>NC_046155.1:79687898-80004565 GCF_011064425.1 Rattus rattus
TTCATTGTTCTCCTTTCTTCTATTTGTCATCAACTTTTTATTTGCTGCTTATTTCTTTTTTTTCAAGACAGGGTTTTTCCATATAGCCCTGGCTGTCCTGAAACTGACTCTGTAGACTGACCAGACTGGCTCTGAACTCAGAGATTCATCTATATCTGCCTTTGAAGTGCTGGGATTAAAGGCATGCACCACAACTGTGATTGAGATCAACTATTTTCATTCTCCTTTCTTTAACACAGAGCTCTATACATAGTAAGGAATGCCTTTGCAACAAGAATATGTGGCAGAATTATCGTTCCCCCATCTCTAAGTCCAATTAGAACTGTTTTCACAGCAGCGTGAGCTCCCCCTACACTGACCACCTGTGCTGAGTCTTTGTGGCTTCTAGAACAAGAACTGTGACCTGCATGTGTTTTGATTCTTTAACATCTGACATTTAGCTGGGGCGGAGAGTTAGCTCTGCATTTTGAGGTAGAAGAACCTGGCTTTTACTATAATCCAGTCTGTGATACACATCTGAAACATACAAAACATCTTCTCTAGACTTTATGCAGGCAAACTTTGGTCAACATTCTCAACCCAAACACGATTCTTGGAAACCCCAACAGCTGTGTCTTTATCTACAAAACAGCAAGAAACCCAAACCTTGCTTGTGACACCTCTGCTTCTACGGATGAGGTTCTCTCAGATGCCATTCAACTGGAGGTCTATCTGCTACCTGCACTACCTGCAGTCCCTAACAATATGCCCTTTGGTGATACTGACCCTCACACACAACAATCCTTTTCCTGAACTGCCCAAGCTACCACTATCTTCTGCACTAGTTTCAATTTGCCCATCATATTTATCTGTGGTGGGGTGGATATGTTTGACCCAGGGAGTGGCACTATTGGGAGGTGTGGCCTTGGAGTGGTTGTGGCCTTGTTGGAGGAAGTGTGTCACTGTGAGGGTGGGCTGCTGCCTGAAGGCAGCAGTATTCTCCTATATACCTTTGGAAGAAGATGTAGAACTCTCAGCTCCTTCTCCAATACCATGCCTGCCTGGATGCTGCCACGCTTCCTGCTATGATGATGATGGACTGAACCTTTGAACCTGTAAGCCAGCCCCAATTAAATATTGTCCCTTATAAGAGTTGTCTTTGTCACGGTGTCTTTTCACAGCAATGGAAACCTAACTAAGACAATATCCTTCATCCATAGCATACTGTATGTTTTATGAGGCAAGGCAACAAAGAGCCCAATGGGCAGCACAGCTATTTAAATGGTATGTATATTTAGTCGTAGCTCACCACTGCCTTTGTTAATCCCTTAGTGTTAGCATCAGACACATCTGTGGACTTCACAGCCAGCTTTTGGACCCAGCAACTGGACAAAGCAACCAGACACATCATGTCTAGGCAACAGTGCTGCTCCCGCTGAGTCCCTTTGCACAGGAGTCACAGCCGGGATAAAAGACCCCCCCCCCCAGACCAATCCCTTCTTTCCTTCTATCCTCTCCCAGAGGCTGCCTTTGCCAATAAACTTCTGATGTGAGCCCAGCTATGGTGTGATTTGTCTGGGACTATCCCCCCACCCCCCATTCTAACACTATGGATCTCAATACTCACAGCAGCAAACAGGAATAACAGTGCCAAGACCTCTGTGTGGTTACGAAGATTACATGAAGTAACTGATGGAAAAGAAGTTTTGTGTGTGTATTCATTTACGTGTTTATACATGTATGTGTTCATGCTGGGACATATGTGTGCACATTCATACAGAGGCCAGATGTTAATTTTCGCTGTTTGTCCTCAGGTTCCATCCACCTTGTTTTTCATGACACAGGGTCTCTCCTTGCTCTGGTGCTGGGCAAGAAGGCTGGCTTGTCAGACAGTCTGCCTGCTTCTACCTCCCCAGTGCTTATAAATGTGTGATACCACACCTGGCTCTTTACGTGGGTTCTAGGATCAAACTTCTGCATGACTGGTGATTTATCAAGGAAAGAGTTCAACATCATATGGAAGAGTGTAATAGAGGCTAGCCACTATTACTTGGCTGTATTTTGGGTGTGTGTTTGTGTTTCTGTGTGTGGAAGAATCAAATCCAGTGCCTCGTACAAGCTACATATGCACTCTACATCTGAGCTAGTTCCCCAGCCCACTAGTCATTATTATTAATGCTTGGAAAAAACCCCAATCCAGTAAGAAAATCTTAACCCTAGGAAACTGGAAATGGCTCATTCCCTGTTACTGGGACTGAGTTCTACCGATGGGGTGGGGAGGGGAAGACAGAGAGGAAATGAAGCTGCTTAGTTGAATGAATCCTATACTCACAATCACACAGTTCTTCCCAACGTGAACATAAGAACCAATCTGGGCAGCGTTGACCACACAGTCTTCCTCAATAAAGACATGATCCCCAATATGCAGAGGAAAGAATGCAACACTAAAAAGGAAAAGAAGATGAATCAGGAAAGGGTAAGGTGATGGAGCTTAGGTTAAGGTTTGTAGAACTATGGACCATAACCTCGACATTTATTTATTTACTTACTTACAGGGTAATTCATTTTTTTTTTTTTTTTTTTTTGAGACAGCGGCTGTCTTTGCAGTCCTAGATTGGCCTCAAACCAACTAAGATGCTCTTGCCTCTGCCTCACAAGCTCTGGGATGGACATTCATCACCAGGCCAGCCTTTACAGGCACTCTTTCTATGTTGCCTAGGCTACCCTGAATTTGTCACAGAGCCCAGCATGACCTTAACCTTTGATTCTCCCGACTCAGCTTCCTGAGTAGTGGGGTTATAGGCAGGTACCACACCCTCAGTTTTTGTCATGTCTTAATAAAACTATTCCTTGCAAGAAAACAATCCTTAGGTCACAGATATTCCTAATGTTAAAACCAAAGAATCATGTTATAACTCAAAATCAGGACTGCTGGATTATGCAAGGAAAGCAATAAAGCAGGAGGAGTAGGATCTTCAAAGCAGATTCAAGTGGGTGGGTACTGATCCATTCCTGCTCTCTTGGACAAAGCTCACATATCATGCTTAGTAATCTGTTCCTAGGACTGACAAGGTCATAGGCTATCAGTTTACATGACCAACAGGACAGCAAAACAAAGAACAAATTAACTAATGAACTAACTAGGGGTCTACGGAGAAAAGAGGGTTTCAGATCTTCAGAGCTGTCTTCAATTTATTATGTAGCAGAAGATAACCGTGAATATATGATCCTCTTGCCTCTGAACTAGAGCTGTGTGCCACCACCATACCCCATTCATGTGGTGCTGAGACGGAACCCAGGCCCTTATGCATGCCAAACAAGTACTTTATATTCCCAGATCTTAAAAAAAAAGTTTTAGTTCCAAACAAACTGAAACTTTAATCATCTACCATATTTACTAAGTTCCTACTGCGTCCCAGACTCTCTGCAAGGAACTGGGGATACAATGTAAGCAACATAGGTTGTTGTATGAGGAATGTAGAATCAAGAAGACACCAGATGGCGTAAAGGAATGCATACACAATAGTCACACCTGTGATCTAAAGTGAGCGCACACAACTAGGCCATGTTACCTAGATGGGAGGCTCTGGGGAAAGTCTAATAGAATAGAACTTAAAGCCAGATATTGTGACGCACACTTTTAATCCTAGCACTTGTGTGGAAGGCAGATCTCTGTGAGTTTAAGGTCAGCCAGAGCTGCACAATGATAGCCTATCTCCAAAATAAAAAAACAAAAACAAAAACAAAATATATTTAAGTCAAGACCTAAAGGATGAATAGGAGTTATCCAGGCTTCTTCCAGACATCTAACCTTATTCCCATTCTCTATAATACCTCAAATATCACTGACAATGTTTCTATAACAGCATTTATCAAACCATGTTTAAAAAAAAAAAAAAAGAACGTGTGTGTGTGTGTGTGTGTGTGTGTGTGTTTCTGGTACTTAGAGGTCATAAAGGAGTGGTGGACTCCTTTCAGCTCTAGAGCTATAGGCCACATAACGTGAATGCTGAGATCTGAACCTGGTCCTTTGACAGAGCAGTAACCGCTGAGCCTAGCCCCAGGCCATATTTAAATCTGTGGACTAGATGAGATATAAAGTAGTTGTTTGCTCACTAACTCCTCCAGCCCTGTTCCACAAGGAATATTTTGTAAGTCATAGTATCTATTAGCCAAGACTCAAAACTTAAACTTTGTTAATTTTTAGTATTTTAAGTCTCTTCCTCTTGTACAACAACACTTCCTTGATCACATAGCAGTCTACAACAAACCCTCTTAAGATTTTTGTTTCTGATACCTTTTTACCCAAGAAATTGTTTTTTATGTGAATTCAGGTTTATAATTATATAGAATAAGTTTCCTAGTGAAACATTTAAGCTGAGCATTGTTGCACACACCTATAACCCCAGCTCTTAGGTGGCTGAGTGAGGAAAACTAGGGGGTTCAAGGCCCACACTAGACCTATCTCAAACAAACACACACATACAAATATTTACTGGTGAAAAAGCCAGAGTTGGGGTCAATCTGAGGCCAATGGGAAAATTCCACCACAAACCTCCGAGCACAGAAAGACCCCTCCCTTCCAGGAGCAGTAGAGCTAGTTTAGTTCCTAGAACAGCTACAAGCTAAACTGTTGAACAAAGCCACCTGTGACTCCCCATCTAACCCCCTTGGAAAGTCCCAGAACAGTCTACTGACCATGAGTAAGTCTGGAGGTCACTTCACCCCACCAACAGTACCTTGCCTAGTTACCATTGTGCAAATTCTGCTCCAATTGTTTGAATTCTGTTCCAATTGTCTGTAAGGTATATAACTGCCTGTTAGAGTCTACTCAGGGTTGTCTCTCTCCAAAAGGGAGTCGACCTCAGTGCATTGGAATAAAGCTCCCCTTGCTTTTGCATCAATTACTCAAGGGGTTCCAGAAGGGGTTCAGATTGAACCTCACACTGGTAATAGATCATAAGAAGCCTATGGCCATAGTGATCTGAGTGTGTTCAATCTCATTGTAAATCACAGAGAAATTTATTTTAAAACAAAACTTTGATATAATAAAGACAATAGCAAGTGTGCATGCTGTAGTGTGTTCATTTATTTTTACATGATTGGGTCTTCCCTGGGTATTTGCTATAGCAAAACAGAGCATCTTCACTGTTGCTCAGAGTTGACTGATACTCTAATTTTATAGTTATCAATGCTCAGAAAGCCACTGTGCATAAATACTCAGTACAAAATGGCAGATATGTTCAAAGTCATTTCAGAATCTACTGGAAAAATACGTCCTAATCTCAAAACAAAATACATTAACTAACTTTTCCTTTTGATGAATTCAAGTCAGCAATTCAAAGAGCAACTGTCATAAAACAACAATCTTTTTCTTTTTTTGAAAGATTTGTTCTATATGTGTGTGTGCAAAAGTATCTTTTATTCTCCTGATCAGAGGCTTACTGCTAACCTAGGCATAGTCCTGGAAGCTTCTAGCCTCCATACAATTTAATCTATGCCTAGAATATTTTCATTCTCTGAGATATGCTACTGAATAAGCTCAGCCTTTCTAGTTCTTTCTGAGCTCTGGCTGGCTGGTTCAGCTCAACTGTTCTGACTTAAACTCCTCTCCAAACTGACAGACTCATTATGGCTTCTCTTTCTGCCTCTGACTGAACTGCTCAGCTTAGCCTCATACTAATCTGGCAATCTGTTCTAATGTCTGGCTCCTTCTCATTGTCTGGCTTGTTCTGTCTTCACCTATGTCTAGCTTGTTCTCTCTTCAACCTGTCTCTGTAAAACTCTACCAGTAAAACTGCCTCCTCTACTCTCTTCCCTTATGTTTCCTCTTTATCCTCCTGAGAGTTGGGCATATCCTAGTGTGTCAAATCTTTCTCTGATTGTCACTGTGTCTGCCTCTCAATTAGACATCACTTTCAAGCACAGGCCTTTCCTTCTACAAACTAAATTTACCTTCATTGTTTGGAATTAAAGGTGTGTACTAAGGGCATTTCTCTATTCCAGCCAGAGAGATAAAGGTATGTCCTAAGTTGCATCTGTATTCCACCCAGAGTAGCCCTTTGCTGGATTAAAATTCCTCTACATATGTGTATTTGCTTGCATGAGTTTATGTAAGCCCCACGAGTGTAAGAGTCCAAGGAGGCCAGAAGAAGGAACTAGTCCTTAGTTGGGACAATAGGCAGCTGTAAGCCAGCCAGGTCCTTCATAAGAGCAGTGTGCTCTTAACCACCGAGCCACCTCTCCAGCCTCAGAAACCACCATTCTAATATGATAAAGTCCAAGTACATACCAATTTTATACTTACATGTTAAGGAATAACTGTAGGAAAATTTAAGAGTTTATTTTCAATAACTAAACCATTGTTTCTCTAATAGCAGCAAAATGTATAATAAAGACACTAGAATTTATACTGTAGTTCAAACTTGAGTGGAATGCTTCAAGAAGCATTCATTGGTATGGCTTGTATGGTGTCATGCACAATGCAGTGTACATGCTTGTGTACAGAACTGAGGCTGCAGTGGTGTCAGATGACAGATATTGTCACCCATGAGCAGGCATTGCCAGAAACTTTGGATTCATTCTGTATTTCGTTTTGAATTCATTTTTGGTTTTACATACTGAGAAACCTTTCATTTGCTGCCAAATTTTCACAGCCCTCCACATTCAGCTATGCAATGCTTGTACAGACTTGCAGTTTAAGAAACGATAGGCTACACCAGTCCTGAGTGTTCTCTAATTTTAAACTAAAATTTCTCAGTACTACCTGACTCTGGTATACACGAGAGGGGAAATTCCAGCCTCACCCTTTACCCAGGCTTTACTATCTATGCTTCAGTTGCCCACATCTCATAGGGACTTTTCTACTCCTGCCGGCAATGAACAAGGTTACAAGCACCCAGAGGGGCGTTCATTATTGTGAGCTCTTATGCAGCGCCCTCAGATGGCCAGACCTTCTCATTACACATCTAAACATGGTCATGGGCAACATCACCAGGAACAGGATGAAGCCTAGCTAGGACTGCAAACAGATAATTAAGTCACATACCCTTTGCTGAATTTTTTGAACGGTGGCCTTATGACACTACGGCTTTTCACAACACAGTGACGTCCAACTCTTACATTTGCCAGGTCTCCTCGGATGATACAGTCATTCATTATAATGGTCTATAAAGTAAAATGCATTTAAAAATTACCAGTGTAGTCCATTTCCCTGAATTCTGTTTTAAAATACTTAAAACAGTGCCTCCTTATGAGTTTTATGTCTAGTAGTCCTGGGCACAACATAGCAGAACAATCTGCCATTGTATTTTGTACAGGCATAAAAGATTTCTGGTCCTTCCCTCTACCACCGCTACTTTCTAATTCATAATTTTTAATGCAATGTAAATCCTATTAAATACAATATTGAAGAAAATGACAAAAGCGTTCATGTTCGGTTCAGGTGAAATTCCCCTCCTTACACTTCTCCCTCCATCTAGCTGCCCGTGTCTGGTGTGCCCTCTCCTGTCATATTTCACATATTACTGCCCTCCCTATCACTCTTCCTTAAAGCTTCTTTATCCCCCATCTAATGGGCCGCTCTCTAATTTCCTGGCTTCTCCTCAGTGATCATCTTTGTGCATTCAATAAATCTAATTTGGAGAAAAAAACAAAACAAAGAAATAGAATTCGGAATGGAGAACAAATTGGAGACACAGCAGTGTTTCATACACCCTGCAGATACTCGGCTAGTGGGAGCAAACACAGTGAAGCCTCCTGAAGCTGCCTATGCCCTTTACCTTGCCATTGAGAACGATGTTCTGGCTTCCACACAAAACAGACTGGCGACTAACTTTGTTCCCAGATGCCTAAAAGCAAAACAGAAATCTGGGGTGAAAAAGACAGGACTATAGTTTCCATCAAGAAAGCTGACATTGCAGAGAAAATTACTTCAGATGAAGGGTAATCTAAAAAGAAATGAGGCCTGAGTGTATGCTGCACCCCTACTGTCCCAGCTCTGGGCTGGCAGGATGACCGTCAATTTGGGGTTAGAATAAACTATGAAGTGAGCCTCCATCACAAAACAAACCAACAAAAGCAAGTTAGAGAAAGAAGACATGAAGAGGGGAGAAAAGACTGAAGGGCATAGCTCCGTTATAAGAGTGTTTACAAACTGAATCCAATACATCAAAGGAGCAAGGGTGGATTAGGAACTGAAAGCTCAAGAAATGATGACAGGTCTAATGACATATATGCATTCAAACCCCAGTTCCATATTATGGTTTCATAGCCCTAAATTAGAAAAACTACTTTCTCATGACCACAGACATACAGAAAAAATGATAGTAACCCTAACAGTTTACACATATTATAATGAGTTGACAATTTAAAACAATAACTTCTTAGCATGTAAACAGACTGTGAAATATTATTTTTAAAAGGGCCCAAAGCCTGAAAATGTAATTAATATCAGAATGAATAGGTTGTATTGTGTATTCTTCTGGAAGACATTATTTCTACAGGGAAACCAGGCGTGTGTATATGCACACATATACATATATATGCATACACACCTACCCACACCCAAACTTACACACACACACACACACACACACACACACACGGTGGATGGAGTAGAAGAAAGCCTAATTCATGCATGCACCGGCTAAATAACAAAACTAGATGAAACACGAAGCGTCTCTATGTGTTTCCAAGTCATCAAAGGAAGGGACTGAGGCATACACACCTACCCACACCCAAACTTACACACACACACACACACACACACACACACACACGGTGGATGGAGTAGAAGAAAGCCTAATTCATGCATGCACCGGCTAAATAACAAAACTAGATGAAACACGAAGCGTCTCTATGTGTTTCCAAGTCATCAAAGGAAGGGACTGAGGGAGCGGGGGCGAGTGTAGCAGGGACAGGAAGGGTGACCGTCCAGTCCTCGAGGGGCCTGCGACTGCCAACGGCGACAAGGTCGCCACACGCGCACCGTCTCGATGTACTCGGACTTGTTATACAGCAGTTCGCCCAACTCCATGGCTGCCTCCTCCTCTCTGAACCTCAGGATCCTGTCAGTCGCTCAGGCTGCCGGTGATTCTAGCTACTTCCGGTTGTCTGTCCACTTCCGCTACCGCGCCCTGGACTCTCATCGATTAACTACTCTCCTCTAGTCAGCCCTGCTCGATCGCTCGGCGGTCTCCAGCTGCGCGTGCGCAGAGCAAACGGCAATTTTAATTGGCCAGAGCGGGTAGCGCGCGGGACCTATGCGGCTCGCCAGTCACCCAGTGAGGGTGGACTAGGTCCGTGTTTCTCCCCGGGATTCCTTCTGGCCCCAGGAAGGCTCGGTTGGGTCCCCGTGACCACAGGCTCGAGGCTGGCGACGGCTGCTCCTTGCGTTTGTCTTCCATCCCGATGGAAGAGCTTTCCGGGAAGCCCCTCAGTTGTGCGGAGAAGGAAAAGGTGCCCGGGTTGCGGGAAGGGTGACCCAGGGCTTTAACTTGGGTTTTCAAGCCTGGTTCCTGTATCTGAGGCAGTGTCCTCCGACATACCTTCCATGAAAAGTCATTGAGACAAGCGCGCTGCTCTCGTGGTGAAACTTAAAATGCAAATTAGCCAAACCCAACTTCTAGTGGCACTGCATAAATATTAGGTGTAAAAGTTTACATATAGGTAAACCTAGAGGCCCTCTTCTCATCCTCTCCACCCCTGCCCCTTCACATAAATCTTTCAATAGTCTTGTACTTACATTTTCGTGTTTGTGTATTTAGGGCTTGACCTCCAAAATAGGAGAAGGGGATGTTCATAATGTATACTCTGGTTGGTTCTGCAGCTGATTTTCTCTAAGTTTAAGACCCACTTTGGAACAGGACGAAGGGAAGAAAAAATATAAGTATTACATATAATGAGTAGTTATTCTCTGTGTGTGTGTGCATACAAATTTAGTGTAGTAGTTTGGAAGAGCTCTCATCTCTTTCCAGCTCAGTATATTCTCCTGCAAGACTTAAATATTGCTTGTGTGTTCTTGCGCTTGCTGTGCAAAGTTAGCATTCACGTTAATTTGCCCTATCCTGTCTTACCTTCGAAGGGTGGTAAAGATCATTTACAAGTAAACAAGATAACCCCCACTTACTGATTGAGGACATGATAACAACAGAAGTTAAGAGCACAGACTCTGGGCCTTCCTAATGCTGTGACCCACCCTTTAATACAGTTCTTCATGTTGTGAGGATCCACGAATATAATTTCATTGCTACTTCATGACTATAACTTGCTACTATTAGGCATCAAAATGTAAATCTGTGATATGAATCCCCTCAGGGGTCTGGAGCCACAGCTGTAGGTACTGCCTAGGGGATTTAAATGGAGCAGTTATAAATGGCAGCACCCTGGAGGAACTACTTATTCTCTGTTTAGTTTGCATATCTATAAAAGGAAGGTGATTATATAGTAAAATCTACTTATTAGGGTTATCGTGAATGTTAATTGAGTTAATGGACATTAAAGTCATCCCTAGGACCAACTGAAGCACATTATGATGGTATCAGCCATTTTTGTTACTGTTTGTCTGAGAATTGGATGGGCTCTGAAGTCCACACCATGCTTGGGGAACTGAGGTGGGCAAAGTGCTTAAGTTAAGTTTAAAAAGTTTAAGTTGTTAGTAACTTTCATTGCAGCTTTTTTTGCTGCTTTTTGGTCTGTGGAGGTTTTTTTTTTTTTTTTTAAGACTGAATACAAAACAGTTACAGTGCACTATAACTGTCTTCAGACACACCAGAAGAGGGCATCAGATCCCACAGATGGTTGTGAGCCACCCCGTGGTTGCTGGGAATTGAACTCAGGACCTCTGGAAGAGCAGACAGTGCTCTTAAGAAAGGACCTTGTATCCCAGGCCAGTCTTCAACTTACTAGGAAGCTAAGGATGACCTCCCAAGTGCTGGGGTTACGGGTGTTCATCAAAAATCTGGGTTTATGCGGTGCAGAGGATCAAAGCGCATGCTCGATGAGCACTCTGCCAAGCAAGATACATTGCTAGCCCCTTTGTGTTGTTTTAAAAGGAATATACTGAGGATAGAAATGCAGCAGTTGTCTGAAGGATGAGTGCAGGGTTCCCAAAGGAAAGACAAGGATGGCTTTGCTGCTGAGAGAGCACTTCAACCACAGAAGCTAAGGAGACAGAGAGAAGCTAAACTTTCAGGGACTGGTAATTTAGCATAGCCTAAATGAACTTATTTGCAAAAGCATTGTAGAAATGCCTGCTGCGTGCCTGGCTTGGAACTCACTGCCTTTCTTCTATGTATTCTTCAGATGTATGAGCCAGGTCCGCCATGGAGCTTTCCTAGTTGTGGGGTCTACAATAATTACACATACACTGTTTTCACAAGACTAATTCCTTCCTTTAGATCTAGGTGCAAGTGGTAGCGCTCAGAATGCCTCCATGACTACACTCCCTGAAGTAGTTCCTGAAGTTCCTACAGGAAGCTAGTTACTTATGTCACCCAGATTAATCTAGGTACTTCTTACTATGACAGATCTTATCTGTGCTCTTGAATGTTATCTGCATTCCTCACTACAAGTAATTGCCTTAACCACCTTGTACCTCAAGTACCAGAGATAACTAACACTGCGTATGTCACTGAGGGGTGAGTATTGGTTACTACTGCAAGTTCCTGGACCATTGATAATGAGCATTTATTGGTTGATTGACTATGGTAACAGCCGGTCCCTGCTTTTCAAAGTGATGGAAAGATACAGGAGAAAATGGACAGCATAGCGAATGGTGCAGTAAATTTTGAGAAGAGCACAGAGGAAAAGAAGAATGTCTAAACTTGGTTTGAGCAAGAACCTTGAAGCCCATCCTAGGAAAGAAATCCTGCAAACTGAGGCTTGAGGAATCCATAGGAATTGCTCCATATGACAGGAAACCACCATGAAAGTCCTAAGACAGCTTGATCCTTTGTAGGAACTGAGAAAAGGTTTGAGTGGGAAAACTTCTCTTCCTGTACTGATCTTGCTGAGGGATGATGCTACTGAGCTATGCACATTGGGCACCATATGCAATCTCAGGCCCTATAGGCACTATATCCATTCCCTCTGATCTCACCTTTCCTCTGCTCAGAATTGTTAATGTTTTTCTTCCAGTTGAAGGAAAAGCTAGCATTTTTGAGAAAGGAATACACCAAGACACTTGCTCGCCTTCAGGTGAGTGAATCATAGTTGGTCAAATTAAAGTGTTGCACAAACTATGTAAAAGGTTTTGTTGGTCTGGTTTTGGTTTTGAAACATGGCTTCACTGTGTAATCCATTTTGATTTATACTCATAAACCTGTGGCCAACAAGATGGCTCAGAGGCTAAAGTCACCTGCTATCAAGCTTGACACAGTGACCTCAGTGCCCAGGAGTAACATGCTGTAAGGAAAGTTGTCTTCGGATTTCTACTAAGAAGTTCTAAGGCATGGGGGTATTTATATGTGTGCCACACACTTACACAATAAATAAAAATATAATAAAATAAGTAAACCCACAACACTGCCTCAGCTTTCAGGGTGCTAGGTGTGCACCACCTAGTGGGAAGAGAGGTTCATGATGGTAATAAAGCTTTAAGGAAAATTGATTTTTTTTTTTTTTTTCCTTTTGGGCTGTTTTTGTTTTCTCTAGCGTGCCAAAAGAGCTGAGAAGGTTAAGAACTCTAAGAAAGCAATAGAAGATTGTGTGCCCCAGCAGGAAATCTCCCCACAGCTAAGCCACTCTGGTAAATTAGCCATTCATTTTCACTTGTTTTGTATTCAGTCCCCAATTGGCTGATGTTATTTTTTTCACAGCCCATGGAAAAGAAGCAATAGAGTTAAGTAACACAAAATTTACTTTGTACAATTCAAGCAATACCCAGTGTTCAGTTGGATTGCCAATTTAGTTGCTTTTTTTTCTCCTCAAATTTTCAGAACTATATTCAGTGTTGTAATTGGAAAAATGAGTTTTTAACTCATAGTTATTTTTAAATTTATTTTAGTTACGATTTTTTTTTAATGTGATGTTTTTCCACAGAGCTATAAATAGCCTGGTACTTACAATGTTTCCTAGGCTAGCCTCATACTCATGGCAGGCCTTCTACCTCAGTCTCAGAGCTACTCTTTGACTAAAAATGCTGTTTGAATGGCTATGTATATATTTCTATGTATATATGGGTCTGTTTTTGATTCTCTTGTGACTACCTGGTCTTATTTGAGTCTCATTTATACATACTTTCCCCCCGCAGAACCTATAAATAAAGGCTTTCCTTGTGACGCGTTACAAAGCGACCATCTTGATGAGGAGACTGGAGAAAACATCTCTCAGATACTTGATGGTGATCCTCAGTCCTTTAACTGTGAAAGTGGCCAAGAAGTCTTACATACACCAAGAGCAGGTGACATCCAAGGACAATTTTTACATAGCACCAGCAGCCCTGATGGTAAGAAAGGGCAGAGTGCATTTCCAGGGACAACAAAGAAGCTGCGGAAGAGATCATCTGTTTTACAGGAAAAGGACGATTTCTTTGACACTAGTTCTCTTGTGCTCCCTGGTAGGCACCAAAATAGACAGGAAACAGTCAGCAGCAAGGGTCCTAGGGCCCCAGAAACTGAAAAGACTCACCCTTTAAGTCTGAAGTCTCAAACTCCTGACCCTCCAGCCCTTGTCACAGAAATCGACGGAGGGGGTAGATTAATTGTACTAGCTGGCAAATCAGAAAGAGGTATTGATACACCTGTGAGAGGAAACAATGTCTCTAGGGAGACTACAGTTCCTTCATGTACTGCTTCAGACAGCAATCATGGTGGACACCTTGAACTTACACCTCCTAACAGTAGCTGTAAAATTACTACTCAGGGCCCAGCTTCATCCATAAACCTGGTGGCACAAGACAAAAAAACGACTATTTTTACAGATAACCCAGCAGTATATAAACCTGTGAGTGCTGGCAGTCAGCTGCCAGGAAGTCCTAATTCGTGTTCTGTAAATGACCTCACTCACAGTAACTTGCCAGCAAATACTACCCAAAACTCTAGATCTTTAAAATCTGATAACATTGTTGATGGGAGAAATGAAAATCTTGAGGAAGATGAAATTCTTGGTCTATCTGAGAACCTCAGCCCAGCAGCAGTCTCTCCTCCCTCCACAGAAAGTCAAATACATTCTTGTACGATGCTTGAAGGCCTTCTGTTTCCTGCAGAGTACTATGTTAGAACAACCCGTCATATGTCAGATTGTCAGAGGAAAATAGCTCTGGAAGCTGTAATTCAAAGTCATTTGGGTGTCAAGAAGAAAGAGCGTAAAAAGAAAAACAAAGCAACTAAAAATCTAGTCCTCTCCAGTGAAGAAACTGACCAAAGTGAAAGTGGTATGTTGGACACCAGCATAGGACACTCAAGTTCAGAAAGCCTCTCTCAGAAACTAATCTCACCAGTCGAGGTCAGCTCTCCTCTGGGACCTGCCAACAACAGATCTAAGAAAGCCACTGCACGGCCACCAGGTAGAGGACACAGAAGGAAACAAACATCAGCCTGCACCTCCACAGTGGGTCACCATCAGCTGCTTTTCCCTCCTTGTGCCGCCCTGGCTGTTAACAGGACCAGGGGCAAATTCACAAAGCATAAGTGTCAGAACAGAGACGTGATTATTCATGGTAAGAATCTAAGGCAAGTCAGATTGCGTTTGATGACACTTGGTGTGACAGCAGATCATCACTGTGTACCTGGTACATGTAAATACTGTTCAGTATTAACTTACTGAATCTTCTATCACTGCCCTAGTCAAGGCAGTGATCATCTTCATCTTCAGTTGAGGAAGTAAGGCAGAGGGAGGGTACAGTATGGCACCAGAGGTCAGTGGTATGCTTGAAAAACTCATAGCAAAGGTGCTTACTTACCTAGTCAGGTACAGCACAGTCTCATCCACGGGTAGAATCTAAGGTAAGTGTTACTCTCCAAAGTACTTCATAGGTTCCATAGTAAAATGGAATATGTATTAGGTAAAACTACAGAAAAAAAACTCATATAGTAGAAAGTCTGAGAACTTTTATGGATAACATAACTGTTGTCTGTAGAACATAAGATTTCGGAACAGCAAACAAGAATTTAACAAGCTTTTTACTCATTTTCTGAGAAGTTAATCATACCTGATAAACAACAGGAAAGTTGGATCACTGGGGCTTTAAGGAGAGAATGAGCAAATGCCTGCAAATATAGGTAGTGGATATTTTGCTTGTCATTTTTCAGCTGCTCAGTTGTGGTGCAGGAGGAGCCACAGACAATGTGTAACTTACTGTGCTCTCATAAAACTTTGTGCATACATAGGGAGCAAACTGTTCATTATATGCCATTAGGCATAGATGTCCTTTACAAGCTAGGATTCATTCATTTAAAAATAGGAAGCATGGCTCTTCCTTACCTTAACCAATGATACAAAAATTTACAAGAAAAGGCAAGGTATAGTATTGCATACCATTAATCACAGCCGAGGTAGAGGCAGGTAGATTTCTGAGTTCTAGACCATCCAGGGTTACATAGTGAGACCTGTCTCAAAAGGAAAGGAAGGAAGAAAAAATATGCACACCAATAATAATCTAGAAACATTTTGTTTGGAGACAGGATCTCACTATCTAGTTCAAACTGGTTTTGAACTCAAGATCCTTCTGCCTTAGCTTCCTGAGTACTGGGCTACCTTGCCTAATTAGACATTTTGCTTTATACTTTGAAATGATCTGTTGTGACTTTATTTTCTTTATGTGTGTGTTTTTTGCCTGCCTGTGTGCTTGTGTACCACATGCATGCAATGCTAGTGGTGGCCAGAAGAGGCGTCAGATCCTCTGAGATTGGAGCACAGAAAGCTGTGAGTCTCCGTGTGATGCTTCAGTGCTCTTAACTGTTAAGCCATCTCTCCAGTTCCCTGCCATGAAAAGCCCTTTCTGTTTCCATTATCAAGTTTATTATTCATATGTAAACTTGATATTAATACAATAGATGTTTTTAAAGCATCATTTATGTCAAGGATAAAACAAACCTGCAACCAAACCTATTTTAATAACAATAAAAACAGGTCAAAGATTTTGATATTGCTTTCTGGTTTTGATTTGTTAAGGTTTTCTCTTCCTCCTCCTCCTCCTCTTCCTTTTTTTTCTTCTCCTTCTGTTTATTTGTTTGTTTATGTATATGAGTACACTGTTGCTGTCTTCAGATACACCAGAACAGTGTGTCAGACCCCATTACAGATGAGCCACTGTGTGGTTGCTGGGTCTTCCTTTCTTCTTTCTCCTCCTCCCTTTTTTTTTTTTTTTTTTTTTTTTTAAGATTTATTTGTTTATTATGTATAGTTTTCTCCTGTCCTCACCAGAAGAGCGATCAGATCTCATTACAGATGGTTGTGAGCCACCATGTGGTTGCTGGGATTTGAACTCAGGACCTCTGGAAGAGCAGTCAGTGCTCTGAGCCATCCTCCAGCCCTCCTCCTCCCTTCTTATTCCCTCTTCCTCCTCCTTCTCTTCTCTTCCCCCCCCCATGTGTGTTTGTTTTTTAATTTGAGCCAAGGTATTTCTATGTAGCTCTTGGCATCCTCCTATGTGGACCAGGCTGCCCTGGAATTCATAATAATCCCCTAGCTCTTCCTCCTGACTGCTGGGATACAAAAGGGTGTGCATGCCTATGCCTCTTTAATCTCAAATTCAAGGCTTGGGTCACCACACCCAGCCTAGTGCATAAGGGATCAGGAGAGAGATGTGTTTGTCTTAAGTTGTTTATGTGCATATATGTGTAGATCTGTTCATATGACTGTAGAGTCAGAAGGGGCCAGAAGAGGATGGGTCCTGCTGGAGCTACAGTTACAGGCACTTGTGAGCCGCTTCCTCCATGCACATTCTGGGAACCAAACCATGGCCTTCTGTAAGAGCGGTACATGTTCTTTTCTTTATTTTGCTCCTTAGATTTATTTTATTTCAACTGTGTGTATGTGTATGTCTTGTGCATGTGGCTGTAGGTGCCTGCAGAGGCCAGAGATGTTGGAGCTGGAGTTACAGATGGTTGTGAGCCAGTATGTGAGTGCTGGGAACCAAACTCAGGCCCTTTAGAAGAGCAGTAAACACTTAATCTCTAAGATACTGCTCCAGCCCCAAAGTGCATGTTGTTAAGCACGCTCTACAGTCCCAGGGATATGGCTATAATAGACATAGTAGGACAATAAATAAGATTGATTTTTGAGAATTAGAGCCTTTTTCTAGAGTTGACATTCACATAACATAAAATTAACTGTTTTTGTTAAGTGAGCAATCCAGTGTCATTTACTGAGTTACTCAGTGGCATGCCACAGGGAAGCCCACACCCATTAGGCACCTGTTTCCTATTTACTCTTTTCATCCCCAGTCCACATACAGCTACCAGTCTACTGCATGGTGTCTGGGGGAGAGCTAGCGTTCTGGTCACTTCATGTAAGTGGAATTATGTGATGGGTGGCCTTTGCATTCCCATCTGTTTGCTTCCCTTAGCATTGTGTCCATGCTGTAGAACATGTTGGCGCTTCCTTCCTTTCTGTGGCTGACACCTTGCTGACCAACCAGTCTAGCTGAATCTGAGCTCCAAGCTCAGTGACAGACCCTATCCTACAGAAATAAGATAGAGAGTATATGAACATACACATGTGAGAACATGCACATGTACCCCAAATGATAACATTTTATTTTTTCAGAGTAATAATAATGCTTTCATTGCACTGTGAGAACAAAATCCTAACTTTAAGGCAACTTGTCTTTTTTCACTGTCACAGACTTTGAATTACCCGATGAAGACTTTGGGCCTCTTAAACTTGAGAAATTGAAGTCCTACTCAGAAAAACTGATTGAGTCTCCTGACTCAAAAAACTGTGGTGAGAGTCTTCCTACAGAAGGAAAGCATGCTGTTCTGGAGGAACTGCAGATAGATTCGGAAACAGAGGGCTTGGAAGTGGAGCTCACTGTTCTACCAGGAGAAGCATGCCATCCAGGGCCAACCCTGAGATGGCAGCCAGTGAGCAAGGGCCTTTCTTCATCCATAGTGCTTTTCACTCCCACAGACACCGCTGCACCTAACAACAGTGGCAGGTCTACTGCTTGCCTGTGCTCACCTGCTTTCCCCGTCTTAGGCAGGACTCCAGCTTTTGGCTCCCAAGCAACCGGTGAGAATCTATCTGCTGAAGCTGGACAGCCTTGCTCTACATCCCGACCTTCTCACTTGGGAGAAACAAACAGTCTTGTTAATAAGAATAAACAGTGCGACAGTTCAGCCTGCTCACCAAAACTGGATACCAGCCTGCAAGTGTCAGGTAGGCAAGGACAAGCTGCCTGTGACAGTGACTCTGGCCCCCAAGCAACACCTCTACCCATTGAGTCATTCACTTTCAGAGAAGATCAGCTTTGTGGAAGTGCATGCCTCGAGTTACATGAACGTTCCACCGAACAGGTACAGTCGTTTCCTTTGTGAAATTCTCTCTGATGAAACGATGAAATGTCTTAGTGAATATGGACAGCACGATGTTCTCCCCATTGGCCTCTCTGTAGTCAAAAAGAGTTTCATTACATTTGTTTGACATGTCCTCATTGTAAACCTTAAGCTCATTCTAGGAAAGTTAAGGCTAATTAAATTATGTATTGTTTTTATCTTATATGCATTGGTGTTTTGTCTATGTGAGCTGTCAGAGCCCCTGGACTAGAGTTAACAGACATTGTGAGCTGCCATGAAGATGCTGGGGATGAACCTGGGTCCTCTGGAAGAGCAGCCAGTGCTCCCAACTGCTGAGCCATCTCTCCAGCTCCCTAAATTATGTATTTTAAAAACACAAGGAAGGTCCTACTCTTTACTCACAGGGAAATGGTTGCATTTGCTTTTGTGCTGTTATAGGTAGCTAAGGTAGCTTTGCTGATGAGTGAGTGAGAAAGGCAAGCATCACATAACGTAAGCTCACAGTGTGACTTCTTTTTCCACAGACTGAAATTGCAGATCTCCCTGCTTGTGACAGTTTAAACCCAGGCAACCTACAGTTGGTTTCAGAGTTAAAGGTCAGCAAAATGTCCTGTTACTGTGTGCCTTGTATATTAAATGTGAAACATTGAATGGGTTGGCGAGGAGAGCTGTTTTATTTGTTTGTTTAATATTATTAAATATATTGAGAAACAAATGCAGAAAAGCAGATTTTAATTCTTTTCACAGTATTTAGTTATGCTTTGAATTATCTATCTGAAATTTATACATCAACTTATTGCCAAGAACAACTTTTTTATTTTTAATTTTTTTATTTTATTTTATTTTTTTAAGACAGTCTCAATATAGGCTAGCCTCTGCCTCCCAAGACTGCCTCCCAAGACTGTAATGGGATTAAAGCCATGTTCTTCCACATCTGGCTTAATTTTTTTAGTGAATTTAAGTTCATTTAAATAACCTGAGTAATTTATGGAAATCAGATATTTTGACAGAGTGAGGGAGAGGAAGACAGGAGTTACGCATGCCTGTGCTACTAAATGATATGATATTCTTCAAGACCGTCTTTATGATTTATAAGAAAATAGGTCCTATATGGTGGCACACATTTGCAAGATCAGTGCTCAGGAGGCAAGTGGACCATGAATGAGTGAGGCCAGTCTAGGCTGCCTCTCAGATTCAAGGTCAGATTGGGCTACATAGTAAACTCTTTCTCAAGAAAAAGAAAATCTTAGTTCTGGGTTTTGATGCAGTAAATGTTTAGCTGCCACATCCAAAAAGGCGTCCAAACATTGCTGAGAATCCTGGGGATGAACGCGAGTCTTTGGAGTCTTTCCCAGTTGAAAACCAGTGGTGCCGAGAAAGAAGGTCCAACACACAGAAGTGTTGCTGCCTGTTACTCACAGATTAGCCTCTGAGCTCCAGGCTCCTTTTCTGTAATGGTTTTGTAGGGATAGTGCCTATGCTCTGTGGCAAAGCTGTTCTGAGGTCAATTTTATTTACCTATTTATTTTATTTGTTCTTCTCTTATACATTATGTCTTGGCCACAGTTTCCCCTCTATTCCTCCCAGTCTCCCTGCTCACCCAGATCCCCTCCTCTGTTTCCCTTCAGAAAAGAGCAGGCCTCCCAGGGCTGTCAACTGAATATGACTTAACAAGTTGCAATAGGCACAAGGCTGGATGAGGCAACCCAGTAGGAGGGACAGGCTCCCAAGAGCAGGCAGAAGATTGAGATAGCCCCTCACTCCACTGTTAAAGAGTTCCACAGGTACACTAACAACCAAAACCTGTCTGCAGAGGATCTAGCCCAGCCCCAGACAGAATGTGTGACTGTCACTTCAGTCTCTGAGCCCCCATGGGCTCTGCTTTGTTGATTCTGTGGGCCATGGTCTCGTTGTGTCCTTCACTCGGGACAACTTTAATACCTTAGATCAAGATGGAACTTATCATTTTGTTCATACTTTCAAGTTTGTATGTTAATGGTTCCGGGTGTTTTTCTGTCAGTGTATATGCAGTTAAATCTTTCCATTCTCCTGTTTTTTTAACTTAATTAATTGAGACAGGGTCTCATATATACCAGACTGGCCTTGTTCTCCTGATTTGGCTGACTGTGGCCTTCCAAATGGTGGGTGTGCTGAGTTAACAGTGTGTTCTGTCGTGACTAGATTATTGGGTGCAGGGAATTAAAGCCAGGGATTGTATGTGATAGGCGAGTATTCTACCAAATGAGCCACACTTCCAGTCCTCTTGCCTCTGCCATGTGTGTTCATGCTTGTTTTAAAGCAATTAGCTCTTGATTATATTGATTTCGTTTGGTGTTTGAGCTCAGGTCTCAGAGTGTCCCTCAGGCCGCCCTTAAACTTGGGATCATCTTTCCTCTTTTTTTCTGGTACTCAGATTACAGGTATTCACTGCCACACCTGGTTCATTTATTGTTTTTATTTGTTCTCATTGTTTGTTTGTGTCTTTATTATCCTTAAGCTGTATGCTATCTATTTTATATTTTCTGATGCTGCTGCTTTGGCTATGCTTCGTGGGGTTTGACTCATAGTGCTCTCCTTGTTCTAATAAAAATGGCATTTTTGGGCTGGAGAGATGGCTCAGCGGTTAAGAGCACCCGACTGCTCTTCAAGAGGTCATGAGTTCAATTCCCAGCAACCACATGGTGGCTCACAACCATCTGTAAAGGGATCCGATGCCCTCTTCTGGTGTATCTGAAGACAGCTACAGTGTACTCAATATATAATAAATAAATAAATCTTTAAAAAAAAAAAAATGGCATTTTTGCTGGGGGATGGTGGTACTCCTTTAATCCCAGCACTCGGCAGGCGGATTTCCCTGAGTTTGAGGCCAGCCTGGTGTACAGAGCGAGTTCCAGGATAGCCAGGGGTGAGGTTGGGGGTGGGGTTGGGGGGGTAGACACACACACACACACACACACACACACACACACACACACACACACACACACACACACACGCACACGCACGCACTTGGGAGGCCAGCCTGATCTTTTTTCTTCAATCTTATTCTTTCTTTAACTGATGGGTTGTTCACCAGCATCTTTAATCTCCAAACAGGTTAGTGTTTGTAGGCTCTCTCTCTCTCTCTCTCTCTCTCTCTCTCTCTCTCTCTCTCTCTCTCTCTCTGTGTGTGTGTGTGTGTGTGTGTGTGTGTGTGTGTGTGTGTGTAGAAATTAGAATGTATTCCATTCTAGAATTACGTAGTCTCTCTCTCTCTCTCTCTCTCTCTCTCTCTCTCTCTCTCCCTCTCTCTGTGTGTGTGTGTGTGTGTGTGTGTGTGTGTAGAAATTAGAATGTATTCCATTCTAGAATTATGTAGTCTAAAACCTTTTATTTAGTTCTGGGGTTAAGAGATTTTTAGGGGTTGGTTTTTCTGTGTGTGTGACATAAAATGTATACAGCTCTTTCTTATAACCTGCATAGAACTTCATTTATGTAGCTAGTATTTCTTCTCATCTTTGTAACTCATTACCTTTGGTACTTACTCTTTTCCTTAGGCATAACTTTAACATAATATCTCCTTTTGGGTCAGAATCCTTCCAGTTCCTGCTCTGTGGATGTGAGCGCCATGTGGTGGGAAAGAGCTGGTACTAAGGAGCCATGTATCATAACTGCTTGTGAAGATGTAGTTTCTCTTTGGAAACCGTTGGATTCTATGCAGTGGGAGAAAGTTCATACCTGGCACTTCACAGAGGTATGTCCAAGCCTCAGGTCTAAAAAGTGGATCTGTGTCATTTGTGATGTGAATGAACAGCTTAACAGAGATCTGTGACTCTTCATTGCAAACTCATGTTCCAACATTTACTGTGACTGAGACATCTCAGACTTAAAGTTTACATGGAGTACCACATGCCCACCATCTAGACTCCAGCATTACCCTAACGCTTTGTTTGCTTCATCATGCTTGCCTGCAGGTGGAGTTCTGCCGCCGGTCTATTGGGAAGCTTGCATTATTTGTCTATTGTCTAGTCTGATGGCTAAACTGCTGATAATCACATTTCTTCTTCACCAAAGCACTTTTCTATTTTCCATGTATTATCTGTATTCATCTTCATATTGGTTCAATTATTACTACTATTATCTTACTAGTGTGTGTTTGTGTTTGATATATGAGTGTGGGTATGTGCATGAGTGTGGGAGTCTGAAGACAACTTTCAGGAATCATTCTTTCCTTCCAGTATGGGTGTCAGGGATTGAACTCAGGTCTTCACTTATATGAAAAATATTTTTACCTGTCGAACCATCTTACCAGCCTGTTTAAGATTTTTTAATCCGTGTAAACATTTACGTGTTTCTACATATTCGTTTCTTTGGTGAGAGGGGAATATTGAGAAAGGTCTCCATGTAGCCCAAGTGGCCTTGAACTTCCCATGTACCGAAGCTTACCCTGCACTCCTGACTCGCCTGCCTTTCCCTGTCACGTGCTGGAATTGCAGGCACACAGCACATGCCTGGGTTTTCTGTATAATCATATGTTTTTGTACTCCTTTTTCCTGAACTCACAGCTTTGAGTACTGGCCTTTGCACACAGCTGACAGTGAGCATCTATCTGCTTAGTGACTAATAAAATTCCCTTCCTTTTTTCCTTATTTATGCTAAGCTCATGATCTGCCACTGAACTCACTTATAGCCCCTAAACATAAAGGAGTTTTTATTTGTTTTTCCCTACCTCCCTCCTTCCTTTCTTTATGTATATGTGTATATGTATGTGTGTAGGTTGTGAATCTATGTATTCAGGTTTGAGTACATGTGTATATCACATGTCAGTCCTCAGGAGCTGTCTGTCTTGATTTTTGAGACAGGGTCTCAAACTCACTAAGTAGTCTAAGCTGAATGGCCCTTGAGCTTTAGAGATCTACGTGTCTGCCTCCCGAAAGCTAGGATTACAAGTACCTGCTACTTCACCTGACTTTTTTACACTGGATTCTGGGGGTCAGATTCTAATTTCACACTTTGATCCCTGAGCAAGCTTCCCAGCTTTTTGACACATGTTTTTAATAAAGATTTATCTTTAAGTACGAATATGTATGTTGGGGAGAATGTGTGCATATGAGTGTAGGTGCACACAGAGGCCAGAAGAGCATTTTGGATCCTCTGGAAGTGGAGTTGCAAGCAGTTGTAGGCTGTTTCAGATGCTGAGAACCAAATCCAGGTGCTCTATAAGAACAGCTCTTAACTGCTGAGTAATCTCTCCAGTCCACCCCAACCGCCCTTTGGAGGCAGAGTCTTACTGTGTTGGCCGTACTGGCCGCAGACTCAGGAACTCAGGTCTACTTAAGCTACTCACTCCCCTAGAATAATTTTTAAATGGCACCTTAATGCTCTCTTCATCTGTTTGCTAGAATTTACTAGTTCTTGGTTGTTAGAGGCATAAATTGCATTAAATTGCACTTATTTCCTTGGTGTGATAGTATTACTTGGCTTAAGTGTATAGTCCTAGCTACAGGAGTCTGAGGCAGGAGTACTTGTGGCCAGTACTTTGAGCCCATCCTTGACAACATAGGGAGACCCTACCTGAAAAATTAAAATAAATACTAACCTGACTCCTAACACATATTGCTATTTAATTGTTTATTTGGCGGGGAGGGTGTTGATAGTGGTCTCATAGTGTAGCCCAAGTTTTCCTTCATTTTATGACCCCTGCTACCTTAGCTTCCATAGTACTGGACTTATATGTCCACACTACCACATCCAGCTCATGCAGTTAGATTAGAGCTTGTAAGAAGGTTTTTCTGAGGGCCCAGGTGGAGTGGCACATGCTTTTAATCCCTGCACTTGGGAAGCACAGGCAGACAGTGAGATCAGCCTGGTATACATATTAAGTTCAGGTCAGTCAGGAATACGTAGTGAGACACCGTCTCAAAAAGGAAAAACCAGAAACCAAATCAAAACACTAAAAGGTTGTAAGAGAGGCAGACAAAGATTTTTCTGAATCTTCATATTTCACACATAGTCCTGATACCATAAGAATTCAAGAGAATGTGATTAGCAGGCTCAGGGCCAGCCTACACAACTTACTATGACCCTATCACAAAATAAAAGTAAAAAGAAGGCTAGTAGTAATATAAAGAAGAGAAGTGTAATACATTTTTTCTAAAATATTCATGAAACTAAGTAACTGAATATAATTTTCTTTTATGTAGGTTCCAGTATTACAAATAGTTCCAGTGCCTGATGTTTACAGTCTTATATGTGTAGCTTTGGGAAGTTTGGAAATCAGAGAAATCAGGTATGCAGTTTTCAAAGACTCTACATGTGCCCTCTCTCATGCTCTGGCACTCCACCATCTTTGTTCCTTTCAGTTATTTTGAGTACACATTGCAACCCACACTTCAGTATTAAAAGCAGTATCAAAGCATCTTTGAGTTTCAGGTCTGGAAAGATTGCTCAGTGTTTAAGGCTACTTGCTCTTAAAGAGGATCCAGGTGTGGTTCCCAGCACCTACATAAGGTGGCACACAACTACAGTTCTAGGGAATCTCATACCCTGTCTTAGTTAGGATTTTACTGCTGTGAACAGACACCATGACCAAGGAAACTCTTATAAGAACAGCATTTAATTGGAGCTGGCTTACTGGTTCAGAGGTTCAGTCCATTATCATTAAGGCAGGAACACGGCAGCATCCAAGCATTCACGGTATAAGAAGAGCAGAGGGTTCTACATCTTCATCTGAAGGCTGCTAGCAGAATACTTGCTTCCAGGCAGTTAGGATGAGGGTCTTAAAGCCCACACGCACAGTGACACACCTACTCCAACAGGGCCACACCTTCTAATAGTGCCACTCCCTGGGCCAAGCATATACAAACCATCACACACCCTCTTCTCACCTCTCCAGGTACCTACAAATACATGTATTATACACATATACACTCAAGACACAACCACAAAATAAAATAAGTAAATCTTTTATGAAAAAAATTAGTTTAGGGCCAATCATGGTGATATACTGCAATCCTAGAATTTGGGAGACTAAAATGGGAGGGTTAAGAGTTCAAGGTCAGCAGCTGTATAAGACCCTTAAGACCTGCATAAGAACCTCACTCAAAACAATAAAACACTGAGAGTGCTGGAGAGGTGGCTCAATAGTTAACAGTGCTTACTACTCAGAGAAGACCCACACAGAGCTCAGAGACATGACCATCTTCTGTCCTGTGGGCTCCTGTATGTGTGTTGCATACATAAACTTATGCAGGCATGCACACATACACATAAAAGTTTAAAAAAATTTTCAGGGGACTGGAAAGATGGCTTAGCTATTAAGAGTGCATACTGCTCTTACAGGAGAACTGAAGTTCAATTTTCAACACCTTTATAGGGCAGCTTAACAACCACTTGTAACTCTAGCTTGAGGGGATCTGATATCATTTTCTGGCTTCTACAGATACTTCACTCAGGAGCACATACCCACACACAGGCACACAAATATATGTAATTGAAAATAAAAGTAATTTATCTTAATCATAGAAGAATTTGAATTTTGATACAGGCATGGTGGCACACTGAAGGAGAATTGTTAGGCTACCCTGGGTTACATGAATCTCTCTCAAAAATTTTATCTAGCTGAACATGATAGTACAAGCTTTTAATTCCAGTACTCAGGAGACAGAGACAAGCAAATCTCTGAGTTTGAGGCCAGCCTGGTCTACATAGCAACTTCAAAGCCTGCCAGAGCTACATAGTGTCTCAAAAAAATCTAGTGGCTAGAGAGGTGGCTTAGCAATTCAGAATACAACACCCATGTAACAATCCAACTGCCCTGCAGACACCTGGAGTTCTGGCTCCCGGAGAGTCTAAGCCTTTTAGCCTTCTGGTATCAGGACCCACATCCATATGTATGCCTACACTTACACACACACACACACACACACACACACACACACACACACACACACACACACACACACACAAGGACCCACATCCATATGTATGCACACTTACACACACACACACACACACACACACACACACACACACACACACACTAAAATCCTTAAAAAATGAAGCCATGTGTAGACTGACATCTGTGATTGAAGTTGCTATTTAAAATTTATACTCAGTGCCTTATTGCCCACGGCTTACTCCTGGCTTCTGAAATTTGTGTTTGGTGTAGGGCGTTGCTGTGCTCCTCTGGTGATGAATGTGAAAAGCAAGTCCTCCTGCAATCTGGAGACATAAAAGCTATGCTTGGCCTGACAAAGAGGAGACTGGTTAGTAGCACTGGGACCTTTTGCAATCAACAAATACAAATCATGACATTTGCTGAAGATGGAAGGTAAGAAAAGTATTGATTGGTCTTCTCTGTCCTGTAAGAAAGGCATTTTATCTCAGGCTTCAGGGAAAGTGGATGCCTAAGAACCTGATTTTCTCTGCTGTAGGTGTGGTAGCAAGCATGGCCAAGGAACAGGTACCTTATTCCTCGCTTCCTTGCCTGTCTAGATGTAACCTGCAGACATGCACTTCTAGCTCTAAGCTATTTCTCAGGCTCTAGACCTATGTGCTTGTTTAATAGTCACTTCTCAGGTACTTCAGGGTCAGCACGTGGCAACCTGAACTAAAACGTTTTTTCCTTTTGTTATGTCCTATCCTTTGCCAGTTTATTTCATATTAGTCCTGGGGATGGGACTCTGTTACTGAGCTCTACCTCAGTCTGTTTTCTTCACTGCTTTTGTCCTTCCTCATAACAGAGGGGAGGAATCTTATTTGTCATTATTAGCCCCAAACCAACATGGCAGTCTGGGCAAGAGACCAGTGAGTCCTTAAATCAAGGAAATGAACTATATGTGGTGGTACACACCTGCAGAAGCTGGGAGGGTGGGAGTGAGGGAGTCAGCCTGGGCTATACAACGAGTACTGGACCAGCCTGGACAGCAAGGTGACCCTGGCTCTAATCAAACAATTGCCAGGAAGTGTTGGTAGAGAAGGAAAGAAGACAGATTTGTGAGAAGTGAGTGTAGAGAGTGAATAGACCTGTTGATTGAGTTCCTGAAGAGGAAGGGAAAATGATGTCAGTGTTCAGGGTTGGTCACCGCATTGATTGGTAGTTCAGATATTGAGTAGGAATGGAAGAAAAGAGATTTAAACAGAATGTTTGTTAGATTAACATTGGCTAGAGTGAATTTGAGGTGATTGTAGCATGTTCAAGAAGATGAGTTTAAAAAGGTGTGTTTATTGTAGAAAATGTAGAACATGTATCTTCTAGTTGAAACTTTTTTCTGGTATTGTTGGCTTTTATTTTATTTATAGTAAATAAATAAAATAATTTAACAAAGTAAAGATTTTATTTATTTTATATGAGCGTTCTATCTGCATGTACACCCACATGCCAGAAGAGGGCGTCAGATCACATTGTAGATGGTTGATGGGAATTAAACTCAGGATCTCTGGAAGAGCAGCTCTCGTTTAGTGTTGTATAGTCTAGTAACCTATAGAAGAACTACTTAGAAATTGTTTTGGTTCAAAGTGATTTTCAGTACTGTTTTAAATACAGCAGCAAAGATGAACAGCTTTTGATGCCTCCTGATGAGACTATACTGACTTTCGCTGAGGTCCACGGGATGCAGGAAGCCCTGCTTGGTACTACCACTGTGAACAGCATTGTGATCTGGTAAGCTTTCGCTCTCTATGTGAATGTGCCTCTGCCTTACAGTTGTCAAGGTTAGCTATGCTGGGCATGGGCAGGGTCTGGTGGTCTATTCATGTAATCCCACAGCTGGACATGAGGAAAGATGCTGCCTCAGAGAAAGAGAGACTGCAGACAGACATGACTGTGGTTTTCTCTTTTCCACTGTTAGAAGCTTTGTCCTTGTCTTGCCAAGAAAACGAACCTAGATAAGTGGAAAAGAACACCTTCGAACTGTTTCTAAGATGCAGAGTCAGGGGCTGGCTCAGTAGTTAAGAGCACTGACTGTTCTTCCAGAGGTTCTGAGTTCAATTCCCAGCAACCACATGGTGGCTCACAACCATCTGTAACTCTGATTTCGAAGGATCTGATGTCCTCTTCTGCCGTCCATGGGCTCCAGCCACATACTTGGTATACCTCTTGACTGCTACAAAATAAATATTCAGTAAGTCTTGCAAACAGACAAGCAGGCAAGCATATGTGTAAGTTAAGAGATTTAGGTGGTGTTTGGGGAAACAAATCATAATAGTGAGTGGTATAACTTGTAGCTGTCTTCAGGGAGTTGGTGGAAGATACTGAGTAGAATGAGAAGAGGTTATCCACAGTATAGCAGAGTCCATTCAAGGCTAAACTATCAAGTTCAATTTTTGACAAAGTTAACCTGCCATTACACTTTTAATAAGGGTGTATAAGGACTAGACGTGGTGGTGCATGGCCTTTATCTTAGCATTCAGGAGGTAGAGGCAGGTTGATCTCTGTGAGTGTGAGGCCAGCTTGTTCTACATAAGGAGTTCTAGACTAGCTTAGGCCACCTAGTGAGACCTTATCTCAAAAAACAAGAAGTAGTATATGAAGTGTGGCTAAACAAAATGTAGTGCTCTGTCCCTTAGGGACTTCTGTTGTTACCTCCAAAATAGTTGGTAACAAATTAAGAACATTATATCTGAACCAGGCATGGTGGTGCAGGCCTATACCAGCCCTGACAGGCTGTGGCTGGAGGAGCACACGTTTTAGACTGCATAGTGACACCCTATCTTTAAAAGGAAAAGGGGTTGGGGATTTAGCTCAGTGGTAGAGCGTTTGCCTAGCAAGCTCAAGGCCCTGGGTTCGGTCCTCAGCTCCGGGGGGGGAAAAAAAAAGGAAAAGAAGGGGGCTGGAGAGATGGCTCAGTGGTTAAGAGCACCCGACTACTCTTCCAGAGGTCCTGAGTTCAATTCCCAGTAACCACATGGTGGCTCACAACCATCTGTAATGGGATCTGATGCCCTCTTCTACAGTGTACTTATATATAATAAATGAATAAATCTTTAAAAAAAAAAAGGAAAAGAAGCATACTATGTGAAAATCATTTTACTAAAAGAATGTAATAACCTCACTTATTTGATGTCTAGGAATTTAAAAACTGGCCAACTCCTGAAAAAGATGCACATTGATGACTCTTACCAAACTTGTGTCTGTCACAGAGCCTATTCGGAGATGGTGAGTAGTGACCCAGGGCCATTCAGTGTTTGTGTTATTCGTTGGTCTCACTAGTGGGGGAGCACCAGTGGCTTTCAGCACGCCCTCCCGCTGTCTTGTCTTTTCAACACTGGATGGCAGTGTGCTTTGCTTTGCTTTGTTTTGTTTTGAGATGAGTTCTCGTGTAGTCTAGGCTGCCTGAAACTATGTACTGAGTAAGGCGACCTTGAACTTATGATTCCGCCTGCTTCTACCTCTTCAGTGCTGGACGTTCTGGCACAAGACAGGCACTCCCTTGACTGAGCTACATTCCTA
Organism: Rattus rattus; assembly: GCF_011064425.1. Taxonomy (NCBI): domain Eukaryota; kingdom Metazoa; phylum Chordata; class Mammalia; order Rodentia; family Muridae; genus Rattus; species Rattus rattus. The sequence continues at coordinate 79,717,767 of NC_046155.1, forward strand.
GCCTGTTTGTTCTTTTTGAAATTTATAAATAAAAATGTGTTAGTGCAGTGTGATTGCTTGTCACATTTTCTGCCTGTATGACTTAAAGACCTACTTCCAAACTATGAATTTTGTCAAAATATTATCCCTGTTATCAAGCTTGACCCTGACTACTTAACAAAGAAAAAGGGGAGAAAATCATGATGTAGCCCGGATTGGTTTAGAACCTAGTATGTAGCTCAGACTATCTAGCTTTTATAATCTGTTACGAGGGTTGAATCTGTTTCTAGAATGTGGCTGTTTGCTTGTCTGTTTCCGTTTAAGTAACTGGCATACTTGGTATATACCGATTACTCACTGACCTTCAAAGCAAGGACAGGGCTTACGTGGGTTTTTCCATATAAACCACAGATGATGGTTTCTTTTTGTCACTTTGTGGGACTTCTGAGATTTTGTTTATAAATGAGTACTTCCAATTTGAGGATTCCTTGTACGCGTTTCTGTGACGTCCATATTTGTACCAGCCTTTCCCACTGGATGGCACAAGGTGTGTCTAAAGTATAGGAACCTGAGAAGTCCGCTGGACTCATGATTGTCAAGACTGGTGAGGCTCCAGAAGCCCAGTGTGGCAGTCTCCTCAGCTGTGCGGATGAAGGGAAGGCAGTGGTTATATCCCGCGTGTTGAGGAGTCTGTGGATCACTCCTTCTGCGCTGGTTTTGTCACCACCGCCCACATACTCTTGATGGTCGTGTTGGTTATTTCTCTCCTACAACAGGGGCTCCTGTTTATTGTCCTGAGTCATCCTTGTGCCAAAGAGAGCCAGGCCTTTGGCAGCCCTGTGTTTCAGCTGCTGGCAATTAACCCTATGACAGCTCAGAGTGTGGGTGTTCTGCTGTGCTCCCTTCCTCAGGGGCAGGCTGGAAGGTAAGTGTGTGACTACTGTTCAAGGGTGAGGTAATTCTGAAGGCACTATGCTGGGTACTTTTGTGTCACTAAAATCTAGAATAGAAAACATGAGATGCTAAAGACTATTGGGTACAGAGGTGGTTCACTGGTAGTTTTTTTATAGAAAACATTCCTTTGATTTTTTTTTTTTTTTTGAAGATTTATTTATTTTATATGTATATCTGAGTACACTGTAGCTGCCTTCAGACAAACCAGAAGAAGGCATCAGATCCCATTACAGATGGTCGTGAGCCACCATGTGGTTGCTGGGAATTGAACTCAGGTCCTCTGGAAGAGCAGTCAGTGCTGTTAACCGCTGAGCCTCTGTAGCCTTGACTATCCTGGAGCTCAAGATTAATCTGCCTCTGCTTCCCAGTGCTTGGACTAAAGCCACCGCCACCTGGCTTAAAATATTTTCTTAAAACTTGTGTTGTTTTTAGTTACTTGTGCATGTGAAGCGTGTGTGTACAAGTTCAGGTGACTGAGAAGGCGGGAGATGTTGGCTCCCTAGAGCTGGAGCTACAAGCGCCTGTGAACCACCTAATACAGGTGATGGAGACTGAACCAGGCCTCTGCAAGAGCCACTATTGAACGTCAGCACTTGTAAAACATTGTCTTTAAGGAAAGACAGGATCTGAACATGGAGAGATGGATCACCAGTAATCAGTGCACGGCTACTACTGCAGAGAACAACTATAACTGCTTATAATGACAGCTCCAAAGGATGTTTCTGACCTCTAGACATCAGTTGTCACACGTATATACCTACCCACAAACACATAATTTAAAATAAATATGTTTTTTAGGAAGACCTACAGACCTTTTAAATGGACTTCAGGAAGGTCTTTTCAATATAAGGTGTAGTTCAGATTCTGGATTTTTGGTTTCTTTTTTAAAAAAAACACAGAAATATTATATGTGCTCATTTTAATCCTAGGTGTGGGGGTACAGGGCTGCATTGTAGCAGTGGCTATGATTTGCCTCGTGCTCTAGCAGAGGCGTGGTTTTCTGACTGCAGATAGCGTCTGCCCGTGTGTGATGTTTGGAATTCTGGGGACTAGTCAAAGGGTACATAGATGCTAGAGCACTGAAAGAACGGGCTCGTGCTGGATGCTGTTGGGTGCAGTTTGTCAAGTAGTCAGGTGCAAAGAGACAAAAAGAAGAAATTAGATATCCTGACTGTGAAGATCAAACATGCCCCAAGGTACTCGACACCCCTAGTCAGCAGGAAGTAGTCTAATGATATCACCCCTTTCCTTTCTCCTCTATCTTTAGGGGGTTGAAAGGGAAGAAGAGGAGCGGTGAAGGGTGGAAGGAGAGACCCCACAAAGTAGCCCAGGGTCCTATTACAGGCTTGAAGATGTCAGGATTCCCTGGAACTGGAGTTGGGATGGTTGTGAGCTGCCGTGTGGGTGTTGGGAATCAAACTATATTCCTCTGGAACAGCAGCCCAAGCAGTGCTCTTAACTGCTGACTACTTCTCATCCTGAGGCCCCAAGGTACCTTTTTAAGGTACCTCTTTCTCATCCTCACAACAGCGCCATGAAGTAACTGTCTTACTATCCTCATCTACTGATTAATTACTGGTTAATTACTGATTAATTACTGGTTAATTACTGATTAATTACTGGTTAATTTGCTCAGGGTCACACAACACTTAGTTGTCTTTAGAATTTAAGCCCAGGCACAGACTACAGAGCCTTTGCTTTTGGTTTTGGTTTGGATTTTTTTTGCTTATTTTTTACATTTTTAAGTGGGTGTAGAGGTCTGAGGACAATGTGGGTTCCATGGGTCAAATTCACATAAATAAAAACATAGAAAATAAATAAGTCAATATCTTTTTTTTTTTTTTTTTTTCTTTTTTTTTTTTTTGAGAAAAGAAGTAAGAAAAAACTGGGAATATAGTTCAGTGTAGAACCTGGCATGGTGTCATGTTTATGGGTTCTAAGGACCCCTAAGACTACCAAAAACTGAGGCAGCCTCAAAAATTTGCGGGAGAGTGCGTGTCTTTGGGTGGTTGTGACAGGCCTGGGTATGGTACGATTCAGGGCTAAAGTCTTACAGAGAAATGGGGTGGGGGTGGGGGATCAGACAGAGACAGATAAAGACAGACGGAGATAGAGACACTAGCAGAGCAAGGTCACTCAGGTGAGGCTGCGTGTGGTTAGCAGAGGGAGGGAGGCAGCGTCTGTGAGCTAGTGCTGGGCAGTATAAGATGCAGCCACTGAACGGTGCTGTCCCGGCCAGCAGCCATCTTGTACGGGCATTCGGTGACTGCAGGCTTGCTTTTGGCTGATTCTTAGGAGCATCTTTTTTTTTCCTTCAAGCTTTAAGTTTAGTGTTGTACATTTAGTTAATACATTTTGTTGGAGGCATGTGTCATGGTAAGTGTGCGGTAGCCATCCTGGGGATCCTGGGGATTAAACGTGGGTGTTTAGTGAAGTGCCTGTCCCACAGAGCCATTTCTGAGTCCTTGAAGCCTTTGATGTGAGATCTGAATTGTCTCCTCTGCTTTGTCTTAGGTTCCTGGAAGGGGATGTGAAAGATCATGTCGCAGCAGCAGTCCTGACTTCTGGGACAATTGCCATTTGGGATTTGCTTCTGGGTCACTGCACGGCTCTCCTCCCACCTGTCTCTGACCAGAGTTGGTCTTTGGTTAAATGGTCAGGTACAGATTCTCACCTGTTAGCCGGACAAAAGGATGGAAATATATTCATATACCGCTACTTTTAAGAGGCAAATAGGTGTTTCCTCTTTTTTTTTTTTTTTTTTTTTGAGAATACAATATCTTAATGACACTTTATGTGATTACTTGAATGTATTTCCCACAAACTTAATTTTATTCTGATGGTGGCACTACTGACTGAACGTTTGCTTATACTTACTTTCAGGTTAATGGTTTTAAGTCATTCTTTGCACATCTGCTATTACAGCTGTACATATGCAGTAAATGTTAATAAATATTTATTTTGATACATTCTGCTTGTCTTGTTTTACTTTTTTTTCCCAGTCTGTTCTTATCAGTTCAAAAATAAGAAATACTTACAAGGCTGGGGAAGATTCCTCAGTTGGTAAAATGTTTGCGTGTGTCTGACTTCATTTACCAGTGGGAAATAGCACAATGACACAGTTGTAATCCTAACACCAGGAAGGCAAAGACAACTAGATATCTAGGGCACACTGGTCAGCCAGTGAAAGAAAAGACAAAGGTAGATGATACCTGAGGAATACCTGGCCTCATGTGCACTGGTGCATGTATAGTACACAAACAAAGGTTGCTTAGACAACTAGAATAGTCGATAATATTTGCACAATAGGAATATTTCAGTTAGCTTAGAATGCTAGCAACTTTTTGTTGTTTTTAATTTATGTATACAATGCATTTTGATTATATTAACCTCTTGTTTATTTACTCGTTTTGTTTTTACATAAGTGTGTATGTGTGTGTGTGTGCGCGCGCGCGCGTGTGCGCACTTGCTGTACATACATGCCACAGTGTACTTGTGGAAGTCAGAGGACAGCTTACAGTGGTTCTTCCCTTTCACCATGTGGGATATAGGGACCTTTTATGTGCTGAGCTATTTCTAGGATCAGTCCAGGTAGCCAGGGGTCTTGTGTAAACTTCATTGTGCAAGTAAAGAAGAGAGACTGAGCTGTAAGCAGATCAGGCTGGACTCTGGCTCCTGGTGAGCAAAGGTTCTGTCTGGGAAGGCCAAGAATAAAGGTGGGTTGATAAGTGATGGAATCAGTAATTGTTACCTTGTTTTTGTTTGTTGTTTGTTTGTTTGGGTTGGTTTGTCTTTTTTTTTTTTCCTAGAGCTAAGGTCAGGACCAGGGCCTTACCACTGAGTTAAATCCTCAACCCCCTGGGCTGGAGAGATGGCTCAGCGGTTAAGAGCACCCGACTGCTCTTCCAGAGATCATGAGTTCAATTCCCAGCAACCACATGGTGGCTCACAACCATCTGTAAAGAGATCCAGTGCCCTCTTCTTGTGTATCTGAAGACAACTACAGTGTACTTATATATAATAAATGAATAAATCTCTAAAAAAAAAAATCCTCAACCCCTGGTATCAGTAATTCTAAGAAGAGGATTCATTTGAGTATTTAGAAATCACCCAAAAAGAATGCTTACTAGGTAACTGGATATAGAACTGTGAAAGTCAAAGTCAGATTCAAGTGGGAATTAACTCCTCTGAAACACACTGGTTGTGAAAACTTGAAAATTTAAAGTTAGGGGTGGATTAAAGGTACCATTCTAAGATGGATGTTTAAATGGTGAGGGAAATTGAATGTGTTTATATATTTATTTCAGATATAGTACATGCAGCCTGGGACTCACAATGTTAGCCGTTTGTCTTAGACTTAGAGGCATTCCATTCCTTTTCTTCCCAGGTGCCAGTTTGAGCTTCCAGGTCTTGAAAAAAGAAAGGGGGTGTGCAGGAGATAGAATCTAGGGGAGTAGGTCAAGAGTGAGTAGAAAGTGAGTGAGTAAATGCAGGTTATTTCAGGTTGGAGAAATGGCTCAGTGGTTAACAGCACTGACTGTTCTTCCAGAGGACCTGAGTTCCATTCCCAGCAACCACATGGTTCCACAGCAACCCATCTGTAATGGGATCTGATGCCCTCTTCTGGTGTGTCTGAAGACAGTTACAGTGTTCTCATATACATAAAATAAGTAAATAGATTTTTATTGTAGGTTATTTCTTAAACAAATGAATCTTAAATAATGACTCTTAAAGAAGTTTGACCATGACAAGATGCAGTGGTCGCACCAGATGAGTGGAAGGGGTCTCCGACTTTGATTTTAGATTAGGAGAAACAAGCATGTCTATGGGTTCATGGGAAAGAACTAGACAGACTGTTAAAGGTAGGAAAATGCATAAGGACCTCATAGTGCTTGCTTGGCATGCACAGGATAGTGAGTTAAAACAATAACAGGAGGGGATGACAGTAGAGCTGAGACATTAGAAGCAAGGAGGGTACCTGGTGTGCTGCTGGGCTGTGAACAAGAGCAGACCCTGGAGGTGCTACTCACTCTGACAAGAGTGCTACTCAAAAAGGCCCTGCCCTCTTTTGTCATTTTCTTTAAATATTTTCAGATAGCTTTGCTACGTGGCCAAGCCTGAACTTGAACTCCAAGTCCTATTTCACCCTGCCAAGTGCAGGGATGAGGGGTGTGCACATGTGTGCCTGGCTTGTCTAGGACTCCTCTCACTCCTCTTCCCAACCTGCAGATCCTCACCAGTATCCTCAGAGAGAAGCACAGGAGATAGTGCAGCAGAAGTTAGCCCTCGGGCTGGGGATTTAGCTCAGTGGTAGAGCTTAGGAGATAGGCCCTGGGTTCGGTCCCCAGCTCCGAAAAAAAGAACCAAAAAAAAAAAAAAAAAAAAAAGAAGTTAGCCCTCATTAGGAGAGCTTATCTTTAGATGAATTGGTCTTAACACACAGGAGTCGGTTCTAGAGAACTGGCTCTGGCGCGGGAGTCAGGGAGAGTGTCTTCTGTGGCTTGGTCCTATGGTTTTAAGTGATTTAGAGAGGCTCTCCAACTTTTTTTTTAATGTATGAATATGTTTCTGGTGCCCTTAGAGGCCAGAGAGGGCATCAGATCGCCTAGATCTGGAGTTATGAACGGTTGTGAGCTACCAGTGTGAGTACTGGGAATTGAACCTGGGTCCTTTGAACTAGCAGCCAGTGCTCTTGACGCTGAGCCATCTCTGCAGCCTCCTTTTTTGTTTGTTTTGTTTTGTTTTTGAGATCAGGTGGTTTTGATATCTAGATTCACTATCTTCCTGCCTCAGTTTCCCAGGTCCTGCATACCAAGTGCCACCAAACCTTGCCTTTTTTCCTTTCCTCTTTCTTAGATGGTGTCTCCTGTGTCACAGGCTGGCTTCAAATGAGCCATCTTGTCAAGAATGACCTCGGACACGCAGGCTCCTGCCTCCTTCCACCTCCAGAATGCTAGGATTATCTTAGTCAGGGTTTCTATTGCTGCAGCAAAACACCATGACCAAAAAGCAAGTCGGGGAGGAAAGGGTTTATTCAGCTTACACTTCCACATTGCTCATCATTATAGACTGAACAGGAGCTCACACAGGGCAGGAACCTTGAGGCAGGAGCTGGTGTAGAAGCCATGGAGGGGTACTACGTACTGGCTTGCTTCCCAGGGCTTGCTCAGATTCCTCTCTTTGAGAACCCAGGACCACCAGCCCAGGATTGGAACCACCAAAAATAGGCTGAGCCTTTCTCCATCAATAACTAATTAAGAAGATGCCCTACAGGCTGCCTACAATCTGATCTTCTGGAGGCATTTTCTCAAGAGTCCTTCCTTTCAGATACGTCTAGTGTGTGTATCACACTGACATAAGAGCAGTCAGCACAATAGGTGTGTACTAACCTTGCCTTGTTTATACAATGCCAAGGATTGAACCCAGGACACTATGCATTCTAGGCAAACACTTCTAAATTATAGCATCTTCTTAAATACAAGTGCTGAGGATAGAGTCGGAATCTCAACATTGGACCTTTTATTCTACAGATCCTGACATTTTGTGTTTGCTGTAAGGAAAAGGTCTCCAAGATGACATCATTTATATAAGAGGAGGTTTATTATGTTTAACTGAAAAGGTTAAATGTAGACACATGTAGTGAGCAAAAGAGACCTTGCGAACAGAAAAGCACTGGAGAAGCTGGAAAAATGAAACACACGGCTTACCTTTTCAGTGGAATGAAGTGTGCAGCCGTTCTTCCTAGAAGGCCAGGAATGATGGAGTTTTACAACCTGGTGATCCTTTGCACCTGATGTGACAGACTCTGCCTGTGTCTCTCAGAACTCACAGTATTACTTATCCCAGACCCTTCCCTCCTTGTTTTTGAGTATTGCTTTTAGAACATAAAACATCCTTATGAGTGATGTCACTTGTGCTTTACAACAGCCAAAGTGGCTTCTATGTTATCTTAGGGTTAGGCCAATCCTGACTCTCACAGACCTCAGTCAAGCTCCCTAGATCCTAAATCTTAGACACTGTCTCTGAGTCAGTATTCCCGTTCTTGTGAAAGAAGCCAGGTGTACTTTGTAAAGTATCTCAATGTAAATATGTCTTCAGTTATTACATGCTTGGGACGGAGTTAATTGTTACCTGAATACTTTTTTTCCAAAATTGTGCTGTGCTTAAATATGGCTCAAGTAAAATGATCTGGGCCAGACTCTAGAAGTCGTGGTCCAGTACTTGTTAAAATAAAACCGGGCTGAGCAGAGTTTCATTCTTCACTCTGATTGGTTTTCTCTGCCTGCTGTGAAGGCTGCAAAGAGGTCACCACAGAGTGTTTCGTATGGTTACCAGAAGGAGATGATCAGAATACAGTCTCACAAGTCCAACTGCTAAGCCTGCCACTTCTCCAAGCTTTAACTCAAAACTAACCTTCCCTTTTCCTTCTGTCCTTTTGAGGCACTGGCTTAAAGCCTAAGTATGATTTCCTTGACTCTCTGGATCTTCTTGCTGTCTCTCTGAAGGCCCGCCCTTTTTCCTACAGTTACCTGTTGACTTCCCTGCCTGATTCAGAAGGCATGGCTTTCTCCCTCCCTGCCATCATCACCCTCCTCCTAGCATCTGTGTGGATTTACAACTCCCTTGCATTGTTTCTCTCTCAAACTAGTAAAATGGTCCTTGGGCTTAACAAACGAACAGAACGATAAAAAACCTACATGTTTGTGGCTATGCAAAGAGACATTTTAAGTTGGAAGTGGTTATTAAATCATCTGGATTTCAAATACTAGATAATGTTAACAAAATCTGGGAGCTACATGGAAGGAAAACACAAGGCCACACAGTGACCTATGCTTTAGTTAATGTTCCCAGCCTTAGCATCATATGGCCTGATAAACCATTCCCACTCCTTACAGGAAAGGTCAGGATCTTTGGTTGATGCCAGTTATTGAGGGCTGAAGTCTTTGACCCCCTCCTCCCAATTGTTTTTCTTTGATTACAGTTTTTTTAGATGCTCATAATCCTTAAACAAGAGACTAATAACAGATCTCACAGATATCCAGTAGTCAGGCTACATTAACCATGTGCTGAGTGAATTCCAAAATTATTACAGTAGTTCCAAAATTAGAGAGAAGAAGGCCTCTTTAAAGTAGCCAAGTGAAATCTGAGGTGGATGTTATCTAAGTGATTGGTCCTCAGGAAACATTGCTTTACCCAATGGCACAGACTAAAGAGGGTACCTTGAATCCAGGGGGCAGGTACTGGCTTCAGGACAACCTGGGCTTTCAAAGTGTCAAAAATAAATTCTTACCTGCAAAGCTAACGTAAGTACAACTGAGACATAAAATAGTGGAGAAAAATGTAGTGCCTGAACCAGTCAGGAAAGCAAAGAAATTCTTTTCAAAGGAAGATATTCATTAAACAGACACTGAGGCCTTTATTTGGGGACCTCCTCCATATATATTCACACGGGGTTGGTCATTTTTAATCATACTCTTATTCCTAAATAGACTTATGAGTGTGCTCAGTTTAATTCATTTAAGATACGAGCACATTTTTAAGTTATGGGGTATGTGTTTGTGAGCTTGAGGGGAATGAACAGGACCGCTTCTAGGCCTGCTCAACTCACACCAGAAAGCCTTCCCTGGAAAGGACACTGGGAAAGTGCGTTAGTGTAGGAGTTTGCCCCTCGGGCGTATGCTGTGTTTACTGTCCAGCTGGTGTGTGGGTTTCACCAGAGTTGCCACTTGTCCATTTTGTTTACAGTCTCAAATTTCAAGGTGTGAAAATGAATTCCTATCTGCAAAGCTGTAAGTAATCTATTTAATCTGTAATATACACATATAGTTCAGTTTTGTTTGCTTTGTTCTTGCTGTACTGCAGACAGAATCTAGAACTTGGGTCATCCTAGGCAAACTGTCTACATTCATACATTATCAAAATTTAAAATATGTATTGTTAGACTTCAACATTGGTTAGTCTTCAGTTGACTCATATAAGCACATGGAGTTTTGTGGTGGTGGTGGTTGGGTTATCTATTCATTTTTTTTAAAATCTATTTCGAGATAGGACCTTGCTATGTAGTCTAGGCTACCACACCATCGATGATCCTCCTGCCTTAGCCTCTGGAACTGAGAATGTGGACATGGCAGTCACACCTACCTGGCTGCTAGTCTTAAATAGATTCTTTCTCACACTTATAATTTGTACTGAGGTTTCACTAAAACCAAAAAAAGAAAAAATCTTAATGGTATGGGAGAATTGTGGCATATTTTATTTTTTGAGGGCTTCACTATATAACCCTGGCTGTCTTGGAACTTGCTTGTAGACCAGGGTGTCTTTGAACTCTCTGAGATCCTCTTGTCTGCAGAGTGATGGCATTAAAGATGCTTGCCACCATGCGATGATCACCAGCAAACACTTTTTTTTTTTTTTGACAGAAAATGATGCAGTTTTAATATACCATTTTGCAGAAAGGGTCACCAGCACAGAGAAAAGGCAAAAATTGCTTTCGGGTTGATTTTGCCGAAGACCGTCGTTTCTGAACCCCTGACCACAGGAAATTCCTGCTTTTTTTCTCCCATAGGCTAGACATAAGATTCACAATCTAGCATAGTCCCCTTCTCAAATTCCCTATCCTTTTTATTTAGGAGGAAAAGCCTTACTTAATGAGTTAATTCGAGGCTTGAGACTACCCCTTTTGTTGATTGTGGGCTCACCCATATAGCTGATTGCCTATAACTTTTTTTTTTTTCTTTTTTTCGGAGCTGGGGACTGAACCCAGGGCCTTGCGCTTCCTAGGCAAGCGCTCTACCACTGAGCTAAATCCCCAACCCCTGCCTATAACTTTTTTCTATTTATTTTTTACTTATTCACTTTACATCCTGCTCACTGCCCTCTCCCGATCATCCCCTCCCACAATCCTTCCCCCTCCTCCTCTCCTTCTTTGAACCGGTAAGGGCCCCCTGGTTACCCCTCTATCCTCTACGAGGCTAGACGCTTTCTCTCCCGCTGACAGCCAACAGTATATTTCAGGACTTTGGGAGAAGAAATAAATCAGTTTCTTTTTTGAGTCAGTGACAGCGTTAAGGGTTAGATGGCATTTGTGCAGTTGCACCACAGTAGCCCTTGCCCTTCAAACAGAGGTGGGTGCAGCGCGGCTGGGAGCCGCCAGGGACCGCCAGCGCCCGCAAAGCCCTCAAGCGCCGCTCTGTACGTCGCAGGCGTAAGGCGCTACCAGCGGCTTCGGCGGGAGGCCACGGCGCGGTGCATCCTGGGTTGGCGTAGCCATGGCGTCTCGTGTCCTTTGCGCCTGTGTCCGCCGCCTGCCCGCGGCCTTTGCGCCGCTGCCCCGGCTTCCCACGTTGGCTTTGGCCCGGCCGCTCAGCACCACTCTCTGCCCTGAGGGAATCTGGAGGAGACCCGGAACTCTGCAGCCCACCTTGGCGCTCGCGCAGGTGACTCGCGGTGACTTTGCCGGAGCTAGTCAGGGGTCAGGGCTCCGGGCCGTCCGGGTTGGGGGAGGGGCTCCAGCCAGCTGCACACAACATGCAGGGGTGATCGGGGTACACGGCTAGCCCCACTGCTAGACGGGTTTTGGTTGACCACTGTCGCGAAGCTAAGTGTCTTATGATTAAAGCACAGGACTTTGACCAAGTCTTGACTGAACAGCAAAATTGGACACCACCTCTCATCCTTGCGGAGTGGCAATGAAGTTTAGTTGAGTGATCGAGTAGAGCACGTATTGCCTTTGTCAATTGTGATGATGGCAATTACTGTGGTCACCTCCTAGGGAAGTGCACAAGAGGAAAACCACTTGCCTACAATAGCCCTCTCCAGAGTGTTCTCTAGGTTCCTAGAGTTCTATCGTAATTTACCCGTGTGGCACCTTTTGTCTGTGAGTCTTCTGGAAATAAGGATAGGAAACAAGTCCTTTGTAGTTTGCATATTTAATGAAACCAGTGTTATGCTTAAACTGTGAGGATGTCACTTTCAACCCTAGACGCCCAACAGAAGACCCTAGTGAGCCCTCTAACTGCTCCCCTTCTTACCCCCCTGGGATCAAGCCCTGGCATGGCATTTTAAGTTCCCAGTGTACATGCAGGATTAGGGACTACTGTAGGATAGTCTCTGGGTCTAGTTGAAGAACCCCTTTTCTGTACTCAGCGAGCTTCCTGCAGTAGTGGTTTCAGTCATACCTACATGCTACAAGAAGAAATACATCCAGTGCTGAGATTCACTAACAGTGTAATAGGTAGACAGGCCACTGTCTGTATCAAAAGGTTGTCGTTATAAAAGTATTATAAGGGCAGTAAAGTTGCCGTGCCCTGGATCTAGAGATTAATTTCAGATTAAGCTAAAATGTGATCTTATGTTCTTACGACATTGCTTCTCAAACTTAAGTTGTGCACACAGATCATTCAGTAGGTCTGTAAGGTGTTTATTTTCGTGGGCTTTCTAGATGGGGTCCTGGGACCGTGCTTTCAGGTGGTGCTCTCTCTGCCTGCTTTATACAGATAGTAGAGGAACTGCTTTATGCTTACAGAATGGTTTTGATTAAGTTCATTCACAGATGTGGAGATGCAGTTGTTTCCAAAATATCTTAGGTTTGTTATTGGTCTGTGAACGTTCTCTGCACATCAGAAAGCAAATGGTAAGCGAGGTTTGTTAAAGGAATAAGAGACCTTTTCTCTGAATCACCCAGCTTAGATGAGTGAAATAAGTTGGCTTGGAAATTTCCAGAAAATGGAGAGGGAGTAGATGAAGGAAGAGTTTTGAAGAGGTGAGGGTTTATTTCAAACAAACAGCTGAGTTTAAGGTGCCCCAGTTCATGAGGTTTGCAGTGGGCAAGTGACAGAGATGGCCTTTAAAGCTTTTCCATAAACAAAGGACAAAGGCGAGTAGGATGGACTCTAATGCAGACTCATCAGTAGTGGGCCAGCTTAGAGTCGCTGCACATAGTGCCATCCTTGGTGCTTCGAGGTGATTGATGTCACACGTGAGTCTGGGGAGAACTCTACTGAGACAGCCCGTATTGACTACAGGGAAGGTACTTTTTTAACGGTAGACATCTGGCAGGTGGAAGCGGTTTAGCTCCTCCAAGAGGTGATGCAGGATAATGTAGGGCAGGATACCTACCATCCTGTGTCTTTTTGTAAAAAGTGTAACATACTGGCCCTGGAACTTACCAGTGATGCCTGGTGAGTTACTGACACCTAGTGGCCTACATGAGTAACTGCACACAAGTAGACACTCCAGTCACTGTTTTCTCACTGCCTGTTCTCAACACCGTTTCTCCTTCTCTTCCTTCTTTTTTTTTTTTTTTTAGCCTGATATCAATGCTAGGGATCTTTTTTTTTTTTTTAAGATTTATTCATTTATTATATGTGAGTACACTGTGCTGTCTTCAGATACACCAGAAGATCAGATCTCTTTACAGATGGTTGTGAGCCATCATGTGGTTGCTGGGAATTGAACTCATGACCTCTGGAAGAACAGTCGGGTGCTCTTAACCGCTGAGCCATCTCTCCAGCCCCTCCTTCTCTTCCATGTTAAATGCACTTCATACCAGCCCTGTGTTTCCTGTGATTGTTGTCTTTGAGACAGAGTCTCATTTTATCTTAGGCTGGCCTAGGTGAGAATATGTTACTCTGTGCTCACTTTGGGAGCAAGCCCTAGGACCGCAGCCCTGAACCACCCATGTCTTATTAAGTCCGCTTGATCTTTTTTTCCTTCCAGTCTGGAAATTGAACCTAGGGCCTCACTCATGCAGATAAGCCGTCAAATCCTGTCCCTTAATAGTTTCTAATCTCTTCTCAACTCCTTCTTGATATGCACACAAGATATGTTAGATCCTCCTACCTCAGACTTTTCTGTCATTCTCACTGTTAACATTTTTCTCCCTCTTTCTCTTATTCCTGTCTGTCCTTCATCTTATCTGTGGCCTTTTTAGGTCATTGTAATGAGTAGGACTGGCAGTTTGTCCCTATCATAGGCCTCTGATACACAGTATAAAGGGAACAATAGATTTAGGCACCAAAAGCGCCCTGCCATTCTTATTCAGAAATCTAGAATATTTTTCAGCTAATCTCTCTAGTTTTCTGATTAAATAAGTTTGCTGCAAAGTAAGTATATGTGTCCATTGGTTTAGTTTATGTATGTCCTTGCTATATACAGTCAGGCTTGCCTGGACTCTGGGTCTTCCTACCTCAGCCTCACAAGTGTTAGGGTTACATTTGACACCACAGCAAGTCTTGGGTCATTTTTTCATAGACACACTCAGGGTCCTGAGTGCCAACAAGCAAACCCCGCTCTTTCTTACACGTTTGTTTGTTTGTTTGTTTAGTGTGAGCATGCGTGTAAAGGTCAGAGGGTAACTTGGGAGCCTGTTTGGCAAGCGCCTTTACCCTCTGTTCCATATTGCTGTTCTTTTCCCTCTTCTTCAGTTCCCAGGGTTTCATACATGCTAAACAAATTGTTTACAACTCCATCCCTGCCCCTCTTAATTTGAGACAGGTGATCACTAAATTGCTCAGCTTGGCCTTGTTTCTTCTGCCTCCCCTCCCAAGTATCTGGGATTAAAAGCCTGGCAGCAGACTCATTTTCTATAGCACAGGCTTCCCTGCAAACTAAGAACTTAAACCCCCTGGCCAGACAGTCAGTGCCCCTCCATGCTTTGTAGGTGAAATCTAGTCAAGGCTTCAGTACCCAGCTGAGTATAAAGCAGACTTGATCGCTGAAACAGTTGGATCTTATCATAAGAATACTCAGAAAGGTTCAAATGTCTGGTGGCTATAGGGCATACCCACTTGCCAGAGAAATAGATGGGGCTGTGAGGCTTGGGGGTGGTGGCTGGTTTCATTTGTTCTAGCCAGAGTCTAGTTACCACCAAAGCCAAAGTAGACCTTTTCTGTATATGACCGCAGCTGTTAGGGTGGGTTCTTTTGTCTTCTATCAGTGGCGGCAGTGCACTGAAGAGCTGTGGCATGCTAAATTTGCCATGAGGGAACGTAAGCATTTCTGTGATGCTTTTCTGTTAATGACAGTCTTACTGAACAAGATGATACCCAGAATCATACGGACCAGTCCTGACTTTGAGGACAAGTGACCAGTTTGAAGCTAGAGCTTCTCAGTTGACGCAGCCCTGTGATCCAGTATTGAGTAATGACCACATTGGAGAATGACATGGTGTGGGTTCTGTAAGGCTCAGGAAGCTTTGTGAAAGATACCTGTAGGGAGGCAGTGAGGTGGCTCACCAGGGAAAGGCAGCTGCCACTAACCCTGATGACCCCTCAGTTCAATCCCCGGGACTCACATAGGGGAAGGGAGAACTGACTCCCACAGCTTGTCCTCTGCCTCCAGTCATGTGCTATGGTATATGCACGTGGATCCCTCTCCCAAATAAAGACTGTGTGCATTTTTTTTCCTTTTTTCTTTTTTTTTGGGGGGGACCGAACCCAGGGCCTTGTGCTTGCTAGGCAAGCACTCTACCACTGAGCTAAATCCCCAACCCCGACTGTGTGCATTTTTTAACAGATACCAGTAGTCATGTGCATCTATGTAAAGACATTTGGGATGGAGTGACAGCCTCTCTTCCCTGCCTTTGTTCTAGGTGCCTGGGACGGTCACACATTTGTGCCGCCAGTACAGTGATGCACCCCCACTGACGTTAGAGGGAATCAGGGACCGAGTTCTGTATGTCTTGAAACTCTATGATAAGATTGACCCAGAAAAGGTAAGTGGTTTTGTTTTGATCTTTTCCTTTACTTTCTTTGTGTGTGTGTACTTATGCACATGGATACACATATCATGGCCCCTTGAGGAAGTCACAGGACAGCTTGCAGCGGTCAGTTCTCTCCTTTCACCATGTCTGTCCCAGGAATTGAACTCAGGGGAATGAGGGTTGGTGGCAAGCTCCTTTACCTGCTGAGCCATCTCACCAGTCCATTTTTTCCTTTAGCAAATTTAATCACACAGTATAAAACTCAAAGGCTCCAAACAAATAATTAAAAGTCTCCCCAGCTTTCAGCCAACTAGTTCCTCTACTAGTAGACCTATGTTGTCCTTGTGTAGACAAGCTTCTTGTATAGCTTTCCAAGAGACACATGGATTTGTCAGGCAGTATGCACACATACGTATAGTATATATGTACTGGTCTCATTTACTTTTCTCTTGCTGTGATTAAACACCATGAACAAGCCAACTTACAGAAGGAAGGGTTTATTTAGGGCTTTGAATTCCACCATGGCAGGGAGAATGGCTGTAGGCAGGCAGGCAGGCAGGCAGGCAGGCAGGCTTGGCACTATAAAAGTAGCTGGGAGCTTACATCTTGAAGCACAAACAGGAAGCAAAGGTAAGTATGTCAGGGGCTTTTGATTCCTTGAAGGCTCCCTACCTCCCTGGGTGAAACACCTCTTCCAAGGCTACCCCTCCTAATCCTTCCAAATTGACACAAACTGGGAATTCAAATATTCAAATGTACAAGAAACCATCACAGTATTTATGTTTACCTCCCACTTTTCCAAAATCACAAGTGTTCTGGGAGTGCTGAGAGTGCAGTTCGGGGGAAACACACTTACCCTATGGCAGGCCTAATTACAGTCAAGAAAAGCCTGCGGAAAACAACAGGTGGTACATATACCAAAACTGTGTTTTGTTTCTTGTTTTGGTTTTGAAAGGGTCTCACTATATAGCCAATGCTGGCCAAAAACTCAGACCCTTAGCCTCCTCTTCCTAAGTGATGGGATTATAGAAGTACACTACCACATGAGGTCTGTTTCCGTCCTTCTGTCCTTTTTTTTGGTGACAAGGTTTCTATGTGTAGCCCTGGCTGTCCTTGCTTCGAACTCCGAATTCTGAGATCTACTTGCCTCTGCCTCCTGAGTGCTGGGATTTAATAAACCCTTGGGATTTTTTCATGTGGTTTGTAAACAACTTTTTCTTTAGTAACGCAAATTTGTTGCGTGTAAGGCAGTTTGTTTTTAGCAGTTTTAAAAATGACTGTGTGCGGGCTGGAGAGATGGCTCAGCGGTTAAGAGCACCCAACTACTCTTCCAGAGGTCCTGAGTTCAATTCCCAGCAACCACATGGTGGCTCACAACCATCTGTAAAGAGATCTGATGCCCTCTTCTGGTGTGTCTGCAGACAGCTACAGTGTACTTATATATAATAAATGAATAAATCTTTAAAAAAAAAAATGACTGTGTGCGCCCACACACGCACATACACACATTCATGCACCTGCCTGTATGTGTGATGAGAACAGATGGGGTCATCAGATGTCCTCTATTGTTCATCCATCTATTCTGAGGCAAGGTATCTCTGAACCTGGGACTCCCACTTTCTTAGCTAGGCTAGAAGCCAGCAATCAGTGATCTTCTGTCTGCCCACTTTAGGGCTCAGAGTACAGGTCTCTATCAGACAGCCAGCTTGTTACATGTGTGCTAGGACCTGAACTCTGGTCATCAGGATTGCATAGAGACTGCTTTTAACTCCTGGGCTAGCTCTCCGGGCCCTTACACAGATTCTAAAGAATATTTCCTGGTGATCTTGAGGTGTACATTACATTATAAGCAAATGAAATGCTGTATTTTCTCATTTGAAGGTGTCTTAGGGTTTCATTCCTGTGAAGAGAGACCATGACCAAAAGTAGAAGTAACTCTTAAAAAAGTAAACATTTAATTGGCTCAGTGGTAGAGCGCTTACATGATAGCATCCAAGGCCCTGGGTTCGGTCCCCAGCTCCGAAAAAAAAGAACCCCCCCCAAAAAAAAAAAAAAATAAACATTTAATTGGTGGGAAACATGATAGCATCCAAGTAGATGTGGTGCTGGAAAAGCCAAGGGTTCTCCACTTGTTTCTATAGGCTGCCAGCAGGAGGGTCTCTTCCCTACTGGGTGGGGCTTGAACTTAAGGCCTTAAAGCCCACCTCCCACAGTGATGTACTTCCTCCAGCAAGGACACACCTCCTAACAGTGTCACTCTGTGGGCCAAGCATTCCAACACGTGAGTCTGTAGGGGCCAAACCAATTCAAATCACTACAGAAGGTACCTGCAGTTTATAATAGTCTTGGGATTTTTAGTTGTTGAGTGTGTGTTGCTAGGAATGAAACCCCCAGGCCTCACGTGTACTAGACAAATGCTCTATACTGAGCTATATGGAAAGGCAGGATCTCACTGTGTAGCACTGGTTGACCTGGTACTTGCTATGTAGACCAGATTGGCCTCAGACTCAGACCTGTTTTCAATCTTGAGGACAAGTGGTTTTATTTGTTAGTAAAGTAGCAAAAAAAAAAAAATAAAATAAAAAAAAAAAATTCTCCCTGATGTCCTTTAAAATAGTAATCAAAGAACCAAGTAAAATATGTAGCATGAAATCCTTTATTTAATTTTGTTTGTAAGTTAACCACCTCAAAATGAAGTTGAACAAAGTAACAGATTACACTGTATTCATGCCAACATAAGTTAACACACCATGTTAAAGCCTTGATGGTTGTGTAAAATTGTCTGTATGGTGATAAAATAGCATTCTGTTGTCTTGGGAAGTAAACACTGTCTTGGGTTAAATTTTGCTTGGTATTTCTTTCTTGCAGCTCTCAGTAAATTCTCATTTTATGAAGGACCTGGGCTTAGACAGTTTGGACCAAGTGGAAATTATTATGGCCATGGAAGACGAATTTGGTAACACATACCTTAGCTTTGGGTTTGCATGCTATGAGTCTTGTTTTGTTGTTTTTAAGAGAAGTTTAAACTGAAGGAAGTGTGGAATCTGGACTGCACTCAGCTTTAGTAGAAACAATAACAGCAAATACTTGCCAGTCTTCTTACTGTCAGGTGATGCTAACTGTTAGGGACAGCCCAAGGGTCGGCAGAATACATAGAATTAAAGGCCCTAGAAAGCATAGCATCAGAAGCAAAAGTCTCACTTGTAGAGATGCTGATGACACTCAGGGCCTGGCCCCCAAGACCTATGATGACTTTAGCTGACAGCAGTAATAAGCTGTGCTGAGGACACATAGCTGAGATCTGAGTTTCCTGTGATGTTTGCCTTGTGTGCTCCAGGTTTATTAAGGCCTGTTTGCTGTGCAAATGAGGCCTTAAAAATTCCCAAATTACCTTTATGGGTAGCTATTCAACTAGGGAGCAAAGATTTGTGTGCCACCCATCAGGGCAGGCCCTAGTTAAAGCTCTTATAGATGATGCTAGCTGGAGAGGTGCTGTTGCTGCCTAGGGCTTACAAGAACTAGAGCTAGTCTGAGCAACATTACCTCTCAAAATATTTTCCTACACTGTAAAATGAGTGTGCTAGCAGAAGCAGCCTCAAGATTGGGACTGCTCAGAGATTGCATAGAAGGTACTCACTTCAGTGTCTGAGCCCAAGTGAACCATATGGAAACTATCAAAACCCAGCTGCATAAAAGGAACAAAGGAACACATGGATGACCCTTGAGAACAGAAGCCAGATAAACGTCTAACACATGCTGTACATATGGCTACTCCACTGGCATTGAGTAAGACACATAGGGACAGAGTAGATCCAAGACTGCCAAGGGTTGGGATTTGAGGAGTGACCTACTAATGACACTTGGTTTCCTTTTAGGGATGATGAAAATGTTCAATGACAGTGGTTCTCAACCTTCCTGATGCTGCCACCCTTTAATACAGTTCCTCATGTTGTGACCCCCAACTTTAAAATTACGTTGTTACTTTATTAACTAATTTTGCTGTTATGAATCATAATGTAAATATCTGAAATGTGACCCCCCCCAAGGTTGAGAACCATGGTTCTAGGGGAACTGAATTAATTCTTGGGGAATTAGATAATAGCAGCAGTTGCCCAATTTGTGAGCATACTATAGACTACCAAGTTGTTCATTTGAAAAAGGAGTTTTCACATGGGCAATGGTGGGCACACCTTTAATCCCAGCATTCAGGAGGCAGAGACAGGTGAATCTCTTGGAGTTTGAGACCAGCCTGGTCTATATTGCAAGTTTCAGGACAGCCAGAGTAGTTACACAACCTGCCGGGGGGTGGGGAGGTTGTTCTGTTATGTTAATTCTTTCTAAAAAAACAAAAAACAAAAAGAAACAAAAAACCTAAGATCAACATGATACTTATATTTTCTAAAATCTCAGTTCAAAATAAAGTAGGATTCAAGATTATTGGAGATGTTTAACACAGTTGTGTATATTATGAGAGGATCAGATGCAAGCCAAACCTACTGGCACAGACTTATAATCAAAGCTACATCAAATTTTAAGGTCAGTCTGAGTAACTTAGTCTCTGACCTAAAATTAAAACTAGCAGGGGAAAGGGTACTCATATGCTTTCAGTTCTAAAGGATTTGCTTTCTCTGTACTTATACATTGTTACCAACTTTTTATTTTAGGGTTTGAAATTCCTGATATAGATGCAGAGAAGTTAATGTGTCCACAAGAAATTGTAGATTACATTGCAGATAAGAAGGATGTGTATGACTAAAGTATCAGGTAAATAATCTGACATAAACTATCTTCTCCCATAGGATCAGTCTGTCTGTAGTTCTTCAATAAAGCAAGACACATAAAACAAAAGTTGGCAGTGCTTGACTGTCATTAGTTCTGTATTAGTTTCTGGTTATTTCCCATCCAGAGCCCTAAGCCTTGCGGTGATCTTTATTTTCAAGAGAAGCTTGAAAGCATCATTCCTAGACAGGACTCAGCCCTCTTCTTAAAAGTAGTCTTACACAAATATTGCATGTTATAACCCAGAAAGAAACCTCAGTCCTAGGCACCCACCCAGCCTAAGCCTCACCTGCTCAGGTGACCCAGGATTGCTCACAACTAAGAGGATGGGCTTTAGAGACAGGCCCAAGTTGGCTTCATTGTCAGGTATGCTGTGAGCCTGGTCATCTTTGATGAGCTGTTGGATCTGAGCCCACATAAAGTGGGAATGACGTTGGCCCTATCATGACTCTGTGAAGGTCAGATTGGCTCTCAGATGGTCAGTGCTGCCCACTGTTAAGCCTTAGCTGACAATCATTGCTGGTTCAGCTCTTGTGTTTTAGTGCTTGAGATACTTAGTTTCAGAGCATTGGGCACCTTGAAGATGGCACTTAGAATCAGTGGCTGCACACCAAGAAACCCACTTCTCTTGTCATTGCCAGAGCCTTCTTCCTCACTGTGAGGACTCCAGAGGACACACGATGGCATCGTGGCCAACTGACAGCGGTTCTGTTCGACTTGTATTTAAATTGTCTGAGTGTTTTGCCCTTTAAAAATAAATCTATTACAAAACTAACATTTTTCTCAATCTTTAGTTTTTCTTTTTCTTTCTTTTTTTGAGACAGTCTCATTCTGGCCTGAACTCATTTAAGACAAGCCTCAAATTCACAGTGATCTTCCTGTCTCAGCCTCCCGAGAGCTTCAGAATATAGGTTTGAACTACCCTGTTTGACCTAAACTTTTTAATTTGTATTGATGTTGCTTATAATTTTTAAAGATCTGCTATTGATAACCATGTATATTAGAAATACCTCCCAGGATACTGTGATGGGCAGCTGGGGAGAATAATAAAAGGCAATGACAGACTCTGTTTGAGAGCATCTCAGCGAAACCTACCTAGGCATGTATGAGTTAAAAACCATACTGGATGACAAGAAGACCCTGTTGCAAAAAAAATTTTTTTCCAGCAGTGTACCTGAAAAGGCTTCCCTTTGCTACCCACCTCAGTACATGGATTTAAGCTGGAAAACATCTGCTCCACTTGTTTCTCCCTCACTGGCTGATGAATCAAATGTTACTGGACTAGTTCCTTCCTAAAGACCCCTTTGCAAAATACCAGGATTGAATTTTGGGGGAGGGCAGCTCTCCTGAGGATGGGTATGCTTGGCGCTGCTACATCCAGTGTCAGTTTTGCCTCACCTCCTGTTGAGATATGCTCTCTGTCACCAAGGCTAAGCCTCAAACCATAATCCTACCTCAGTCCTCTGAGTGCTGGGACAATCGGGTAGATGCCACCACATGGCTACCCTTTTATTCTCATCTCAGCATTGTTTGCCTCTTGAGGTTGATGTAGGTAACACACACATAGCTCATGTCTTGAGATTAAGTTTGAGAGTCATGCCATAATTGCTTTTTTGCTGTGCTTTGGAGAAGGGAAAGGAAACAAGCTTATAGAAGGTGGTATCAAGGGGAGGGGCTGAGGTGGGTGGTCCAGAGAAGCTTCTGGTGGGATGAGGTGGGACAAAGGCAGGAACCAATACTGCATTTGGGCCTATCCTCAGCGCCCATTTCTTTCTGCAGTACCCAGTCTCTTTGTCTCCCAGGAGTTATTTTAGACATGTTGGCCATACATACTCCTTTCTTTTTAGGAATAGAAACCATTTACTGTTAGTTTGGGGGTTTTCCCCTATAGTGCTGGGGATGGGTTCTGGGGTTTTGCACATTAGACAAGTACTGCAGTACTGTGCTACACCCTCAGCTACTGTCCTCCTTTTTAAATTAGTTTTTGAGGTTACAACATAATTAGAGCTTTTTTCCTCCCTTCAAACCTTCCCATACACCCTTCCCTACTATCCTTCAGATTCATGACCACTTCTTGGTTTTATGTGTATCTTTAGATACACATATATTCCCAAGTATAACCTGCTCAGTTCATATAATATTACTGTATGTATGCTTTTAGGGCTGACAGTCTGACACTGAACAACCAACTGGAATGCTCCCAGCTTTCCTCAAGTGCCTGTAGTTCTGCCTTATGGGTTTTTTCTGCTCACTTTGGCCTGTCCATTGGTGTCATCTTTGTTCAGCTCATATTTGGCAGTCATCGTAGACTATGGGTAAACATTTAAGAAAATATCATGTATAACTCCTATCACGGAGCTTTAAGGAGCCTGTTTTTTTACAGATGCCTTTATTTCATGAAGAGCTTGAGTATTTATGATACACTGACAAACAAGAGTGAACCACATAGGATGCATGTGGCTGCTGACTGGAACTTACTCCAGGTTATTTTGGTAATATTCCCCCAAGTTGTAAATGACTACTTTAAATCCTGGGGTAGCTGAAGATTTGGCCCCAAAATGCATGTGGATTGTTTCTGCTCAAGCTCACCAAGTACTTCTCCTCACACATCTGGCCTATTCATGTGGCTACAGCTAACTGGCTCACATATTTAGCATCTTTTTGCTGAAATACCAAACATCTCTCTGCTCTAAGAATTCATGGGGATGGGTTGGGGATTTAGCTCAGTTGTAGAGCGCCCTGGGTTCGGTCCTCAGCTCCAGGAAAAAAAAAAAGAATTCACAGGGATGTTTTCAGTAAAGATTCTTTCTGTGCTCTGATAGGTGGGCAGCAAACTGACCACATACAGCATTCCAGACTGCAAATCAGAATGGAATACATACAGTTGATGTTTGTGTGTATGTTCATGTGTCAAAAGACAGAGGTTGATGCTAAGTGTGTGCCTGCATTGTTCTCCACTTTACATATTGAAGCAAGGCCCACTGCTTGCTCTTTTAGCTAATCTAGCTGGCCAGCTTGTTTGGGTAATTTCCTGTCTTTTCTGTCCTGGGTGACTCTCATGAGCCCCTGTGGCTGGGGATGGAACTCTGATCGAACGATTGCTCAGAATGCCTGAGGCCCTAGGTTCTATGCACAACAGTGAAAAAATAAGACCTGGAAATAGCCCTGTCCTCCATCCCTTGTCTCCTAAACCCTCTAGTTTAGCATCTTCAGTCTTCTCACTGTGTCCCCCCAGACAGTCCTAACAGTGAGCCCCCCCCAGGAGATCCAGGAAGACCTTTTAAGTTTCTGTGACAGTACCTATAGTAATACAAGCATGTGCCAGCAATGATGTCACCAACCAGGTATTCTTGCTAAAATCCTGTAAGCAGGATGATGGTGAAAGAGTACAGAAGTTGCATAGATTGAAATATGCGCTTCTGTCATGGGAAAAGGCAGTATGTTCTAAATCAAAGACCAGAGAGATGGTAACTTTGGGAAACATGGAGCTGGGAAGCACTAGGAAGAAGACATTTGGGGTAACTAAGCTGTATGTATGGGATAAGACAAAGTTAAATTTCTTAAGTACAGCAGTTAAGAATATCTATACTGCCTGCAAATAAATACTTAGGAGTGAAGCACATCAGAAGCTGACTTTAAAATTATTCTGGGCAAAAAAAATCAAAATGCTAATTGCTGACAAGTTAGGGTCTAGTTAGGGTGAGTCTTTGAGTTCACAGCACCATTCTTTCAATTGTCAAATTTGTGAAAAGATGGGAGAAAGCTTCAGTGTACATTTGAAAAGGACTATACTAAGGACTTAGAGTTGGATGTCCGCCTAAGTGTGCATCATCACACCTATGATCTCAAGCACTGTGAGTCTGAGGCTTGTCTAAAACAAAAACTCTCAAAAGCTAACAGCGAACACTGGGTGGGGTTGGTTGAACAGAAACAAATCTGTAGAGTAGGAAAAGTTGCTATTTTAAGCAAAAATAAAATGCATGCTTATAATCCCAGTGTTTCGGAGATTGGGGTGAGGGGATTGGAAATTCAATTGGCTACTACTTACTAAGTTCAAGGCCAGCCTGGGGGCTACAATGCAGTTGTCTCAAAAACTGAAGTGAAGATAAGCAGCATGACCCTACTTCTATAAAACATACCAAAGTGAAAAAAAGAGGTACCAAAGTGTGAATAAGTAATGATCACTACCAAGACACAACAGAGAGATGTATGGTTAACAAGTACATTTTTAAATGTTAGTAACTCAGGAATGAAAGCAGCATTGTAATGGGAATTCATTCCCTTTACAACTGACATGCTCCAGCCAAGGCTGAGGAGTAAGTGCTACAGCAGCCGCACAGGAAAGGTAGGACACAAAACATAGCAGGAGCAGGAGTAACTGCAAATTCAAGTGGATGCCCCATGTAGCACACACCTCAGCTACCTAAGAAGTTCAAAGTCAACTAGGGCCATGAGACCCTGTCTCAAAAATAGAATATAGAATGAAAATAAATGGGCAATTAGCCTGTGACTCAGGAAACCTGTAGTGCACAGCCTACATGGTCACCTGCACTTAAACAGGTGGCGGCAAGCAGTTAAGAGGTGGCTATGGTCCGTCTATCAAAGGACCTTACAGTCTAAGTCTGTTGGCCACTGGGATTTTCTGCAGGACAGAACCATATGGACACCCAGGATAGAGTAAAGAGGATGAACCTGATTGATGGTTACAAAAAGAAAAAAGGAAAACAGGTTTGGAGATTGGAATAAAGTAATGGATGAAGGTTCTCTGAGTAACTTATCTCAGCTTCACATAGCTAGCTGTGTTGCTAAAGAATAAAATGAGGGGTTGGGGATTTAGCTCAGTGGTAGAGCGCTTGCCTAGCAAGCATAAGGTCCTGGGTTCGGTCCCCAGCTCCAAAAAAAAAAAAAAAAAAGAAAAAAAAAAAAAAAAAAATAAAATGAGGGTCAGATTTTAAGGGGTGTCATTCCCACTTGAGACATCATGACTTGAGGGGTTTGTGGGATACCCAAGGAGGCAACACATAAAGCAAATGAGCAAAAGCATAACACCACCACCATGCTGAAGCTCATAATCGAGGGTCTGTAGGTAAGGCTGCCCCTGTGTTCTGGGATGGGGCCTTCTGTGCTGAAGGCTAACATGAATCCTGTTCCTTCAGACTGGGGTTCAGTAGACAGAGACAGAGCACCCATCACTCGAGATCTCTTTATCAGGTACATCATTATGACTTTCGAGTTTTTAAAATGATAATGAAGCCAAATCAGCAAATTTCAGACTTAACAATAAATCCAATGAATGAATGCCAAGGTCAAAGTTTATGCAGGCAATTTGTAACATGCATCAATGAAATCAGGAAGAGGATAATCTAGCAAAATCGGCAAGAACCACTTTCCTTAAGTCCTCAACAACAGGTAAATGGGTGCAGAATTCAGCATCAGGCCATGTGGGTGCTGAGTGAGCCAGCCAGCTACTGACAGGCATGTGATTGTTCTCAGCCTGAGTCCTTTGGGCTGAAATGAGGGTACCAGAAGATGTGACAGATCATGTGCTAACATAACAGAACCTGAATACAGTGCTTAGAGTAAATACTACAGACAGCCCCAGAGGCTCCTCTTTCGCCTCCATGCTTCCTCTAAAGGCAGGAGCCCTAGAAAAGGTGTATCCAAGCAGCCATTTATCCATTGTATAGCCAGAGATCAAAACCCTGTCAAAGTGCTCTTCTCTCTATACAGAGGAACTGCTCAATAGTCGCAGGCTCACAATGAGTGACACTCATTCACAGTGACAATGTCTGTTTGAGAAAGGTACGAGAAACATAGAATAGTGCAACAACTGGTGCTTTGGACAGAACTCTGGGAACAAAAACACCCTCCTGTGGGGTTGCTAGAGTACAGGTTCTAACTCCAGAGAACACAGCAGAACTAGGCATTACATGATTAGTCACCTGACAACCTGAGTGTGGGTTATTTGCATTGAGGTGGGTCTGCCACTAGTGTTTCTGTCATGAATCAAAGGGCACAAGTCCATCAAGAACTACAATAGTCCTTAGTAATGGCTCAGTGGATTCTACATCTTAGACTAGGATGTGAGAATACTAACTAGGAGAACCTCACCCTGAGCGGATCAGAAGGGAGTCCTCTGCTAACCTACACAGGACCAGAGCATCCCTAGCCATAGAAACCCAGGACATGAACTAGAGTAAGACTCAGAACCCAGCAGGACAGGGCATGGTGGCACACATCTGTAATCTTCGCACTCTGAAGATTGAAGGAGTAGAATTAAGGGACAAGGCTACCCTCAGCTTCATAGTGAGTCAAGTCCAGCCTGGTCCACATAAGTTCTAGGTCAGCCAGAGCTTAACAGTGAGACCCTGTCTTTGAAAGCAGGACAAGAACATTAATAGGAAAAATTCTACAAGTTACGTATTACTGATATCTAGGCAAAGCATCTTCCTGCACACACCTCGTTGGATCACTAGAATCTGGGTCAATGTGGAAAGAGAAAACCAAGTCCACAAATTTGTCCTCTGACCTCTTCACGTGGGTGCCTGGGCAAATATGATCCATACACATGCAACAACAAAGGACTTAGATGGGGCAAAAGGCATAAACGGGCAGTTCAAAAGTTTAGTAGAAAAATTAGGTGAACGAGGAAAAGTTGGAGAAGCAAAATAACGGAGCCTGAAAATAAAAATGGCCCTACATCAAGGCAACATGGCTAGAGCAGTCATGAGGGGGTAGAAGAGCGGCCTTGGCAGTTGTGTGTGGCAGAGGTCTCATGGCAGGAAGCATCTCACTCCTACTTCTCAGCTGCCTGTGGCTCAACAGTACAAAGAAGCCCTTGTCTCTAGCTCTTAGGACTGTCTCCTTGTAGGCTCTCTATTGTGGAAATGGTTTTTACCAGATCTTTTAAGAATATATCGGGGGTTGGGGATTTAGCTAAGTGGTAGAGCGCTTGCCTAGCAAGTACAAGGCCCTGGGTTCAGTCCCCAGCTCCGAAAAAAAGGAAAAAAAAAAAAAAAAAAAAGAAGTGTTTTAAAAAAGAATATATCGGTGTGCCAGGTGGTGGTGGTGGTAGCAGTGTACACCTTTAATCCCAGCATTCAGGAGGCAGAGGCAGAGGCAGAGGCAGGTGGGGAATCTCTTGAGTTCAAGGCCGGCCTGATCTACAGAGTGAGTTTCAGGACAGCCAGGGCTACACAGAGAAACCCTATCTTTAAAAAAAAAAAATATCCATAGGCTGACAAGATGGCTTGGTGGCTTATCCTGTTACCAAACCTTTCCATCCTGAAACTCATATGGTAGAAGAGAACCGACTTCCAAAAGCAGTCCTCTGATTTCCACACACGTCATGGCCTGAGTGTGCACACCTGTGATATGTGTACAACATATCAACAATATAATAATGTAATAAGAATTTTAATAAAAATCAAATACAGTGACAATGGACATCACACCACATGCCTATGCCCCCGAGGATGAATAGGAGGATCTGAGTTCCAGGCAGGCTTATACTACCTAACAAGACACTATCTGAAAAATGCTCTTCAATGTTGTTTGAGAAGTATGAGGTATTAGCAAGATAGAAAAGTGGGAGCCTAAACCTTCAGGAATACTTGCACAATGGAGGTAAGGGGAAATGTCTTAACATATGAGTGACTGAGTGCACTGTTATATCCTGACGAACTATCACCGTTTATGCCAAGGATTCTGGTCTTGTCCAACTTCTGATCATCTTTCCTTTCTGGGTCCTTAGAGCAGCATGTGGCTCCAGCTGTGCTGTTTGCACTGTTTTTTAAAATATGTCTTCAAAGGCTAGGTGGCTGGCAAGGGTAGAGGATTCCCAGTTAGGCAGAGAGGGAAGAGAGGTACAACTTCCCCTAACTAGAGGCTTACATGGCAGAGGGCTGCCCAAGCAAAACGGTGGCTGATTGGTAAGATCATTACTCTGATACTTCACGTGCAATCATACCTCCTGTCAGCTGTCCCAGAGAATAAACTTGTATATGTTACTCAGTGCCATACAAGTCAGACCACAGCTGACAAAAGATGGCTTGGGGCCCAGTTCAAAATGTTAGTAAGCCCCCAGGATACATTTGGCCCCAGAATAGATTAGGCGCATGAAGAATTGGAAGGAAAGAGAGACGCAATTAATTATCAAACTTTAATTGATAGACTAATCTTACAGGATAAACAATGACAGCTAGTCAAGATTACATATTTAAAAAAAAAAATCCAGCAGCGCAAATCTAATAGACTAAATACGTTTATCTCCTCCCAAACAGGCATTTTGATTTAAAAACAAACAAGAACAGAGTGTACACCACAAGGAAACATAGTACTTACATATTGTCAAATACTCTGTAGAAGTCTGTAGGAAAGGTAAAGAAGGTTCTCAGTCACCAAGAAAGCAGAACCACCCACCCTGGCAGGTAAATCACCAGCTGATTTGTACACTAGAGCACTCCTGTCCACTTTTAGGCCTATGAAGAAGGAATGGGCCTGATCCTGACTGGAAGTAACTTCATTACAAAGTCTAAAGACAGAGAGACCATCCTTTTCCAAGGAACAGGGCTGAACAATAGCAAGAAGCAAGAGAAAGTTGGTAGATGGGTGAAAAGAAAGCCTGGCCTTGGCATACATCTATCTTTCCCTTCCCTTCTTGGCTCCTGGTAAATAAAAGGGCCGGCCAACTGCAACAGCTCACAGCACTCCTCCAGGCACATTGAAGAGGAAAAATTCCTTTCTGGGTGAGATATGGCAACTTTTCTGAGACATGGCAATGTAGCAAAGTTCATCTCTTTGGCCCTCATAGGGGAAAGCAGCAATTAAAGAGCTACTTAGGCCCTTACCAGACAGGCTCCTACTATGTCCACAAAATGCAAAGAAAGCGCATCCTTAGCCCAGTCAAACTTCATTTAAGAGCCAAAGCTACTTGCCAAGGCCCACTATGGATTAAAATACTTTTCACCAAGAGTCCTGGAACTCAGAGTCTAAGTGCTCTAAGCTGAGGGACCCAGGCTCAGAAGCAGTTATATGATCACATTTTTCTGCCAAGTTGCCTCAGGGAGGAAAAGGAAGGCATAATGTGTGATGGCAGCCCTGCAGAAGGGCCATCAGTACCACTTGTCGATGGGAGAACAGCCTTTTGCGTGGCTACATGAGAAGAAGCCTTGTTGTGAGCAGGACTCTTCTACCTAGCCTCATGTAATGCCACCAGAGCCTTCTCCTGCATGCCCTCTCATCTGACTGAAAGAATTGTACAGAAATAATCCTGAGGAAAACATACTGTGATGCTACCTAAAGGGAAGAGTATTCCAATTTGCTCACACAGATTTAGTCAATATATCCCACATGTTAAGAAATATATAAAGACTGTTCACGGGACTGAATTTGACAAAATAGCAAATACTGCTGTGACCCAGACAGATCTAAACACTTATTCCCAGGGCTTCTGGCGCTGCCTGTCCTGGTCCTTCTGAGAGCTTCTGGCAAGGCCTTCCATGCTGACAGGTCAGGAGCCAGAGCTCAAGCAGATTCAGCAAGCTCCGGAAAGCAACACTCAAAACAGCTCCATATGAAAAGGTGTCATTTACATTATTTATAGAGAATATCTCCAAGTAAGGAAAAAGCACCATTTTACTGAAAATAAAAAGGCTCACAGAGGCTTTGGTCCTCTTGAAACGACACCAGCCTGCGTGAGAAGCAGTTTGGCCCTTGGGCAGCAGGGGAATAATGACAGGGCATGTGTACTAGGAGGTGGCAAAGAGCACTGAGACCCACACAGAACACAGGGGGCTGGCAGGATGGGCCTCAGAGCCAAGTTGGGAACATAAGAGGCCTGCTCAGAGAGACCAAAACTGGGTATGTGGCACTGTCAAGACAAGTCTCAAGGACAGGGACATTGGCAAACAAATGACAGTATTCAAGCCAAGAAGATGCTCTGCTTGCCACTTGGTCACTTCCTTGATAGGCCTGCCAAATGCAGGAGGAGGCCGGGACAAGGAGCAAAATGCACCTTTTCCAGGAACTGCAGGCCAATAAAAACAGAAAATCCACAATTACCAATGAGGTGCTAAAACACAGGCAGTTTCTTGGACGCTGCACTTCACATACATTACTTAGGCGCCCAAGAAGCAGAGTAGGTTTTCCTGTCCAGATGCATAACTTGGCACTGAATACACCACAAAAAGCAAGAGGCTGTCTATATGGGCTGGATTCCCAAACTACAGCTTAGAAGGGAAGGGCATAAATATTGTCATTAATTGGCTCACAAGGAATAGTCATCTTAGGCAATACATGCGGATACATTTCACAGGATGAGGGAGGGTAACAGCGTAAGAGTCCAAAGTGTGACGCTAGGAAGGTTTCTCACCAAACCTTACTATGAGAGCCTGCAACCAGTGAGAGGAGAATTGCAAAGACAGCAGCAGAGAAACAGCAAACAGCACAAAGGGATCATTCACCAAGAGACTGTCCCTCATTTCAGAGTCAATCAAGGCTTACGGAAAAGACAGCAGTTCACATGTACAAAGAACGTCAGGGCTAAAACCAGGAGAGCAAGCTGGTCCTGAAAGCAACTTATCCCATCTCTGTTGTTGGAATACCACTTGCTGACCCACTGGGTCACAGGTCTTCCACAAGAAAGGCAGCATCTCTGAACCTGGGATAAAGGACACTTGAACTGAACGCATGAGCAGAAGGACCGAATGGAGAAGCATAATTCAAACAACCATTGGACTGCTTAAGGAGTTCTGGGAAGCTTCCCAAAAAAGAAAGTGTATGATCTGTGGCTATATGGCAAGCCGGCTCATCAGACCAGGGGCCTTGGAGCAGCAAGTCCTAGGCTATGGTGATAGGCAGGGTTTAAAGTCAAGCTAAAGCAAGGCTGTCAACAAGCAAACCAGCAGTGGAACACCTCAGAACAGGGATCCGAAGGGTACACAGGAGTCAAGTGAGAGAAACTCTGCTGTTCGTTGAACACCACAGCGAGGTGGGAGCCCCTACACCAAGACCACAGCTGTTTTGTCTATGTGCATTCCCAAGCAGCAGCACATGGACGAGAGCCTGGCAGAGGTGAAATGAGGTACCGAAGAGAAACTGGCATCTTTGGGTTTAAAACAAAATCATAGGGAAGTAATAAAACAAAAACAAAAAACAAAAACAAAACAAAAAAAAAAACCCAAAAAAACAAAAATATATCTGAATCAATGAGCACACACACAAAAATATATGGCTTACTCACCATCCCCATTTTGCATACAATTTTAATACCAAGGAAAAAAGAAAAAGAAAAAACAACCAGACTCATCACAACGCAGTCCAAATGTTTGCAACCAAAGACATCTAAAGATTTCAGTTGAAATCATTTCTAAAAGCAAAAATGAAAACAAAAAAACAAAACAAAACAAAAAAAAGAAAATGAGCTAAGAAAAAAGAAAACAACCAGAAAGCTTTTGATTATTCCCTCTCAGCATTACTGGTAGGTCTACTCTCAAAGAGATTTAAGAGTATAAGAGTATTCCACACATGTTCGAAACTTGGATTTATTAATTTCCACCATACTGACTTTAAAAACGGTATGAAGCTGACTGCAAGAAAGGGAACCGGTGATTTTAAGTTCAAATTAAGCTAATGGTGAAAGTACATCACCTCTGGCTTCAGTCACCACATCACCTCAGATTGAATAGAGATTTTTGTGTGTGTGTGTGAACAAAGTCCCAGAACTCTGCAATCCAGGGATGCTGCGGACCTCTCCCGGCAATGTCCTTCACTTTGGGTCAGTCTCCTGGGCCAGAGGTGAAAGTGCTTTCAAAAATACTGCCACTTGCCCAGCACAGTGTCTTTGATTGCATCCACATATTGAGTTGGAACCCAGTACACCCAGTAGTAAGAGGCTTCCGTGGGGCCCAACTGAAACGCCTGCAAGGGAAAAGGAAAAACCAAGCGATGCTTCAGAGGAGGGTGACCAAGCAGGCAGAACAACAGACGCAGGAGGGAGGGGAGCAAACTGATTAAAAAGGGAAGAAAAAATAAAACCAACCTGTGTACATGGGGAGGAGTCTGCTACGCTTAAAGAGGAAATGGGGAATGTGAAAGGACAGGCAGGGAGGGGAGGTTCAGCTCAGTTCAGCAGAGTAGATTCTAAGGCAGTGATCTGCATACTTCAGTGTACATCAGAACCATCTGGAAGACTTGTGAAAACAGGCTGCAGGCTCCAGCCCCTGTACTTTAGTTTGGGAGGCCTGAGGCAAAGCCCAAGTAACTTCTAACAAACTCCTAGGTAATTCAATTTTACTGGTCCAGAGGCCACAGTGTGAGAACAGCTGCCCTAGAAAATGTCATTTACACACAGGAAGCAGGTATGAATGTCCAAAGCACACTGTGTGAAATGTTAAAATCCTGAAAAAAAACCTACATACCCATCTGTAAGGAAGGGTACCCATAATTCACAGTAGTGTGGCCTATTCATACAAACACTGGAGTCTTAAGATATAAACAGATCCTTTGGATCTTGAGTTATGACAGATCACAACATCAAACCCAAGTCATTAAGTTGCAGAAGGGTACCATGATGCTATTTATGAAAACTGAAAAAACACAACACAACATACCACCTTGTTCATGGACAGATGTATAACAAAAGTACTGACAGATGAAGAACAGACACGACAGATTACAATAATGGGGATGGAGAAGGGGAAGACAATGGGGACGACATCACTGTTGGTAAAAAAAATTTTATTTAAAAGATTTAAAACATGATACAAAATATTTACAACTATCATATTTTGGTGATGGGATATATGGGTAGTGGCATAAAATGTAAGGTATGTCCTTTTCTGTATTTTTGAAACATAACTCTAAAAATCAAAGAGCACTGTGAACTGTGACACACTCATCTAGCTAGACAAATGGCATCCACAAGAAGAGGAAGTAAACCTTTCATTGGGATAAGGGTCAAAGTGCTATTTAATGGCATTCAAAAAAGACAGAAGGGGACTGCTGAATCTACTTTTGATGCTAAACGACATCTGAACATTTTAACTAAATTTAATTTGAACTAAATTAAATTCTAAATCAACATTCATGAACACAAATTTTTAAAGAAATATCTACTGTGGTCCATTCATCCTATCTGCCTCCCCATCACCAGGCTGCATGACAAACAGGATTTGCAAGTCCACAGGGTCAAACTGTTCAGACAAATGTTCCAAAAAAGAGTGAAAGGGCCAGGCCAAAAATATCAATACTAACTGTTAACAGAAAAATAACTGAGCAGGCAAAACAAATACGTTTGTAATCTTGTTTTAGAGATTACAAAGAGGTGAGGGTGTAGAGACTACCTAATGACCACAAAGCCCAGGATGTTCTCATCACTGCCAGAAGGTCCAAAAGCCTGTGTCCAGCGACTGCAATCCCTTGGCCTTGCTTTGGCACCACCCAACTGACCCTGAGTAGGCAGGAAAGGGCACACCAACTCTACAGACCATTGTACCCGAATCCCTTTCACTGATTGCCCTAAAGCACATAGATTGTCCAAACATCTCTGTGCCATGGACTTGGTAATCTCACCTACAACTGGAACAACTAGCTGTTCCTCACAGAGGGGTGGAGTGGGGGAGGGGTATAGCAGCATCACTACAAGCTACTGAAGAACTACCCCTGAAAGACAACAGCAGGAAACCCCACCCTGAACTTTGGAATCTAAGCAGATAAACTTTATTTGTAAAGTACTTGTTCTGCACAAACTGATGAGTTCCATGAAGAACAAGCATGCCCTGGGCCCCATCCTCCCAAAGAATCCTGGCTACATGGACACATGCTGGGCATGGCAGATCACTACAAGAGAGAGACTTTTTGATGTCTTCACAGCCCCATAACTAAGGGGGATGCTCTCTTTTATAAGTAAGACAAAACTTCAAATGAAAATCCACAAGCCATTCCAATTCATTTTCCTGGCCTACAAACTAACTAATCCAAATAAGACGGAGACAGAAGAATTTCTAAAAAAGTCAGGAAAAAAAAACGCCCTCCTTTGGACAGTGGGGAGTCTGCAAATAAACACAACTGGGAACAAGGTCATGGACACAACTCTTAAGTAGACAAGAAAATGTAAAGGTCTTTTCAGTCTTCTGAAGACTGCTTTCTTTTCAGATAGGAAGAAATGCCCTGTGAAAAATCTACTCCCCTGCAAGATGAAGCAGAAGCAGTTGGCCAGACAGGCTGAGGCTACTCACCATCATGTGGTAGTCTTCATGTCCTTCAATAGGTTCACTGACAACATTTTTAATGGAGCCCATGGGCAGTTTCTCAGTCCGCTCTAGGTTGAAAGAATGACAGCAGTTATTCAAGGGTCTACCTGTCTGAACTCCTCCTCAGCCACAATTCCTCCCATACCACAGCTGGATGGATGTATAGTAACTCAGGTAGCAGGCAACACTCCCTCTGGGGAGGAAGAATGTCTTCTGACCAATACACCTAAAGTCTGGTAGGGAGCTGGGAAATATGGAAAATCAAATAAAGAACAGGGTTTGGTGATAGTATGATAAAAGTCTGAGGGCACCTTTACCTGTCTTGTTATGATAAATGATCACTAATAACACCTCAAAACTCCTCGATGTTTTAATAACCCAAACCCAGTATGGGCTAAGGTTTTGAACACCTAAAAAGGGCAAATTCAGGAAGCACACAAAAAAGCAGCAACAGGAGGAATGTGCCAAGCTTACAAGGCTAATGATTATGCCAAGACTCATCCAAACCTCTGCAAATATCACAATTTGTGGTAGTCTCTCAAAACATTTATCTCTCACCTGATTAACACTGGACACCAATGGTCACAAGGGCAGAGAACATTTTACAACCAGTTAAGGATGGCAGGAAATAGGAGGCATAATGAGGCTGGCTTTCAGGGAGATGAGGCAACTGCAGCAGACAAGTATAATAGTTGGGAGGCATGAGGGAAAGGAAGTAACCCAGGAAGCACCAGATACCCGAGGTACAGCGGGTATTGTCAGAAAACTGGTAAACAAGGTGGGAAAAACTCCTTACGGCCTCCGGGGGCCGGGTGGGGGGGGATCTAGAAAGGCAGACAAGTAAACAAATAAATTTCCAAACTATAAATTTACTAAGAGTCCTGGACTCTGGTCCTACCAATGACAAAGTATTTCACTTTGATAGGCCTTGGCTTCAGAAAACTGGGAACAGGGGGAAGTCTACTTTGTGGCTCTAAAACAACAGTCACATACAGACAAGACTGATAGCATCCTGAAGATTGAGACTTTAAAAATACTTGTACTTTGAAATGCCTGGAGGTTTCATACCATCATAGATTTCTGACCTTTCCTCAAACTCCAAAGATTAGACAATGCAAACCCCACAAGGCAGATAATAGCAATCAGCTAAGCTTTGACTTCACTACAAGCAGGGCAGGACAGCTGACAGACGACAAGCTGGGAATGCTTGCCTGGGCATCTCCATGGTCTCACCCTGCTTCTTCCTACACAGACATGCTATGCTGTGTGTGGCAGCCTTGAAGGTTCCTTATGCAGCAAAAAAGCATGGAGAAGCCAATTAGCTGCTGGGACAGTCACTTCACAGCAGCTTCTTGAAGACAAGCTAGTGGCTTTTAGCCAATTCCCAGAACAAGCTGTACTTCTGAAAGTCCTTTTGATGCTAGGTGACAGGCCTCCTGCGTACACAAGAACACTTCCCCACACCCTGGGCTGCTAGGTTGATAAGGAAAAGGTCTGGCTCAGAATGAAGAGCTCAGCCTCATCAACCATGAAAGGCACAAGGAGTTCAGGACCATGCTCTTTTCATACAGCTTGAATCTCATTGCAGTAGAACTCTTCTAGAACTCTGCCCTCACACTAGAGGAGGAAGTCAGCTGCTTTAGAATCTTAAACAAAATCTCTAAGCCAGGAATGATAGTTTATACCTATAAACCCAGTACTCAGGAGCCTGGGACAAGAGAAGCACTGAAAGTTTAAAGCCAGGCTTTAATGTCCTCAAAAATAACAAACAACACACACAATTTCATGGGGAAAGAATTATTCCAAGGACCCATAAAGCACTTGAATTCTAACTAGACCCCTTGCCTGCACCTACCCTCCTGGACATGATGGCTTTACTAGACCAGACTGGTCAACTGCTCTGAATCTGGGCTGCCAGCAAGCAGAAGCCCAGCTGTAGAGGAGAGCCATGTACATCAGTAAGCAAATGACGTAACAGAAGTCAAAAAACAAGATCACCAGGAAAGCCCAAAGGCAAGGAGGGCAGCTAATCACTAGCCAAGGTAATGATATGAAAGGTTCTTCAGAACAAAGTGTTCAAGCAAAGATATAAGTCACTGGAACACTAGAAAAACCTTTAAAAACTTAGAAAAACCGTGTGACCATACAGCTAAGAGTTGGCTGTGAAATGAACACCACAGACTGTTATCACAAAATGAGAAAACTCAAGCACTGTCAGTACCTCAGTCAGTTCATTTTAGGAATCCCTACGGTTGAAACAGCAATGTGTTCTAGATTCATGTTTTAGACAATTAAACCACACTTCCCACCACCACCCTGCCCAAGTTTTTTTCTGTGAAACTTGGTTCCATTTTCTGCAGCCTGCCCTTGGAACCAAGAAATCTCTGATGATGAGACCTCTATTCTCGTCTTTGGCATTTACCTCGAACACTGAATACCTACAGTGCTGGCCAGAAACAGGTGAATTAGGCATGTTCGGGTCCCTCCAGGAATCTAACGGGGACAGACAAGTCAGAGAGAAATTGAGTACTCTGGGGACACAGAGTGCTGGAGTAGCAGCAGCAGTAGCAGCAGCAGTTCAAAGTGAAGAGTTAGGAAGATGTGAGGAAGGCTTCTTTAGAAAAGGGCATCTTTCGGGGGGAGAAGGGAGCTCTGTAAGACTATTAATCCTAAGGGCAGAGGAGAAGACACTCTAAGGTAGACCCCAGAAAGGTAAGAGCTGTGCAAAAAATGAGCTGGGAAACTGAAGAATGTGGCTCAAGTACATAGGGGACATGAGGGCAGACACAGCGGGCCAAGGATTTGGAGTGGGGTATGTTTAGACATCTGAACCTAGCCTTGAAGGGTTATCAATGTTTACAGGCATAAGAACCAGGCAAAAGAGCAGTACAACAATGAGGATGATCAAAGATGATAGATCGGGAGAGGGAAACAGAAATGTGGTTCTAGTGCGACTTTTAAGACAATGCAAATAGCCTTTACCAGTACTGAGGAATGATCAAGAAAGGGACACAGACAAGATTTTGCAACTAGCCAGGACTGATGGTGCACACCTTTAATCCTAGCATTCAGGAGGCAGAGGCAAGTAGATCTCAGAGTTTAAGGCTAACCTGGTCTACAGAACAAGTTCTAGGTTGGCCAGGGTTACAGAGAGAAACCCCACGTCAAAATCAAACAAACAAACAAAAAAACTAGTAACCATCAGGGGAAGGTTGAGTGGGGATGGTCAGTGAGATACTTCCCAGAAATAGTAAGGTTGAGCCAGATACTGCACATGTGGGGAATTGGGCAACAAGAAATGAGGGTATGTACAAAGGGCAATCAGGAGGCAAAGGAGAAATTCTAGGCAACAGTTAGGAAAACTTCATTTCTATAGTCAAACTGACCTAACTAAACATTAGATGGGACCATGAGGACCATGGTGAATACCACTGCTCAGTCACAGTTCCTCAATGCCACGGGAAGAGTGCAGGCTCCAATGGCCAGATCTTTTGATATTTTCCAAGACAAGCTCCACATTAGTTAAAAAAAAAAATATGTAATTTGTACAACTATGTGATGTACCCATAGAACCCTTACCTAAAGACCAGACTTGGGTCACATGCTTGGGACCTCTTGGTTTATGTGTAATTTAAGGGCCAAATTTTGAAGGATTGTCTCTGAGATCAGACTGAAAAGAATGAGGGGCATGGGGCCAACCAAGAGGCAAGCAAGTAAAGACATAGTCAAAAGCCATGAACACAAAAAAAAAAGCACGGTGAGAAGGCTCCAAATGAAAGGCAGAATTGGAGTCAGGAGCCAGTGTTGTTGGGCACTAGAGGCAGGCAGGGTGCTGGGATGCCAAGGAGGCTGAGAGAACTAGATACCTTTAGTGCCGATCCACAGCTGGTCTTGCTCTAGCTTAAAGGTCAGTCTCACTTTCCCTCCAGACTTATTGTACATGCCAGACAAGGGTACCGTTGGCAGGCGCTCCTGGAGGCATAAGAGCACAGTGAGAAGGGGAGAGACAGTAGGACAGAGAGAGGGAGATAGAACTTCAGGCCATAATTACAGCAATCTTAGACTGTGAACTGGCTCCTTTTTAGGGGCTCAAAAAGTAGGCCAGCTTACCTGGGCACCCTTAACAGATGGCATCACATCTTCAGGTTTTCCTTTGTCCAACACTTTCCTGTGTTGCTACAATATAAGCCAGAACAGAGAGAAAATAAGATAGCTGACTGTACTTGAGCCAGGTTTCTAGCTCTTGGATCAACAGGAAGAAGCAGTCTTAAAGTCTGTTTGAAAGTATTTAGTATCAACAGACTACGGATCCCTTCTCAATGCAGAGCAACTGTGTTCAGGGGAGTTTGTGTTGATCATGAAACACTCCACACGTGTGCCGGCCTGACTACTGGCATTTTATATGTGGCTGGCAACACAAAGAAGTGGCCTCTCAATTCTATTTAAGTTTAACTATCCATATCATCCACAGCCATCATATTAGATATGTTCCACACACTAAGCAGGATTTAAAGGTTTCTAATTTAACTGTTTTACTCCCATCTCTCCAGGTAAAAAACTAATCGTTAAGTCAATAGGTAGGAAAAAAGAGCAACATCTGTATTCAACTTCAAAGAAATTATAACCAGCCTGTATAGGTATAGATGCCAAGTGGAGGGGGGGTCACTTCTGCATTATTATGGAGAGCCAGACTATGACAGAAGTCATCTCTGCCCCACCCTCAACCCAGCCACAAAGAAAACCCAAGGAACAGAAAACAGAAAACAGAAAAATGCTGACTCCTATACCCTACCATTAAGAAGCCTCCAAGCCCCACTCTTGCTCTCTACCCCAGGACTCAAAATTTCAAGTTCACAGCCCTCGAATGCCTTCATCTCCTTTACGTCTGTAGCTTTAAGGTCAAGTAGCTGCATGGTAAGCTGAAACTATAGGCCAATGAATGAGCTGAGAGTACAACTAAACCAAGCATCAACAGGCGATGGCCAACTGAAACCTTCACTGGCACAGCACAGCTCTGGGGTAGGGTTGCTAGTGGAGGGTTGTGGCTGACACCAGCCTCAGGTTCTGGAACACACTGATCAAAGCCTAATGAGGGAGTGGCGTCTCATTAGGTTGTGCTATGCCTCGTAACCAGTGGCATCAACAAAGCAAAGCAGCACAGGATGGAAGTATAGCCTGAGTCATGCCTTGTAAGTGCCTTTGGGAGCACTGTCCCTTACAGTGCTGAACAGCTGTAAGCCTGCTGACCCACCATTAGTACTAAAACCTGTATTTACAAGGCAGGGTATACACTAAGGATTTGACAGAAGAAAAGTCTCACATTTCCTTCATAGATGTGTCAGGGAAGACAGAAAATACCAACGACTTCGACAAATGACGGGAAATTAGGATCCCATATTTAAGGATGAAAATGGCTCATACACATATTTACTTTTGGATGTTAATTCAACTTTACAACACCTACCAACTCTATAGAGGTGCTACTTTGCAGTAAAGAGTGTGTTATGTATTGACAAGGCCCAAGGTTCAATCCCTAGCACCAAATACAACACAAAATAAATACACTATGGAAAGTTGTTTTGAACATCAGCGTTTCGGAGATTTTGTAAAGATAACAGTTTTAACAATATTTTCTATGGTATCTAGGGTAGCAACTTGTTACCAAACATTTCTAACATTTGTATTTCTATCAAAAAACATTAATAGTATAACTGTTCCCACAATTCTGTTCAATTTTACTGCCAAATTTATAAAAATACTTCTTTTTGGTTACAAAGTAAACACAGGTTACAGATGTCTAAAAGAAGACCATCTTTCTTTCAGTGTTGGCACCATGCCTTTAGTGTCTACTGTCCCTCAAACTAATGTTGGTTAAAGTCAGATCTACTCTGTTGAGGATACAGAGTAAATAAAAAAAAAACCTAATAGGCTGGGGTAGCTCAGTGTAGAGTTCTTGCCTACTACCATGTGTATGGCATGGTTCAGTCCTCTATACTGTACACCCACAAACACAAACTGATAAACGGGCATGATGGATGGCACATGCCCATAAACTCAGACCTAGGGAGATAGAGACAAGAGGATTGTTAAAATTCCAGGCCAGCCTAGTCTCCAGATCAAGTTTCAGGCCAGTCAGGGATAGAGTGAAACCCTGCCTCAAAAAACAAGCACACAAAAATGAGCAAGAGAGAATACAAAAACCCAGACTACTTCCTGGAGAAGGAGTACTATAAACAAAAAAACAAAAAAGTACCAATATCTTTTTATTCATCTTTGTTTGACTTCCTGAAATGGTCAATTTTAGAGGAACCTCTGAAATCTGTTGACTTCCATAACTTTGCAAAATTGGACTTTCTGAACTTGAGAAGACACACACATGTAAACACACACACCCCAAAATGGGAGCAGTTGTAAGGAACAAGGGCTTAATTCTAACACTAGTCATATTCTCTGGCACTACTAAGAGAAACCCACGTGTGACTTCCTCTGCTAACTGTAGTCTCCCTTTACAAAGGTCGTATCCTAGAGCAGGAAGACTAAGGCACACTGACCAGCCAGATGACAAAGATGCATATCTCAGGTAGCTGTCAACTCCATTCTGCTGCACCCAACCGCTCCATAAATTTCCATCATGGGCCCTGTCCAAAAAGGAGCTTATTCTAGGGAGAATGTAACCACTCTGCAGATTCCCAGGACCAACAAGCAAGCGCATGATAGGACTTACCTTCTGCCTGCAGAGGGGCTCCTTCTTGTTTTCTTCAGCCTTTGCATCCTGCTGGGCAGCATCTTTTGGGGTGTTTACTGCTAAAACATCATTTATAGTAGAGCCAACCACCATGATCTTGGCCCCACTGGTCACTTTTATTTCTCTCAACGTCTTGTCTTCAGGAACAAGTCCCTTATACATGACTTTCTGCATGGCGGGTGGGAGACCTTGACAAAAAGTAGAAGGCAGAAAAAGGAATAAGCAGGAAATGTGTGAACCATCACCCTTCTATAACAAAACAGGAAGTGAATACTGGTCCATCAACTATCAGCTTTATGAACTTAGAAGAATTCAGAACACCTGGACTATCTGATTGGTAAAACCTGGTCCTTCTACATAAATAGAAGGTGTTTAGAATTGTTTGATATGCTTTTGCTATCATCCTTCTCAACCTTCTATCCACTTAAATACTGAGAATTCCCAAGTGTCAGGGATACAGAAAGCCAAAAGTTACTGTTTTATGGCACTGAACACACTACATGGAGAAAGCTTTAAAAAAAAAAGTATTTTAAGTAGCAAACAATTCAAACGAAACGACCAAATATGAAGGGACCCACGAGGGCAGTCGATAGCACTGCTTCATTAACTTCCCTTATGAAACTTATCTGCTAAAAATAAATCCGTGGCTAAATCCTAGACCTGTTCGGATTCTCCTGTAAATTTAACACCTCGGGAGATTTTCACTAGCAATGATAGTCCAACATTAGTTAGAAGGCTGAGCCCAATACTCAAGATTCAGACTTGCATCTCACTCCACCACTTAGTGGTAGCTCTATCATCTTGGGCCTAATTTTCCCTCTCTGATTAATAATGTACATACAAGTACTGACTTCAGAAAACTGCAGCGAGAACAGCGGGGAGTCTAGGCAAGGAAATCACAGGCAGTTTAGTGCGATGTAAGCACCAAGAACTAGAAGGTAGGGTGCGGGTAGAAACAGTTGGCTGTCAGCTCCTAGAATACCTGTAATGGAGTGAATCTTCTGCTTTAGCTCGGAACCCGTGCTGTCCAGAGGAACCTTCACGTCGTGCTTGGTCTTGTTCCAGATTATCTTCAGATCCACCAGCTCTCTGCCCGCACCGCCACCCGCGTCCTCACCGTTGCTGACCGAGGCCTGGGCCGCAGGGTCCCCAGGGGGCTGGGCCGGGGCCGGCTGCAGGTTGTCTCGCGCGTCGCAGGAGTCCTCCGCCGCTGTCCCTACGACTGCTTCGGCCTCCACGCAGTTGAGGGGCCGTGCGGGTGCCTCGGTGGCCACAGCCTCGGCCTCCGTGTCCATGCTTGGCTCCTCCATGCCTGCAAAGGGGTTAGGGGGTGGGTGCTCGCCACGAGCCAGGCCTGCGACAAGAATGGGCCCAGGCACCACCGTTGCTGCGCCACGCTCCTCCCTCTGGGACCAGGCCCAGTCCCCCGACCCCAGCAGCTCCCGCAAGCTCTTCAGCCGCCTACCGCCCGCCTTCCCCTCCACACTCACCATCCGGGGCTCCGGCCGCCGCCATGATGATTGTGTACACCACCCACCGCGCCCGCAGGGGCCGCCGGGAAGAAGCGAGCTGGCTGAGATTGGCCCCCGCAACAGCCCCTAATTTCACACAGGCTGGCCGGAAACAGGTGGAGGTTTCTATGGAGACCCGCCTCCTCCGCTTCCCGGGCCGGCCCCTGCCACGCTTTAGCATTCCCACAGCCGAAGGGGGCGGGTCTGAGAATTCGCCCGCTCGCTGC
The DNA here is from genome assembly GCF_011064425.1 of Rattus rattus. Lineage (NCBI taxonomy): Eukaryota > Metazoa > Chordata > Mammalia > Rodentia > Muridae > Rattus > Rattus rattus. Next base: position 79,760,915 of record NC_046155.1, read on the forward strand.
GCTCTGTCCCTGAGCAGCAGTGCATTGCAGCCCTTGTCCAGAGGGGCGTGAGCAACCCAAATAGGGGTCCTACGCCTTTAAGTGGCGGGGTCGCGCTCGCTGTGGCGAAAGTTGATTGGGTGGAATGAGTTTTTTCCCCGCCGCGCGGAAGTGACGCGCGAAGAAGCCCACGTGTGTGTTTCTATTCCACATGGCGGCGCTCCGCAAGAGCCTTCTGCTGGCCGGGCCTCACGTGGGGGCCCTCGGGCACCGCGTGGGTCGGCGCGAGGCCAGTCTGGGCCCAGATCCCGGGGTCACGGTGCGAGTGCGCTTCGCTCCCAGCCCCACAGGTAATCCTGACGGACGTGACGCCGCGCGCCGCAGCCCACCTTCCCGTCCCCGCCCCCGAAAGTTCCAGAAACAGTCCCTTCCCGGGTTGTCTATGCGACCCCATTTTACAGAGACGGAAATGGAGGACTAGGATTTGAAGTGGTTGAGGTTGCTAGAAGTTTCTTTGCTGTACTGTCTCCGTTCTTAATGCACTCAGTGTGCAGTACGTGTAGACTATATCCCAAGGCCTGTGCGCTCTAATGCAGTGGTCGTTGAAAAGTTAGGGTCCCTGCTTTGAAGAAACCAACATTCTAGTGATCAGGACAGTTATAAAAGTAATCCTAGAGTCATATGTGTCATTTTGGAAATGAAGCGGATTAGGGCGCCCTAGAAGGTATTGCTAAAGAGGTAACATTTGAGTTGAGAACCAAGTGTCAAGAAGACCCTCTTGAAGCCTAAGAGGAAATGGCATGGGTTTCAAGCCAAAAGAAAACAGATCCAGTGTATATATTGTTAGAAATTCTGTTATCTCCTTCCCTTCTTTTCACAAGTTCCCAACCTTTAGTTCAAGCCACCTTCTGCCCTGTTTACAGTGAGCAACCTTTTTCATTCTAGGCCCAAGGTCAGCAGGAAAAGATTTTTGTGTCTCAGCTGCCCAGGAAAAACGCATCACTTCTGGGCAGGCAATATAGATTGTGGGAACTTCAACCATATGTAGGTTCATAATTGTGATTCTGTATTTAAGACTAATATAGGGGCTGGAGAGATGGCTCAGTGGTTACGAGCACTGATTGCTCTTCCAGAGGTCTGGAGTTCAAGTCCCAGCAACCACTTGGTGGCTCACAACCATCTGTAATGGGATCTGATGCCCTGTTTTGGCATGCCTAAAGCCAGCTACAGTGTACTCACCTACATAAAATAAATAAGTCTTTTTTAAAAAGGCTAGTATAAATACAACTACTAGGGGGAAAATAACAACAACAAAAAAAAAGCCATGAGAACAAAATCACCTCTCTTTTTCTTAGTCTCAGTGACATAAAATGGCTTATCAAGTGGTTGCAAGTATCTAAACCTTGACCCTCAGTTCTTGTGTTTACCTATGGCAAACATGTACTGGGATGCTCACCTTATTTGAATAAGCACTTAGGTAGGGATCCAAGGCCTGCATCTATATTTTTGTCTTTGCCAATCCCTAGATGTGTTGCTTTGGCAAAATTATTTGCTTTGTTTACGTCCCAATTTTGTGATTTGTCAAGGAGAGCTAATAATAGTACCTGTCTGGTGGTTTTGAGCCAAGGCAGCAGAGTCACTTAGCAAGATCTGCCAGGTGGTAGCCCTTACTACAATTACCGTCTTCATTTCTTTGCTGACTGGCAGGAAAAGCCCAAATGGGAAACAGTTGACAAGCAGTATAGATCACTGTGAGAGCTAAAATTAATTGAAGGTTTGCACGTTTGGATTTTTACTCTGTTTTTAATTTGGAAAGAGTTTCCTGTATCACCCTGATTGGCATGGAACTCACTATGAAGACCATGCTGGCATTGACCTTGCAGCAATCTTGTCTCTGCTGCCCAGGTTTTGGCATTACAGGTGTGAGTCTCAGACCTGGCTTGAGGGTCTACTTTGGTCAACATTTAGGTATCCCAGCAACCTCATTATTAAGAAGGATCTAGGTGTTTTTGCTTTGTTGAAATGGGGCCTTACTGTAATCCTGGCTGGCCTGGAACTTTCTGTGTTGACCAGGCTGTTGCCACAAACTCACACAGATCTTTTTGCCTCTGCTTCTAGAGTGGTGAAATTAAAGGTTCAATACACCAAGTCCAGCCTGATTTTCAACTTTTTTTTTTTTAAGATTTATTTATTTTATTTATGTGAGTATACTGTAGCTGTCTTCAGACACACCAGAGGAGAGCATCAGATCCCATTATAGATGGTTATGAGCCACCATGTGGTTGCTAGGAATTGAACTCAGGACTTTTAGAGGAACCAGTCAGTGCTTTTAACTGCTAAGCCATCTCTCCAGTCCCCTGATTTTCATTTTTAAGTCCACTAACAGATCAGTAAATTGAAATTTGTGAAAGCTAAATGAATTCCCAAAGGTTAGCAACTTCTTAACAATGGGCACAGTTCTTTTTAATTTCATGTATGGTGGTTGTGTGTGTTTTGTGGTTGTGAGAAAGTCACTGAACCTGGTGCTCAACTGATTGACTGAAGACAGTGAGCTACAGGGTTCTGCCTGTCAAGTTGTCATGCTTGGACAGCAAAGCTGGAGCCATTTACCCTGTCCTTGGATATGGAATTCGAATCCAGCTGTGAATAATGTGAGAGGTGTTATTTTGTTTTCTGGTATCTTCTGTCTTGAATTTCCTAAGACTCAGTTCCACTGAGAACCACTCGTTTTGTGGGTCTGAAATAATTTGCTGAAGGTCTCACATAGAATTAGTGTTGAGCCAGGTCAGCCTGGTACCCAAGAAACCATTTCCTGTCCCGAGCTGCTTTGGGTACTTGGAAATGCAGGTGAGGTTTTTATCAATGTAACTGGCCTGATTATGGAGATCCAGGGCCCTGGGCTGGACGAAAGAAAGGAAAGGAAAGGGGGGAGTGACAGGCCTGGGAAGATCTGAAACTCTTAGTCAGTAGTAATACTTTTGGAGCTTACACTCCAGTGAAGGGAAATACCAGGAAATCAAATGTTGCTTTTCATTATGAGTTCTTATAACTAGCACTTATGGTAAAAAAATCTCAATTAGAAAAAATTTAAATTGCATGATGTAGCTAGGTATCATATGTAGAGTATATATGCAAAATGTGATTTTGACAGGATTTAATTGTGTTATTAATGTGATGTATTCCCTCCTAGAATGCATCATTAAATTTATGTAACTTAAATGCTTGTGTGATCTGGACTCTGTGAATAATTTTCAAACATAAAATGCTGTTCCTCCTTCTGGTGAAAATTAGCCTTGAGGCAAATGTCAGAAATCAAAGGATTAAGGTATTCAGGAAGCATTGGGGCTCTTTTTATGTGATGACAAGCTCCTAGATCTGACACCTGGGTATTCTTTCATTCCCAATGTGAAGGACTATGGCGTCAGCTAACCTGTCCTTTTTATTTTGTTGTTGTTAAGATTTCTTTATTTATTTTGCCAGGCCTAGTGTTCTACACCTTTAATTCCAGCACTCAGGAAGCAGAAGCAAGCAGATCTAAGTTCAAGGCCAGCCTGATCTACAGAGCAAGTTTCAGGACAGCCAGGGCTACACAGAAAAACCCTGTCTCAAAAAAGAAAAAAAAAAGATTTATTTATTTTGAACCAGGTGATGGTGGTAGTACATCCTTTTAATCCCAGAAGTAGGGAATTTCAAATACTAGGGAGGCAGAAGCAGGCAGATATCTGTGAGTTTGAGGCCAGTCTGGTCTGTAGAGTACAGTGAGTTCTAGGACATGTCCAGGCTACATAGAGAAACCACATCTTAAAAAACAAAACAACAACAAAAACAGATTTTTTTAAAAAAATTTATGGGGTTGGGGATTTAGCTCAGTGGTAGAGCACCTGCCTAGGAAGCGCAAGGCCCTGGGTTCGGTCCCCAGCTCCGAAAAAAAGAACCCCCCAAAAAAAAAATTTATATGTATGAGTAATTTGTTTATGTACACCATATATATGTGTGATACCTGCTGAGGTCAAAAGATGGTGTTACATCCTCTGGAACCATATGGATGCTGGGTACTGAACCTGGTCTTCTGGAAGAAGAACTATCCTTGTTTTTTTTTTTTTCTTTTTCTTTTTTTTTTTTTTTCGAAGCTGGGGACCGAACCCAGGGCCTTGCGCTTGCTAGGCAAGCACTCTACCACTGAGCTAAATCCCCAACCCAAGAACTATCCTTGTAACCATTGGTCCATCTCTCCATACTCCTGTGTCCTTTTCAGCGTCCAGAGATATAGGACAGTCACAGCCATTTCTTGGTCTTAAAACTGTGTTGGGACATTCTTATTTGCACTTCAGCTGAGGCCTATGATCTAGTCTTTTCCTTGTCCAATCTGACCTGTTCTCTTCTACCAGGCTTCTTACACCTGGGTGGCCTCCGTACTGCCCTCTACAACTACATCTTTGCCAAGAAGCACCAAGGGAGCTTCATCCTGAGGCTGGAGGACACTGATCAGAGCCGCCTGGTACCGGGGGCAGCAGAAAACATTGAGGACATGCTGGAGTGGGCAGGTGAGGCTGGCATGGGAAGAGTCTCTGGGGAGAAACAGGAAGCAGAAAAGAAGGCTGTGGGTCTTCTCTGAAGGTTCAAGGTGGAAAACGAGAATTCCTGGAAAAATAGATGCTTTTACACAGTCTGGGATGGCAGGTGCTCCCTATAAAACACCAAGGCTCCTTAAAGCTCTAAGGCTGTTGCAAGATTCCTGTTCTTGTCTTACTTAAATCCATTCCTTACATAGACCAGGCAGGAAACAGGTTCATTGGAAATGAGTGACTAGGCCAGCTCCTGTCCCCATGAGAATATGACCTCATAAGTCCAGCTTTATAGTTCCAAAAACCAGAAAGCTGAAGTGTTTGTTTGTTTGTTTGTTTATTGAGATAGGGTCTATCAATGTTCTGGCTGTCCTGGAACTCACTATATATACCAGGCTGGTCTCTAATTCACAGAGATTCTCTGTCTCTTGAGTGCTGGGGTTAAAGCCTGAATACCCAGCTGAACTCTCTCTTTTTTAAAACATACCTTCTTTGTCTTCTCCCTAACTCTTTTTTCATCTATTTTTTTTGTTTTTTGTTTGTATGTGTGTTCTTGTGTTGAGGTATGAGGACCACATTCAGGAGTGGTTCTCTCCTTCTACAAGGTGGGTTCTAGGCATTAAACTCTGACCATAGGATTTGCAGCAAGAGTTTGCCCCCCTGAACCACCTTGATGGCTGATTTTTAAAATACTGTTATGGTCCAGAAGTCCAAAACAACCCAAGCAGGCACAAGAGTCCAGCAGAGTAAGATCTTTATTTGAATTAGGCAGCAAAAACTGACCAGTCGAGACAACAGCACAGACATGGGAGTCAACTGCATGTTCGAATGTCCATCTCAGTGAAGATTGAAGTAGATGACAAAATGTATTGTACTCAGGGTAATGCTGATGTTAAACTGCACCCCGGAACCAGAATGTTACAGTTTTAAAGCCCCAAAACCACAAACATCTGTGCCATGTTATAGTCATAGTTTTTCATTAGTCATAATCATTTGTTCTTTTGTGATTAAGAACAATCATGATATTTTGGACAGCAAGAGAAGAATAAGGAAACTTGAACTTAATTTTACCTTCAAATTGATCAAAATGGAGTCTGAAAACAAAATGGTGGTACTTCGCATAAGTCTCATTTGTTTGATCCCAACATACTGCCCATTGTTAAACCCAGGCTTATATTTATTTTATTTTAAAATCAAATAGTTGTGAGCCAAACAAAATCTCAGTGCAGTCTCAGGAGTTGATCTTCTTGTGTGTGTTAATCCTGAGTATGACTAGGAGTCTCCTGGATCATCCCAAACTCCTATGGGATCCTCCTAAAGACAGGCATAAGAGAAAGTCAGTCCCCTAAGGAAAAATACCAAGACTTTTTGAAGACATTTATTCCCATTTCAGGTAATGCTTCACTAGGCTCTAAGTTGCTAAGTAGCAGAAACCCATTTATTTCTAGCTTTTATTAGAGAAATTTTAGTATATATGTATTTAGCTGAGGTTCATTAACTAAAGGAATTTATTTATTCAGTAAAATCACTTTGATCTAGCTGCTTGCCTCAGCCTTAAAAATGCGAGGACTGCATTATACAATTGGATTGGGTTAGCCCTACACATGCCCAGAATAATTTTAAACAGGACTTGGACTCCAACTCAGGCCTGTGCATATTAAGCGAGTGAGTGCTCCACTGAGCTGTATCCAGCCCTGTAATTCATTCTTAACCTAATGTTAAGTTGTGATATGAATTATAGAGAAAGGGCTGGGGAGATGGTTTGTTGGGGAAAGTGCTTGTTGTGCAGATGTGAGGACTTGAGATCAGATCCCCCGGGGCTTCACTGACCTGGGGTTCTAGCCAGTAAGCCAAGGTTCTCCAGGGTCAATGAGAAGATGGGCAGGAAAAGATGTCTGAGCGGTTAAGAGCAGTTACTATTCTGGGTTCCAACACCCTCTTCCAGCCTCTATGGGTACTATATGAACATGATGTACACACGTACATGCAGGCAAAGCATTCATACACAAAGGAATAGATTGTTTTAAATCTTAAAAAAAAAAAAAAAAAAAAGGTGTGAAACCCTTGAGGAAGACACCCAATATGGAACACTGGCTTGACACATGCATGTGTGCCTGCAAAGTTACAGAGAAAGAGTAACAGGTTGGAAAGCTGAGAAAATGGTGCTCTTTTTGAGGTCATTTCTCTGGGCACAGAGTCTTGAATGAGGTAAGCAGGTAAGATGCAAAAGTTCTGTGGAAGAGAAGTAGTGCTAGGTGAGGAATGACAAGAGCTGTGGTCTAGGAGTCACTCCACAAACCACACGAATACCCATCTCAATCAGACAGGGATGGCTTATTGAACACAGTCAATAAGTACTGATCAGACTAGGGACATAATATCTTTACTATGACAACAGACATCTTTCTCTGTCAGCTTATAACAGAAAAAAAACAACAACAAAAAATGTCATGAGATCATATGCAGGTACAGGAAATGCTGCCCAGTATTTACTTAAACCATTTTAGGCATAGCAGTTCATATTAACCTTTGATTTGATGAATCCTACATAAAGTTGTGTGGAATTTATTAAGATTAGCAAACCTCATACAGAACATAATAGGGTATGTGGTCAGCATGTCCTTGCTCTGAACCAAATCATTTCTGAGTCAGTGACAAGCAGGCATATTAAAGCAATGATACGAAATAGCTGACAGGCACGGAACAAAATGGCCACAGGTATGTTGAACAGGTCATACCTTAACAACAAGGCCCAGAGACTGCAAGAAAGCAAAATGACAAAATGGGAGGGCAGCAAATTCACTCAATAAAATGAGGTCCAGCTGAGAACTTCAACTTGATGGGGCCTAGTTGTACCAGGTACCATGTGAGGCTCATGCAGAGCTGAGCAAGGCTGCTGGTCCTGCCCTCCTTGAGCACCCACTGCCACACTGGTGTATAAACAGGGCCTGCAGCACCTGGTCATGGTATAATATTACGGTAATAGAAAAGTTACTAAGATGCTGTCTGTTGCTGACACAGATGACCCTGATTAAGCTAAATGAGCCACAAAATAAAACTAAGTCCTAAATCTGGAAAAAATACTAATGGAGATGAGGACTTGTTAGTAGGAATAGGAGGGAGATAAGAAAGAGTAGAGGGAAATATAATAAAAATATATACATATGTGAAAATGTCTCAAGAATGAAATTTAAAAAAAGATGGAGATCTTTAAAAAAAATTCCTGGGGTTGGGGATTTAGCTCAGTGGTAGAGCGCTTGCCTAGCAAGTGCAAGACCCTGGGTTCGGTCCTCAGCTCCGAAAAAAAAAAAAAAAATTCCTAAATTTACCCCTTTCAACCTTGCTCTTTTTTCACTCTCCTTTTCTTTCTTTTGTTTTTGGGTTTTGTTTTGTTTCCTTTCCTTTTTTTGTGTGGAGACAATGCCTCATGTCTGCCTCAAATTCACTGTGTATCCAAGGGTGGCCTTGAACTCCTGGTTCTCAAGAATGCTGGAGCTATAGGCATACACACCATGCTTGTCCTTTTCTGTGAGCATGCAAGGGTTTTTGAGAAGTAGAGTAACAGCTACGTGCAGCAGGAAAAGGTTCTGAAATAGGTTGTCCAGTCTTTCTTTAATAGAGAATGACTTAGTAGGGTTAATACTGTTGTAAACACTGAGGAAGGAAGTGGAACTTGGAGTGGAAGGGGCTAATTTGGCTTATACTTCTCCAGGGAAGTCAGGACAGGAACTCAAAGCAGGAGCTGATGCAGAGGGCATGGAGGGATGTTGCTTACTTGCTTACTTTTCATCACTTGCTCAGCCTGCTTTCTTCTAGAATTAGGACTACTTGTTTGTGACCCCACTTACCTGGACTGGACTCTCAAACATCAGTCACTAAGAAAATGCCCTATACTCTTGCCTATAGCCTGATCCTATGAAGACATTTTCTCTATTGAGGTTCCCCTTTCTGTCCGATGACTCCAGTTTGTGTCAAGTTGGCATAAAACTAGCTAGTACAGAGTATCTTTTAGTCTTTGAGAATTCCATAAATGTAAACAATGCATTTTGATCATAAGTATCCCCAACTCCCCTTCTCACTCCCTTAGGAATCCCCAGCTCCTTCCTCCTCCCCACATCCCCAGGTACCCTCAACACATCCCACTTTCTCTTTCACATCCTCTCCTTTAAATCAATAACCCAGAGAGTCCAAGTGGTACTATCTGTTGGGAGTTAACTTGATCTTCTGCAGGTAGTCATGCTGCATGAGTTTATGAATGCAGTAGCCATATCATGTACCAAAGATGCATTTCACAGCACTCTCCTCATCTTCTGGTTCTTGTATTCATTTTCTCTTCTGAAATGTTCTTTGGGCCTTGAGGTGGATAAAAATGTTCCATTTAGAGCTAAGCACACAGTAGACACTCATTTTCAGCACTCTGAGCAGTGATATGTTGTTGATTATGTGCTGACCACTGCAAAGAGATACCTCTCTGACAAGGTTGAGGGGATAACATAAATATTTAGAAGGCAGTTTGACAAGTTGTCATTTAGCAAAATAATAGGAGTAGGTTCTTCTGTAGAGTCTCTGACCTCCTGAGCCATGGGCTTTTGGCCAAGTTTACAGCACCAGGTCTGAATTCCTTCCTGTAGAGCATGCTTCAAATCCAACCCAAAAGCAGTTGTATTACTTCTGTAACCTTCATGCTTCCTGCATCACTGGGGCACATCTTGCCTGTAGGCCAGTACTATAGTGTGAAGGCTTGGTTCAGGGGTGCCATTGATGTGTTTGCTTTCCCAATGGCCTGCCCTACACCTTCCTCACTACAAAGTCTACTTAGGAAGAAAGACAGTTTCAGGTTAGTTTCTGCTTGGTATCTGAATGTCCTGCAGCAAAAAATACGTTGTGTTTTCAGCAGTAGGACTTACTATCTAGTTCTGGTGAGGTTATGAGTGTGGGAGTATGGGTGTGTTTTAGGTTTGTTTGTTTAATGTGTGTATAACTTAAGTATACCACAGGTGTACAGGAGCCTGTGCAGGCCAGAAGAGGGTATTGGATCCCCTGGAACTAGAGTTACAGACGGTTGTGAGCTTCTGTGTAGGAGCTGGAAACCAAACCTGTGTTCTCTGCAAGAGCAGTAAATATTCCTAACTACCAAGCCATCTCCTTGAGCTCCGTATGTGCATGTGGTTTCCGTTCTTTTTGTTTTGCTATATAGCACAGTCTAGTCTTGAACTTAAGGCAGTCTTCTTAGTTCGGCTTCCCATGTAATGCTATTACCAATATGAAATACCATGTCAACTATTTCATTTTCCCTTCTTTTTTATCAAATGAAGAAATGGAGGCACTGTGAGGCAGATAGCTAAGTTATGTCAGCAGTAATTATAGCCAGAATGTATTGTGCACATAGCAAGTGCCTAAGGACCTCAGCACTCTGCCTTGATTCCCCAGAAAGAATCTGATGTGTTCATGCATGTGTGAGTTATAAAACATGTATGCTATGTTGTAAAACTGTGATATTACCAGTATAAGTGGCATAGAAGCCACTCTTATGCAACATTCAGTGTGTCACTGCTTTTGAAACTTGATAAGTATTTTACTAAAATACCTCATGAGTCCCTGGTATTACTGTAGGACTTGGAAAGGTTTTATTTGTTTGCTTTTTGGTCTTAGAACCTTTGAGACTAGGAAGGACCTAGCCAAGCCTAGCTGCTATGGCCATGGCTTGTGTTTGCCTTAGTGGATCTCTTCATACAGACAAATATAAATTCCCTTTACTTTTGGCTTTTTCCTTTTTTTTTTTTTTTTTTTGTCTTTTGCTTACTACCCTGCACTCCCCCCCCCCAAAAAAAAGTTTAAAAATCTATTCTTAAAATAAAAGGTTCAATGTATAGCTGGGGGTGGTGATGGTGTACACCTCTAATACCGGCATGTAGGAGGCAGAGGCAAGCAGATCTCTGAGTGTGAGGCCAGCCTGGTTTCCAGATTGAGTTCCAAGGCAGTCAGGACTGCACAGAGTAACCCTTTATCAGAAAAAAAAAATCAAGCAAAATAAAAGGTTTGGTATATATGTAAAGTATCTAGATGAATAGCTGAAGAAAAAAAGGAGCATTGTGTGCATTTCTGTGTACATTACTGTGTACCTCTGTGATGACAGTTTTCCAACTGTGCTCCAGGCATCCCACCTGATGAAAGTCCCCGCCGGGGTGGTCCTGCAGGGCCCTACTATCAGTCACAGCGGCTAGCTCTGTATGCCCAGGCCACAGAAGCATTGCTGAAATCTGGAGCTGCCTATCCCTGTTTCTGTTCACCACAGCGGCTGGAGCTCCTGAAGAAGGAAGCACTGAGGAGCCGTCAGACACCTCGGTGAGAACCCCAGCTCACTTTGGTTGCCTCCCCAAGTTGGTGTTTGTTGCTTCTCCGTTTATGCAGGTCAGGTATCTGTGCAGTGCTTAGCAGGGTTCTTTGGCTCTGAGTATCTTTCAAAGTTGCAGTTGGGCTGAAGTCAAGCCTCAGTTCTCAGGAGTTTTTCCTGAGGCAGATTCCCGTCTGTCTTCTCCCCACAGGCTGTGGGCATGCCAAGGGTCTTCCTGGTTGTCCTGGTTGTCTGTTCCTTGTCACGTGGGTTTTCTTTAACCAGCTAAAGGTTAGAATACACACGAGGTCTGGTTTTTTCTCTTTTTTTCTTTCTTTTCCCAGAGCTGAGGACTGAGCTGAGGGGCCTTGTGCTTGCTAGGCAAGTGCTCTACAAGTGAGCTAAATCCCCAACCTTTGATTTTTTTCTTTTTGGTAATGCCTGAGGTTGAACAAATAGCCTGGTGCATGCTAGGCAAGGATTCCTCTAACTCTACTGTGTCTCCAAACCACACCGGCCTCTCCATAGGACAGGCCACACCTGGCAATTGAATATACCTAACTGTGGAGGTGACATCTTACCACTTGCGATCTGTTCCTTAAAAAGAAGTCAGTGTGAGTTCAATTCGTACTTTGAGGGAGGACATTGTAGAGCATAACTGCCAAGAGGTTGGATGACAGCCATTGGGTCTGTAGGAGAAGCTTCTGGCTAAACTGCACCTCAGGCAATATTATCTGTAATATTAATAACTATGTAATTTGTACAAAAACTTTGGGCTGGAGAAAGTGCTCAGTAATTAAGAATACTTACTGGGCTGTGTATGGTGGTGCACACCTTTAATCATGGTGCGCAGAGGCAGAGGCAGAGGCAGAGGCAAAAAGATCTCTGAGTTTTAAGCTAGCCAGTTATACATAATGAGTTCCAGGACAAGCTGGGCTTTGTAAAGAGAGCCTTTCTATTTTCTTTTTTTTTTTTTTTTTTTTTTTTTCCGGAGCTGGGGACCAACCCAGGGCCTTGCGCTTTGCTAGGCAAGTGCTCTACCGTGAGCTAAATCCCCAACCCCGAGAGAGCCTTTCTAAAAAACAAAACAAAACGCTTACTGACCTAGTAGAGGATCCAAGTTCAGTTCCTAGTAGCCACATGGAACAGTTCAGAACCACCTGTAACTGCAATTCCAGAGGAATCTGATTCTTCTGGCCTCTATAAGCACCTGTACTCACATACACACATACCCACACACATGTACTCAACATGAAAAGTAATAAAAATTGCTGAGTGTGGTGGCAAATGCCTTTTGTCCTGGCACTCAGAATTCAGAGGTCAGTAGGTATCTGTGAGTTCAAGGCTAGTCTGATCTACAAAGCAAGTTTCAGGCCAGTAATGGCTATACATAGTGTGATCCTGTCTCAAACAACAATAGCAACAACAACAACAACAAATTATGTCTAATATTTACATTTCTTTTTACATTTTTAAACTTACTTTGTGAGGGGCAGCACATGTCCTAGCGTGTATGTGTCAAAGGACAGCTTTCATGAGTTGGCATTCTCCCTCCACCATGTGGGGATTTAACTCAGATTATTAGTCTTGGCAGGAGGCACCCTCACCTACTGAGCTAACATATTTAATACTTAAACTACTGAAAAATGCATAGAAACATGTCTCCTCACTCTCCCTTTGACCACTCATTTCCTCTCTCGAGAGGTAGTTGGTGCTAGGTAATATATTCAGTGCCTGTGCTGACAAAGGGGGATTACTGTTACCTTTTCCAGTCAAGGGAGTGGGCAATATGCTACACACCTCCTGTCTTGGGGGGAGTTTCCATATCGGCCCATAATTTTTTCTTCTATCCTGTAATATTGTGTTTATGGTATAGCCCATAATCCTAGCATTCAGGAGGCAGAGACAGGACAATCAGGAGTTCAGGGTCATCCTCAGTTACCTTGAGACTTTGAAGCCTTTCTGGGCTTTGTGAGACCTTTAAAAAACAATAGAAAATTGTATATGGAAATACTATGAATTACTTCCTCTGTCCCTATTAATGAATCTTTATGTCTTTTATACTTTGTCTTAAAGGGGGGAGTTGTGATGAGTGTGGCAGTTTAAATGGGAATGGTGCCCAGGAGCCCATGTGTTTGAATACTTAGTTCCCAGTTGGTAGGAGTGCTCATAGGAAGTGTGACCTTGTTGGAGCAGGTGTGTCACTAGGATGGTGGTCTTTGAGGTTTCAAAAGCTCCAGCTGTTCCCACTGTGCTCCCTCTGCCTCCTGCTTGCCAATCAAAATACAAACCCTCAGCTATTCCTGCTGCCGTGCCTTTGCCCCACCATCATGGGTTCTAACTCTCTGAAAGCATAGGCCCAATTTAATGCTTTCTTCTTAAGTTGCCTTGGTCATGTTGTTTTGACACAGCAGTAGAAAAGTAGCTAATATAATAAGGGAACATTGAAGTACATCATGTTTATCTGTGACGTGTGTATGAGATAGTGTGGTAGTTTATTTGTTGTGATAAAATACTCTGACAAAAGAAACTTACAAAAGGAAGGGTTTCTTCTGGCTCACAGTTTAAGTCCCTCATGGCAACGAAGTCAAGAAAAGGGACTTGAAGCATCTGCTTACATTATGTCCACAGTCAGGATGAAGAAAATGATGACTGCTAATGTTCAGCTCCCTTTCCTCATTCTATACAGTCCAAGACCCCAACCAAGGAATGGTGTAGGTGTACATTTTTGGGCTACTTTATTGGATTCTTATATCTACCAACTTTCCAACCCTTATTCCATCCTAGTCCCTTCCAAGCCCCAACACTATGTAGAAGACAGGTAAACATAGGGGACATAGACCTCTTTAGACTACTTCCTGCTGACTAGGAGTCAAGTTCCCCAGGGCAAGTCCAATCTTCATTGTCAGAATCTCTCCAGCCAGCAATCCAGTAATAGCACACAAAGCAGCAGGAACCAGGATCAGTAGCCACAGGCCCTCTTGGAACGATCCCATATATACCCTCTCCAGAGTTCCAAAGGCAAACTATCTGCAGCCTTTCCTAGAGTACAAGACAATCATAGCAGCGCTGGACAATCTGAAGACGCCCCTTATCCCAGACCCGAGAATAAAACAAAAACATACTCAACATAACTGGGTTTTTAAGGAAACCAAATTCTCACTAGAGAATGGTGCAGATGGGTTTTCCTGTATCAATTCATTTAATCAATATAATCCCTCATATCTAAATAATTCTCTGTAGGTGTACATAGACTTGCCTTTTAGGTATTTTCAGATACCGTCAAATTGACATCAATATTACCCATCATAGATTTCTTCCATAATTGAAACTTCATTACAGGGACTATATATAGCACTGAAGCTGGGTGTGGTAGTACACTCCTATAATCAGGCACTTGGAGAGATAGGGGAAGGGGGAACAGGTGTTCAAGGATGTCCTCAATATGTAGTAAATGTGAAACCAGCCTGTATGTGTGACCAGCCTGTCTCCCATGTACCTCTACACACACACACACACACACACACACACACACACACACACACACACACACACACACAAGAAGCACAACATATTGCCTTGATAGATCCCATACAGCAGTGACCTTTTCTAGTTTACACTGTCATCAGTAATAGCATCATAACATTGAAGCTCTACTTTCAGTACTGCTGGACAAAGGCTAGTTGTTTACAGCCATCCACTGCTTTAAACCTTTGAAACAGAAATCTCACTGTAGCTCAGCCTGGCCTCCAATTTGAAATCTTGTTTCCATCTCCCAGGTGTTAATAGGTATCACTATACTCCATTTATACAAAGAATTGCTTTTAGTTATGACCATATGATATTACGGGATCTATGAGACTGAAGAGTTAGCTGTATCAAAAACTTAGTTTACTGCCCAGCATGGTGGCACACGCCTTTAGTCCCAGCACTCAGGAAGCAGAGGCAGGCAGATCTGAGTTTGAGACCAACTTAGTCTACGAAGCCAGTTCAAGGAAGGCCGGGGCTACACAGAGGAAACCCTGTCTCAGGAAGAAAAAGAAAAAAGGAACTGACTTTGCAAGTTTTACATTTGTGTTCTTAGGATACTTTTGGATATATATTTAAAAAGTTAAAATTGACAGGCAGAGGCGAATGAGTTGGCTCAGCAAAGGAGGTTGCTTACTAGAGCCTAGAGACCTGTGTTCCAGCTGCAGGACCCATGTGCAAAATGGAAGGAGAGAACTGACTCCATAATGCTGCCCTCTGACTTGCACACATGCACAATGGCATATGCACATCATGTGCACACAATAATATTACATTTTAAAAACCTTTTCTTGTTTGTTTCTTTGCTTTTTATTTTTATTTTTTTGTTTTTCAAGACATGTTTCTCCTATGTACCTCTGACTATCGTGGAACTAGCTTTGTAGAGCAGGCTATCCTTGAATTCAGAGAGCCACCAGCCTCTGCCTCTTGAGTGCTGGCATTAAAGGCCACCACATTTGGCTAAAGCTTTTTTTTAGGTGGCAAACTAGGGAACTGGAGAGTTAGTTGACTTAGGAGTTAGGAACTCACACTGCTTTTGCACAGGACCAGAGTTTAGTCCTCACCCACAGTAGGCAGCTCACAACTCCAGTAACTACAGCTCCAGGGGCATCCTTTGGCTCTGACCTCCCCAGGCACTGTGCATTTACATGTATACATATGCATATCATTTTTAATAAAAATTTTTGAAGAAGTGATCAACCAAAGAAGGAAAGAAGTAAGAGATAAAATAAGTTAAAAAGTGAAAACAGGGCTGGAGAGATGTCTCAGAGGTTAAGAGCACTGGCTGTTCTTCAAGAGGCCCTGAGTTCAATTCCTACCAACTACATGGTGTCTCATAAACCATTTATAATGAGATCTGGCTCCCTCTTCTTGCTGTGCAGACAGAACATTGTATACATAATAATAAATAGATCTTTTAAAAATGGTGAAAACAACAGTTTTCAATATTTTCTCTAGTGTATGGGTTATCTGGGCTTATGGTTACCCTATAGATTCTGGCTTGGCACATCTTAAGTTTCGGTCTGAATTTCTTAGGAGTTCCCAAGTGAAGCTGGTCCTGGAGGGCCTACACACCCACATTGAGTAGGGAGGACATGAACCACACAAACCTTATCTTAGAATCTTATGGAAATCTGGAGGTAGATGACTCCAGGTTAGGAGGAGCAATCTTGAGATGTCAGGACTCTGTGATGACCTCTCTGACTATTACCCTGCCTGCTGACAGCCTTGCCTTTTCTCCCTTGATTGTGTGTGGAGTAACAGTTTCAACATGGCTTCTCAGATAGTGGCATCCAGAGTGCTCCTGGAAAGTATAAAATGGAGGGTTTTTCCCCTTACAGGTATGCCTTAACCTCATTGGAAAGAAATATCTTTCCCAGAACCTTAGCCTTTTCTTATCCGCCAAGTGTCATTTACATTCTTACCTGGACTGATCACTGGTACCAAGTCACAAGATTGCAAGATTGTCTGTACTCATTGAAATTCTGCTCTTAGTCTAAGCATTTCCAGTGTCTTCCTTAACAAGGGAAAAGGAACAGTGATTAATAAGTCAACACACTGTGTTATCCCACACAACTTTATTTTTAAACCTATTCTAGACAGAAGAAGCATCTTTAAGAGGCTAATGAGTTGCCCAGGGCAAAAGCTATCAGAAACCAAAGATAAGGATTGGGGTTATAGTTCAGTTAGTAGAGTGCTTACTAGCATTCCCAGGGCCTTGAATAAAATCTCTAGCACTGCAAGTAAAAACCAGAACCTGAGGAACAAGTGAGACTCTGTCCACTTATGGTTCTCTTAGCTACTCTGCTGTTCTATCTCCCAACAGGTATGACAATCGATGCCGGAACCTGAGCCAGGCACAGGTGGCCCAGAAGCTGGCCACAGACCCCAAGCCTGCTATCCGCTTTCGCCTAGAGGAAGCAGTACCAGCCTTCCAAGACCTGGTATATGGCTGGACTCAGCACGAAGTGGCCAGTGTGGAGGGGGACCCAGTTATCCTGAAAAGTGATGGCTTTCCTACCTACCACCTAGCCTGTGTGGTAGATGACCACCACATGAGCATCAGCCATGTACTTCGGGGCTCTGAGTGGCTGGTCTCTACATCCAAGCACTTGCTCCTCTACCAGGCCCTGGGTTGGCAGCCACCTCAATTTGCTCATCTGCCCCTGCTCCTCAACAGGGATGGTAGCAAGCTGTCTAAGAGGCAAGGGGACATTTTCCTGGAACATTTCGCTGCCACCGGTTTTCTTCCAGAAGCCTTGCTTGACATCATCACCAACTGTGGCTCGGGGTTTGCAGGTACATATGCAGCAGAGTGGTCATGGTGGCCGAGCTGGAGCTTTGACACAGGCAGACCTGCTTGTCAAAGCATTGCTACCTATCAGTCACATGATCCTGGACAAGTTCATTATTCTAGTCAGTAGTATTTATTGAGCTAGACAACTGGGTTCCCTTACTTGGTTTTTCCCACACTGCTTTAGAGTGGGGCTCACAGTAGGCACTGTCCCATGCCTTCAGAGACCAGAGTCCATATGATAGCTAAGGGTATGCCATGTAGGATTACTTAGGAGCCAGTGAGCTTGTAAATATAAGGAACCAGCCCACTGTCTGGCCACATCAAAGGCACAAAAGCCATAGACCTCATGATTATTGTAATTATATAGTATGTGCTCTAACGGTATTACTGATGTTAACTGTGAACCCAGGTTATTCAGGTCTAGAACACAAACTGAAGAACCAAGTACCAAATAGGATGACTTTCTGTGGCAAGAATTTCTGAAACCCTGGCAATAAGTTGATAATCCTAGTTTCTAAGGTGATCTGAGGTTCAAGAAGTTTGAGTAACTTGCCAGAGTCACATCCTTAGTAAAGGATATAGTTCTTGAGACCTGTGGCTGACCACGGTGCCACCTGACTGCACCAAAGAGAACTGCTGCTCATAAAGAAGTTACTTCTAGGGGTTGGAGAGATGGCCCATCTGTTAAAGCTCTTGCTAGTTTTGCTGAGTTCTGTTCCCAGCACTAACATCAGATGGCTCACAGAGTCCTGTAACTCCAGTGTCAAGCAAGATCCAACATACTTTTCTGGACTCTATGCACTTGGACACACACACTTAAACACACACACACACACACACACACACACACACACACACACACCCTGTTCTGGACTCCATGCCTTTGGACACATACACTTAAACATACACACACACACACACACACACACACACACACAAAGGGGGAAAAGAAGCAGCATTCAGTCTGAGTGTGGTGTTACACACTTGGAATCCCAACACTAGAGAAGCTAAAGCAAGAGGATTAAGAGGATTGCTAGTTCAAGGTCAGTCTGGACTATGTAAATACCAAAGTCCTATCTCAAATGAAACAGAAATTCAGCAGCTTCTATCATTGAGGTTCCACTGTGGCATTAAGGAGGAAGTATGTAGGGTACACTGATGTCAGACCCTACTCAAAGCCAAGCATATCAGAAGCTCTGAAGTAACCAGACAGTGGGGGTGCACTGCTCTTGTGGCTTTGGACCAAATGTGGTGGGGAGCCTACTGCTTACTCACTTGCTCTCCTTTGTGTGTGAAGGCAGAGAAATGTAGCCAATACTTATATCCCAGCAATTTGGAAAACAGAGGCAGAAGGATCAAAATCTGTAGACCAGCCTGGGCAATGCAGAAAGAAAGATAATAGGAAGAACAGAAATAAGTAGATAAGGGAGGGGCTGAGCAGCAAAGTGGGCCTGACTTGCAGAGAACCAAATGGGCAGGACCCTGCCGGAGCTGATTACACAGTTTGACCTGACTCGGATCACCTGCCACTCAGCCCTGCTGGACCTAGAGAAGCTCCCAGAATTCAACAGGTAAGTGAGCGAGCCAAGCACTATGGTGCATACCTGTAATCCTAGCACTTGGAAAGTCGAAACAGGAGAATTGTAAACTCTAGGCCAGCTTGGGTTAGATAGTGCCTCAAACTCACTATTAAGCCAGTTAACCTTGAATCTTGATCCTTCTGCCTCCACTTCCCAATTGCTCAAATTACAGGAATGTGCCAACACTGATGCCATTGCAGTTGTTTTAAGGATATGACTTTATCAGTTGTGTAACTTTGTTATATGTTACCCATATGGGTCCAAGACAGAATTTAAATGACTAGCAGATTTACACAGTGAGCAGTGAGATATCCCTTGCATGGGGCCTGCAAGAGTGAATGCAATCTAGCATGTCAGATACAGTATAGCTACCTTTTTTATTTCACAAAAGTACTATTTCAGGAGGAAATGGAGTCAGATTAGAGAGGTACTTTATGATACCTCCCTGCAATCCAGGAGTCAGCAAAAAAAGAGTCTAGTCAAGGTAAATTCTCCCCAGATGTTTCTGTCCTCAAGCCACATTCATGCTGACTTCAGAGATAGAGTAAATGTATTAGTAGGTATATTAGTGTCCCTGCAGCAGCAGTATATAATACTGGTAGTGTATGAACGTAGCAATAGTGACTGGTTCATTTAGCACGACTGTGTCACAGGGTTGGACTTATAGTGTATTAATTCAGCATGGCCAGGAGTGTCTCCTAGATTTTGTTGTTGTTGTTGTTGTTGTTACTTGTTTTTTCTGCTTCTTACTGCCTGGCCTTGCTGCTCAGGAGATTGTACAGTTTCTGTATCCATATGTTTTCTATAATATTCAAATTATTTTTCCAACTAAATTACACATGCTTATAATTCCAGCACTCAAGGGACTGTGGGAAGATAGTGAGTTCTAGGCCAGCCTAATTATATAGAATCTGTCTCAAAAACTAAAAACAAAATGAAAGGTTTTAGATTGTCTTTTGACAGTCTACATTTCAGAGAGCTTCCGATAGTGAATTGCCTTCCATCCTGTGACATGCAAAGAGCCTCAGACTCCTGTAGATCTGCAGCCATTGAATGGGTGGCTTCCAGGCCCTGGCATCAATACTTCAAATATAGTCTCATGGTCACTCTTCACTATCATTCTGCCAGAGGCCTCTTACCCCACTCTGTCTGAGGCTCCTTAGCTTTCCAGTGGTCGTGTGGGTTGTTACAAACACCTGGCAGGTGGGCTTTGGACTCCAGACTATCCAGTCCCAAGCCTATAACCTGTCTACCATTTTATTATTACCTCTCTTTCCTCTGTTACACAGACAAGGGCTATAGGACTTAGAGTGGTCCCTGGTTCTGCATTACCATGTCTCTCCTTGGCCCTTCCAGTCCTGTCAGGAAGAGGCAAAGGACAGCCTGGGGACTGAAGATAACAAGGCTCAATATGAGGGTTGGACTTTTGGAGGCTTTGCTATACAGAGGAAAGTCAGAGAGTTAGGATTCCAAAAAAGATAATTTGAATTGACAGGAAAGCCCCAGCTTTGAAACCGAGTGCTTCATTGAAGCAGTTCCTGTTCCAAATCGTAAGAATACATTTTTTGACCTCTCCTTTCATATCAGTGTTTCATAATCCAAATGAGGTCAGAAAGCACATTCCTGGATTCTTCTGTGTAAACTCAGGTGCCTGTGGAGGTCAGGTGATAGTGGGGGAAGGGAGAGTCGGCAAGACACCAAGGAGGAAAGGGACAGGGCAGCTGGAGGACTGTGGAATCTGAGCCAGCAACATGGATCCAGCCTGCTCCAGCCAGTTAAAGCTGTGGTCAGGGTGCCATGCACCCAGAGCTGCTCATTCCACAGGAAGAGTCAGAATGTTCATTACTGTGATTTCCTAGTTTAAAATGGCTTCTTGGCTGGGTGTAGCTCAGTTCAAGAATGCTTACTTAGTATGCACGAGGTCCTGGGTTTTGTCTTTAACACCTCAAAAGTAACAGGGAAAAGTCAGTTACTATTTTTAAAACACTGAAAATGCCTGGTATGGTGTCATACACCTTTAATTCTAGCACTTGGAGTGTTGGGGCAGGTGGATCTCTGATTTTGAGAACAGCTGGGTCTATATGGTGAGATGAAGGCCAGCTAAGGATATATAGGGAGACCTTGTCTCAGAAAAATAAAAAATAAAACACTGAAAACAAAACATGTCTGCCTAGACTCATGCTGGCTGGGACCTCCATCACATCCTGTTGCTTTTATACATATAAAGGAAATTATGGTTTTACCTATGGGTTTTATAGATGTGACATTCTTCAAATCCCTGTGCTGCCCTGAGGGGAGAGGTTTGGCATAGTCCTGGGGTATCAGTACCAGGGTATCCATACCCTTTCTTCACCCTCAGGCTGCACCTCCGCCGGCTGGTGAGCAGTGAGACCCAGAGGCCCCATTTGGTGGAGAAGTTGCAGGGCCTGGTGAAGGAGGCATTTGGGAGCAAACTGCAAGACAGGGATGTTCTGGACCCAGCATATATGGAGAGGATCCTCCTGCTGCGACAGGTGTGGGTTTAGGGCCTCCTTAACCCCTTCCAGGGTTTCCCAGGCTCTCACAGTGCATGTGGTGACTGCCTCTCTACCCAGGGTCACATCAGCCGTCTGCAGGATCTGGTCTCCCCAGTGTACTCCTACTTATGGACCCGCCCTGCTGTCCATCGAGCAGAGCTGGGCGCCAGCTCGGAAAAGTTGGATGTGATTGCCAAACACTTGCTGGGGTAAGTGCTCACATACCTGGTTAAGGGTTGGACGCACCCTTCTCATTCTTTGCCCTGGCTTCTGTCCACCAGACATTGGCTCTTGCTCCCCATCACAAAACTGTGACAAGCTAAAAAAAAAAATGCTCTTTCCCTGGCTTCTCAGTTAAGGACAGCAACTCTTAAGGCCCAGGTGACTCTGCTCCCTGAGCTTCCTTTCTTCAGCTGTGTGTAAGGAAGAGAGGACCTGGCTTACTGTAGCAGTATCAGAATTTTTGTTTAATTTTTTTTTTAAAAGATTTTATTTATTTTATGTATATGAGCACACTGTCGCTGTCTTCAGACACACCAGGAGAGGGCATCAGATCCCATTACAGATGGCTGTGAGCCACCATGTGGTTGCTGGGATTTGAACTCAGGACCTCTGGAAGAGCAGTCAGTGCTCTAACCACTGAGCCATCTCTCCAGCCCCTTTGTTTAATTTTTTAAAATATTTGTTTAGTTTTAATTTATGTGTATGAGTGTTTTGCTTGCATGTATGCCAGTGTATGCCATATGTATACGTCTATTGTATTGTTAATATGCTGAAACTTTTTAAACTTTGGCTTTAACCTGGGTTTTAGAAGTCAGGCTTTGGAAGCAGGAAAGTTATGGCCTGGTGCAGTCTTCCATCTACCTAGTTCTTCTCATAATTTAATTCTTACTTTCTACTTTTTTGCCCAAATGATAATATTACAGTGATAATGTCTGTGTGTTTTTAGATGATTTTTCCACTTTTTGTCTTTTTCTTTTAAGAGATAATTGCTGAACTGGGCAGTGGAGGTTTAGACATTTAATTCTAGCACTCAGGATACAGTGGTCTTTGGATTTTTATAAGTTTAAGGCCAACCTAGTCTACACTATGAGTTCTAGGACAGCCAGGGCTACACAGACATCCCACCCCTCCCCTTCCCCCCAAAAGGACATAGGTTCTATATGCTGCTTAGGCTAGTCCCAAAGTAAACTCAAATAAGTTTCTTCCTTCATCCTTTTGAGAAGCTAACACTGTAAGCATGGACTATTACACCCAACAGTATAACTCGAGTTGTCTATTCCTTGAAAGTCTCCTTATTCCTTTCATGGCTAACTTTACTGTAACACCACTCCAAACAATTTATCTATTTATGTACATTAGCGTTGCTTCCTTATTTCCATATTTTGCTTTTAAAAGTGACTGCACTGAATAAACTTGCATGGATATATGACTAAGCATGTTTGCAAGTCCATCCCTCAATCAGAATCCAAGAGCTAATATTGTCAGTAATTTGGGACATTCCATAGTAGGGTCTTTAATTCTTTTTTGTTTGCTTGTTGTTTGAGACAGGGTCTCTGTTTAAAAATAAAAAAATTGGTGGTCCGGTTCCCGCACGTACCATGATGGTCGCACTCTCGCTAGTTCCAGCTCCAGCAGGCCACTGGAACTATCTCTAGTTTATCTCAGCAGCTCCATGCTGCCCCCAAGTACTCTCTGACCTAGGCAACCATCTCTCTATCCATCTAGTTTCCAGAGCAGGTTGTTACCACACCAGGCTTACACATCTCAATACCATGGCAGGCCATGTACTCTCTTGAACTCAATTAAGTCGACACATGAGAGAACACACCACACAATATCCTCTGATCCAATTGATAAGATATAATTTGCCCATCTAGACAGCACAAAATCCTGTACACACCCATCCCTTAAAAATAGTCGTAACAGCCTGTGACTATGCACAGAGAAGAATCTTAACATCTACTGCCATGTTTTCTCAGTTCCTCCCTCTTCCAGCTTCCTCTTCCTCCCTAAAACTTTTCTCCCACCCTTCTTGTCCAGTGACAGGCCTCATTCTATCCTGTACCTTTCTTCACCTGCATAATGGCATCAACCTACAGGTTTCACTCTATAGCCTTGACTGTTATAGAACTCACTGGATAGACCGTGCTGGCCTCAGACTCACAGACATCTACCATCTATGTGCTGGGATTAAGATGTGCTACCATATCCAGGTTTTTGTTTTTTGTTTTTGTTTTTTTTTAATGCTTGTAAATATATACACATGATGTAGTACCCATGGAGGCTAGAAAAAATTGAGCCACCCAGCTTCCTCTGAAAGAGCAATATATGCTCTTCACTGCTGAACCATCTCTCCAACTATTAATTCCAATTCACCAAGACCATGTCTTAACTTCTCCTCTTCATTTTGGGTTAGATTTCAGAGGCTGGGACTCCCACTCAAGTCAGGAAAGCTGACACCCAAATGCCTAGGAGCCACCAGACCACTAGAAGTCCCTTTTGTCCCATAGCCAAGTTCTCAGCCAGCTCTGGCATGTCCTGGGCTGCCATTAGCAGCTGCCTAGGGCCTGTCCTGATCCTTGGCAGTTTCCTTCTCTGAACACAGTGACATTAGAGAGTGACCGTCCATATTCCTCCTATATTGCATTTTGTATTTTTAGTATTTTATCTCCTTGATTTTATAAATAGCAGTGATCCTAGTTAATGATTGGCTTTGTCCAGGAGAGCTTCTATAATAAGAATACCACAGACTTCTGTAAAAAACAGTTTCGAAGCTGGGGTCTACAGACAAGTGCCAGCTGAGTCTGGCAGGCGATGGCAGACTTCTGGGCTTTGTCCTCACGTACTCAGCTGCTGAAGTCTGGCAGTTGTTAAAGAAAGCTGTGCATACTAAAAGACTGTTTTCTTCATAAGACTGCCACTCAACCCACTCAGGAGCAGGGTTCTTCTACTGAAACATTGTTATACCACCTCTGTCCTGTTATTTTAAAAGTGGTGGGGTTTTAGTTTGTGTGTGTATGTGTGTGTGTGCGCGCGTGTGCATGCATATAGATGTCAAAAGAGACTATAGACTCCTTGGAACTGAAGTTCTAGGCAGTTATAAGCCACCCAACATAGGTGCTGAGAGCTAAACTTGGATACTCTAGAAGCAGTAAGTGATCATAACTGCTAAGCCATCTCTCCAGTCTCTGGGATATACTCTTAAGGGGCCTGGGAAGCTGCAATAGAATGTACCCACCCACCACCTCACTCAGAGGTAGGGTGTATAGCAGGACTTCCTAGTACTTACCAGTGGTTAAATACTGATACAGAAACTTATTAATGTTTATTAAAGCTTAGGCAGATGGCTGGGCAGATTCTTAGCCAGCTCATCTGAGTTATCCCTACTATTCTAGCCCATGTCCCACCGCCATGTGGCTAGTTCTTTACTTCCCTCTCATCCTGAGTATGTCTGTTCCTCTCCATGTCCTGCTGGCAAATCTCCCACTTCCTCAACTTCTCATTTCTTCTCCCAGAGACCCTCTCTCTGCCCAGAAGTTCCACCTTTCACTTCCTGCCCAGCTATTGGCCAGCAGTCTTTATTAAAACCAATAAGCAAGTAAGGAAGGTGGGAAGGTGTTTATAAAATATGAGGCTTATGGTGGACCACAGGAATAACAACACCAAGATCTGCCAGGACTCAGCTCTTTGCAGGTTTGACAATCAACAATTGAATGTACAGACAACCTTTACACAATGTACAAAAGGCACCCCAAACAGTGGTGAATGGTTTACAAGTCCAGCTCTCACTAGTTGGGAACCACTCAGAACTCAGAATGTGCTTTTGGCAAAGGGTATTAGCTTGGCTTTTGGGAATATGAGGGTGATTGCTGGCCTGTGGAGTTTGGAGTCTTTGTATTTCTTTTGTTTGTTTGTTTTTTGAGCCAAGATTTCTCTGTGTAGCCCTCGCTGTTATCCCTACTATTCTAGCTCATGTCCTGCCGCTGAACTCACTTTGTAGACCATGCTGGCCTTGAACTCACAGAGATCCTCCAACCTCTGCCTCCTGAGTGCATGTGCCATCACGCCTGGTGACCCTTCGTGTGTCTGTTTGTGAGGAGTCTCTACCTAGCGTGTTTCTAGTGGAGCTGGTGTTTCCTGGTGTCTGCTTTCCATTTCCCTGTGCTACCGTCTCTTTGACATATCTTGAAGCTGCTTCAAGTAACTCCTCAGGGATTACCCATTTTTGCATTCTGTATTCTAAGTTTTCACTTTAAGTTCTCCTCCAATGTCTGCCAGCTATTGGGTGTAGTAAATGCTAGCTAAGTTTAAGCTTTTATTGAAACATAATATACAATATTTTTGAGTGTTTACTGTGAGTTTAGGGTTTTACTTAGTGCTGGTCATATTTTAGCTCTCTGTCACCTCCCTATGCAGTATAGGTGCTATTATTGTCCCTATGTTATTGAGTGAGTTATAGGGACTACATGGCAGTTAGTAAATTCTCTTATTATAGTTCTTATTTTTATTTTTGACATTTATTTACTTTGTTGCATGGAGAGGGCACATGCCATGGCACATGAGTGTAAAAGTCAGGATAAACTTGGGAGAAGTTAGTTCTCCTTCCACAATGTGGGACCTGGGGATTGAGCTCAATTCAACCAGGATTGGTGGCTGCCTTTTTGGTGTCCTTTGAGTGACCTATATCTTACTACTTGCCTGGGCCACCTGTTTATGTAGTTCCATCACTGATGCATGCATGTGATAGATTGGTGTAAAGCTCCTCCCCTCAGTAAACTGTTAGTGCTGTAGGTGATTAACAATCTTCTGAAGCTTCCTCTCCCACCAGGATCAACATTCCACCTACTCTACCCCCACAGCTGCCTGCCGAGGCACTCACTCTGTAGACCAGGCTAACCTCAGAATTAGATTCTCCTGCCTCTGCCTCCTGAGGTCTGGGATTAAAGATTTGTACCTTCATGCCTGGCTCAGACTGGCTCTCTTTTAGGCTTTTAGAAAGACCTGGTTTAAGCCTAACTCAGGATGCGGTGAACAGAGAACTGAAGAAGCTGTCAGAAGGCCTGGAAGGCACCAAGCATAGCAGCGTGATGAAGCTCCTCCGGATGGCCCTCAGTGGACAGCTGGTGAGCTGGGACATGGGCTGAATTGTTGCCTGCAGCCCCTCATTGACCCTTCCAGCAAGTGTTCCACAGGCTGGCAGTAAGGCCACTCCAGGGAGTAATAAGCTGATGAAACACTATTATTCCCTCATTCGCCCACTGAGCATCTTACTTGCACAGGCACTGTGATGCTTACAGTAGACATGGTAAGAAAAAAAACACGTGGTCCCTGCCTCGATGGACATCACTGAAAACGATAATGGCAGGAAAACAGGCCCATGGGAGCCAGCTGTGTGGAGAAAAATGTAGACCAGTAAGGTTGGGTTGTAGTTTAGTGCTGAAGCAAATGCCTAGCATTCATGAGCTCTAGGATTGATCCCCAGCACTGCACAAATAAATCAAAAACAAAAATGACCCTAGTTAAAGAAAATACAATAAAGACAGGCTTTCTCTGTCCCTGTGTTGCAGGCTTTGGGTTGGGACTAGCCAGTGGGTATCTTCTACAGATGGAGGGATGGAAACTAGACATGAATCCCTTTGAAGCAAAAAGACTTTTTTTTTTCTCTTTTCTTAGCAAGGACCCCCTGTGGCTGAGATGATGGTGTCCTTGGGCCCAAAGGAAGTACGGGAACGAATCCAGAAGGTGCTTTCTAGCCAGGGAAAAGATGCATAGGACGATGGAGGTGACCCTGAGAGCCTCTACACATGGAAACTGAATTCTAAGGAGAGCAGGGCCTGGGGCCTACTAGGACCCTTTCAGAATGAACAGCAGTAGAAACAGGCTCTCTGACTACTCTCAGCTGGCCTCCGGGGAGCCTGGCTTGTTTCACCTTGTTAACTCTGGGAAGGATGAACTTGAACCCCTGTTGTGATTCTTTTCTATTTTTTTTTAAAGATTTTATTTTTAAATGTATATGGGTGTTTTGCCTCCATGTATGCCTGTGTAACACATAGGCACACACATGTAACACATGCATACATGCGGAACCTGCAAAGGCAAAAGGGGAGCATTGGATCACCTAGAACTAGAACTACCATTTGGGTACTTGGAATTAAACCCGGTTGGTTTTCACACCACATTCTACAGCACATGTTAGGAGCTGGTTTATAGAAAAGATCAACATTCCAAAACAGTACAGAGAGCTGAGGTCTTGGTTCACTAGGCTGCATAACAATATACCACAGAATATGGTGGCTTAAACTAAAAAGATTGTTTTGCTTAGTGTCCTAGACGGAAGTCCAAGGTAAGTGTCATAGGGTCAGTTTCCTGTGGGAACCTCTCCCAGCTTGCAGACAGCCACCTTCCACCTTCTTGCAGTGTCTTCCTCTGTGCACACTTGTCCCTGGTTCCTTTCAGAGTATCCTTGTCTTTTTCAAGGGCACCAGTCTGTCTAAATGCTACTCACCCTAATAGCCTCTTAGCATAAATAACACCCCTATATATCATCCAAATGCCCCCACATTGTATGATACTGGGGTTTAGGTTTCTATATCCATACAAGTCTGTGGGACACAATTTAGCCCAGAACCAATTCAGTTCCAGCCTGGATTCGTGGATCCCAATCTCAGGCCCCATTTGGAGTTGGGACCATAGTGGACACAAGCAGGGCCATCTAGACAGCACATTTTTCTTCCAGTTCCTGAGACCTGATGCTTAGCGTTACTGTTGGTGTCTTTCTTCATATTTGCCCTTACGTCCAGCATTGCTTGTAAATCATTGGACTTGGATTCCTGAAATCAGGGTTCCTTTCTTGAAGCCTTAATTAACTTGGAGTAGTGTAAGTAGGATGGTGACCCCAGCAGAACTTTTAGCTTCCTCAGGATAAGCAGTCTCTGCATCTACACTTACTGTCCTCTGAGGGCAGGATGTGAGGATTCGACAGAGGCTTGATCATAAAGGACCTTGTAGCTTCTTTCTGGTTCTTTTAAATCTACACCTGGGAAAGCCAGCTTCTAGGTCATGAAGAAACTCAAGCCCTTGTGTCTTGAGAGGTCCATGTGACATCAGAACCTCCTGCTTCGTATAAGTGAATTATATTGGAAGCTGTACTTTTAGCCCCAGCCAAGCACCTTCTGAGACACCCAGAGCCACAACACTCAGAACACTGAAACTTCAGACCCAGGATTGTGAGGCAACAAATGTTTGTTTAAAGCCACTTGCTTTGGGAATTATTTTTACCTAGAGGTAGATAACTGTTATTCTCTCCTTGCCCAGGTGAGTATGGGAAAGATTAAAGGATTAAAGAACTTTTGAATCTTTTTTTAGAGAGAAAAAAAGTTCTTTATTTGCAAGAAGATCAAGCTGAATTTTTGAAATTTGGTAGAGACAACAAAAAAGAAAAAAGAAATCTCTAGAAAAAATCATAGAACAAAACCATGTCTTAGAGAAATTGGTGTGCTGGTTAGTTTTTGTTAACTTGACATAAATTTAGACATATCTGAGAAACAATCTTTTTTGAGACAAAAGTCTGTGTAGTCCTGGCTGGTACTTGGTATGTTCCCCAAGTTGGCCTCAAACTCCCAGAGGTCCGCCTGCCTTTGCCTCCTGAGTTCTAGGATCAAAGGCATGTACCACCATGCCCAGCTTGGGAAGAGGGATTTTTTTTTTTTAAGGTATTATCTTTTTGCCATATTTATGCCTGGTTCCCACAGAGGTCAGAAGAGGGCATTAGACCTCCGGGACTGGGACTATAGGCAGCTATGAGCCGCCATGTGGGTGCTATGAATTGAACCTGGGTCCTCTGTTAGAGTAGCCAGTGTACTGAACCATCTTTCCAGTTCCCCTCCCAACTCTTAGTTAAGTGACATCAGAACTACTGCTCTTGAAACAGGAAATGGTTGTTTCCGGTGTGATAGCACATGCCAATGATCCTAGCCTTCAAAAGGCTGAGGCAAACTGGGTATAGTGGCACATGCCTTTAATCCCAGAGCTCTAGGCGCAGAGACAGGTGGATCTCCTGATTTCAAGAACAGCCTCTTCAAGACATTGGGGCTACACAGAGAAACCCCATCTGGGGTGGAGGTGGAGCTGAGACAGAAAGTAAGCTCAAGATCATAAGCTACGAAAGCCAAAAAGGAAGGAGAAGGAAGGTAAAGGGATAGAGAAATAGAAACATAGAGAAACATAGGCTCTGGGAATGTGAATGTTCCCGAAGTTATAGAAATGCTGGTAGACCTGGTATAGTGTCTTGGACATGTAATGCCAGCTGAGGATTAGCAGTTCCAGGTCATCTCCCATCCTCAGCTCCACATAAAGTCATTTAATTTTTTAATTATCTGTAATATGCAGGTGTACATGTGAGGTCAGGGGTCAACTTTTAGGAGTCAGTTCTAATCTTCAGCGGAGGTTCCAGGCATTAAATTCAGGTTACCAGACCTTTAACACAAGTACTTTTCCTCACTGAGCCAAGTTCCAGACCACCCAGGGCAGCATGAGGAGACCTTGTCTCTCTGCCCCAGAAAAACAAACTACCTCAATGAGCCATCTTGCCTCCGTAATGAATTTGAGACCATCTTGAGCTTTTTGAGATCCAGTGGCGAAACAAGGCTAAGTTGATTCTGATAAATGTTGTAACACTGATGAACTTTATGTCAAAATCACAAAAGGATGAGGAGACAAAGCAGAACAGTGGCTCTCAGGCCAAAGTAGAGGAAGTGGGGAATTGTTTCCTGTCGGCTACGTTGTTTCTGTTTTAATAAATGTTAGCTGCAATCCTCAGTTACCCAGATCATCATCAGCACTGCTAATCTTCTTAGAAGCCAACAATTATTGGTTGCAAAGAATAAAGCTGACTGAATAAATAAAGGCAATAGTCCACCAGGGAATGTGTTGAAAACTCTAGGACTCACAGTCTCAAAGGTCAGGACTTCCAACCACTAGAGTGATGCAAAATCTACCTGAAATTCCCTGGGACCTCAGGCAGCTGCAATTGGTTCCCGAGGTTGTGTCCAAATTCCCAGGAGAGCATCTAGTCAGCTTAGTCAGCTGTTCTGCCCCGGTCCTGTCAGTGGAACAGACAGGTAATGCTATGTACAGGACACCCACTGTAATGAGAGAAGAGCGCTTCCTCTTTTAAGGATTCTGTTCATGGAATTGGAGACTGCCTGTTTGAGTAGCCAAGTTTGCAATTTCTTTTTTTTTTTTTTTCCTTTTCTTCTTTTTCGGAGCTGGGGATCGAACCCAGGGCCTTGTGCTTGCTAGGCAAGCGCTCTACCACTGAGCTAAATCCCCAACCCCCCAAGTTTGCAATTTCATTCATACTGCCTTTATCTAAGTTACCTTTTGTCTCAGAACTAGGGTCGTGTCTGGGTTGCAGACTGGCAGTTGGCTAGAATATACAGTCCTGGGTTTGATCCCCAGCACCACAAAAACAAGATGTTTTCTTCATAGTACTTGTGTGTGAAATTTACATTTACTATTTTAAAATATGAAGATTTCGGCTGACAGGAAGTCTGTTATTCTTGGTTATAAACACAGTACCTGGTACATTGCTTAATACACAATAGGAAATTAAATTATATCTCATGAATAAAGTGTTTGAAACCTTCATCTGTCAGACCAGTTCTTTCAAAAGAATCAATATCATCAACTGGCTTAACTGTTAAATCTGAAGTCTCCCAACATCACTTCCTCCTATCCAGGAAAAAATTCTCACTTGCGAGATCTGTTGCAGATAGCTGTCTGGCCCAATGCCCATGGTTTTTGAGTCCTGATATCTAGAAGGAAATGACTTTGTGAAAGACTAAAGTGAAGTATGTCTAGGAGGGATGGTTCGATCTGTAGGGAGACCTGAGTTATAACTTCAAACTTTAGGGCTCATTATATCAAGGAGATTATATCTGAGTGCTAGCTTTTAGATAGACAAATCCAGGTTCTAACATGCTTAAACAGGATTTCTTTTTCTCACATAGCTGAAAGGTCAGTGGTAAACTAGGTTGTGGGACTGTTGGCTTAGTGACATCAGCAAGGGCCAGGGTCATTCCACTACTGCTCTCCTGGCCCTAGATCTTGAGCAGCCTCTGCTCAGTCAGCTGCCACTTCCTTCTCATCTGCTGGGGAGAGTGGTTTTCTGTGACTGCCCTGAAAGCAAAGCCACATCTACCGGCATCCTCCCCCAACTCAACTTCCTATTTTTGTGCCCATCACTACTAGAGAAGAGAGCATTCCCATACATCAGTCAGACTCGGAGATGGAATAGGGTCTGTTCAACTGGGTCTGCACCCAAACCAAGTCTGGATTGGTTTAGTGAAGACAAAGGTATGGGTGTTCTGGGGTAGGTAAAAAGCCTTGAAATGTTTAAAGCAGAGAAGTGACATGATCAACTTTGCTTTGGGAAGGTTATCCCTGGCAGCATGCTAAGAAGATATTAGAACATGACTCCAGGGTACTAATTGGGCATGAATGAGGTGGGTTCTTGGTGAGACAACTGAGTTTTCTCTTTGTGGGCTAGGAGGGCCTGTATTAGAATTCTCAGAGAAACAGAACCAGGTGGACATGGTTCTGTAAAAAGAAACTTGGTATAAGGTAGTGTTCTGACTAGTTTTGTGTGTCAACTTGACACAAGCTAGAGTCATCACAGAGAAAGGAGTATCAGAGGAAATGCCTCCATCCATGAGGTCCAGCTGTATGGTGTTTTCTCAGTTAGTGATCAGTGGAGGGGAGGCAGAGGGCCCAGCCCATTGTGGGTGGTCCCTGGTCTAGTAGTCCTGGATTCTGTAAGAAGGCAGGCTGAGCAAACAAGCTGTATCCCTCCATGGTCTCTGCCTCAGTTCCTACCTTCAGACTCCAACCCTGCCTGAGATTCCTGTCCTGGCTTCCATTGATGATGTACAGCAGTATTTATGTATAAGCTAAATAAACCTTTCCTCCCTAACTTGCATTTTGGTCATCTGACTTTCTTAATCTCCCAATTCCAGTTCTAATCCTCAAGAAACACCCTCATAGACACACCCAGGAATTTCTAACTAGCTACTATGGCCCTTAACATAAGATTCGGTAATAGGGGGTTGGGGATTTAGCTCAGTGATAGAGCGCTTGCCTAGGAAGCGCAAGGCCCTGGGTTCGGTCCCCAGCTCCGAAAAAAAGAACCAAAAAAAAAAAAAATAATAGCCATGTAAGGGCCTGATAGATCTGCCTGTCTGCTTTTCTGACCTCATTCCTGGCTTGCCCCATCCTCTTTTTCTCTGATCTTTGGACACATCAGCCTTCTTTAGACTCTTGGGCATTCCTGCTTCCTTCCTGCCTTTGCTCATGCTGTTCAACCCCACCTTGACTCCTCATTCTTAACCTTCTGATCATAACTCCAATGTCAACAACAGGAAGCCACTGACTTTGAGAGCCTCCTTGTAAACCCTCACCTGGTTCTCTATAGTATACAGCTGGACTTGATTATGGAAATGACTGAATAATTAGGTCTGCAGCCACTTGTTGGAGTCAGATTGTGAGGTCTACAAGTGCAGGAGGTTCATCTGCCTTGTCCAACACTACACCCAGTGCTGAGAATGTAACTGTTCACCCAGTAGGTAGTCAGTAAGCACCTACTCAGAGCAGGTGATCAAAAGGTACGAGTGAAGGCCCAGATACAAAGGCTGGGGACGCTTGTCTAGCATCTGTTGATCCTGTCATGCCCAGGCTTAGCAGTAATCAACCTTACTCACTAAGCCTTGGTGGTACATGTCCAGTAGGTGAAGAAAAACAAAGGAGCTGGAGAAAAGAGAGGGACTGGAGAGATGAATGGTACAGTGGTTAGAAGCACTGGCTGCTCTTCAGAAGACTCAGGTTCAATTCCCAGCACTCACATGGCAGCTCAAGCATCTGTAAGTCTAGTTCCAAGGGATCCAGTGCCCCTTCCGGCCTCTGAACACATACAGACATACATGCGGGCAAAACACCCATTTACATATAAAATAAAAATAACGGAAAGAAATCCTAGACATACGTCTGACTGGATCAGGTGTCAAGAGTGGTAATCGAGGTTAGTCGTTATGTTTAATTAGAATATGGTTCACAGTGCCTGAGAGCTTCGTATCATTGTGGTTACTATTTTTGTTAATAGATATGTGATATGAACATGACTGCCAGGTTTTTAAATTTAGACAGCAGAACAGATTAGGTATTTTATAAGATCTTGGAATTTCCAACTTTACCTTCAGATCTGGGCAAATTGTTAGGGTGCCAGCCATTCATTCTAAACCTGGACCGTAAACTCCACCCCCTACCTCTGTTCTCCCATGCTGGCTGCTATAGCATAGCATAGCCCCGACAAAGGATCTTTTCTGCCTGGAGAACACCTCACCTCCTTTGGCTGGGTCTAATCTTGTCCTCACTCATTTGTGGAACAAACATTGGGTGCCAGGTTCAGAGGTTAAGTCTGAGGGTGTTGAGGGAAAATAAGACAGGACCTTAACTATGGGTACCACCCACCTAGGTTTGTCACCTTATTTATTATGTATTTCTGAAACTGGGCTTCTTTGTAGCCCGAGGGAGCCTTGAACTCTCCCTTTTCCTACTTTCTTGCAAGTGTTGGAATTCTACATATATGCTCACCACCACATCCACTGTTAGCCTTCATGATTGATAATTGTTATCAATTGTCCTGTTTGTTTGTTTGTTTGTAAGACAGGGTCTCTCTGTGTAGTTCCCTTTATCTTAGCTGGCTATGTAGACGAGGCTGGCCTCTAACTCACATAGATCCTCTGCTTCTGCCTCTGCCTCCTGAGTGCTGGGATTAAAAGTATACACCATCATGCCCAGCTGTTAACGCTTTTAAAAGTGAAAAAGCTAGGGCTGGAGAGATGACTCCAGGGTTATGAGTCGTGCTGCTCTCACAGAGGACATGTCTCCCAGCACCCACGTGGTGGCTCACAACTCTCTGTAACTCCAGTTCTAGAGGAACTGATGTCTTCCTCTGACCAACTTGGACAACAGGTGTTCCTGCACACACACAGCAATAATAGTAAAGATAAAAAAGAAATAGAGGCCTGAGCTGTATGTAATGGGACAACCCTGTCACCCTAGCAGCTCAGAAAGGTCACAATGAAGTTGGAGCCAGCCTGGCCTACACTGTCTGAGGAATGGGTAAAGCGGGGAGCCTATAATTCCAGGAAGCCAAGAAAAGAGGGTAGCAGACTGTTGGAGTAACGTGAGCCACACACCTGGCTCCTGATCCATTTCCCATTATCACTAGGATTTGTGTTGGGAAGAAAAATGGAGAGTGTCACACACACCAGACACTCACTTTACCATACCCAACCATTAGTGTGGTATATTTGTCACAAGGAAAGAACTAGTACTGTACATTTCATTAGCTGAAGTCTATTTATTGGATTCCCTTTGTTTTACCTTTTTTTTATTTTTTTTTTTAAAGAGTAAGACCCTGGCACCCAGGCTAACCAGGAAGCCCCAATCCAGATGCCTTGGTGCTGGGATTGCAGACATGTGTTACCACAACCAGCTCCCTGGTTTTTACTGAAAGTCTCCTCTTCCCATATCCTGCTCCATGACACCACATACTAGTGCCCCAGGCTTGTCTCCACAGGGCCAGGCTCGAATGCTTTTGGGGTTTTAACAAACCACGAATGCAATTACCTTATCCTTTTACAGAGCTCTGGTATATAGCGAGAATTTTGCTTTTATTTATATTTTTAAAGATTTATTTATTTATCTTACGTATATGAATGCACTGTTGCTCTTTTGAGACACACCAGAAGAGGGCATCAGATCCCATTACAGATGGTTGTGAGCCACCATGTGGTTGCTGGGAATTGAACTCAGGACCTCTGGAAGAGCAGTCGGGGCTCTTAACCACTGAGCCATCTCTCCAGCCTGCTTGCTTTTTTTTTTTTTTTTAAAGCAGAAATATTTGTAAGAATTGGTTTTCTTTTTAATCCCAGGTGTGGGATATGGGGGCTGCTTCTGATTGTCCACAACAGGTGACTATGATTTGCCTTGTGCTCTAGCAAGGGCATGGTGGTTTGGCCAGCTGCAGATAGTTTTTGCCAGTGTGTGATGTTTGGAATTCTGGGGACTTTACAGAGGATATATAAATGCTAGAGGCCTGATAGGGGAGCTGCTGGTTGGCTGTGGTTTGTTGAGGTTCGTTGAGGTTTGTTGAGTAGTCCACCAAAAAGAGACAACAACAACAAGAAGAAATTAGATATCCTGCCAGCAAAGATCAAACTTAACCCCAAGGAACTCAGCATCACTAATCAGCAGGACATAGTCTAATGATATAGACAGCCCCTTTCCCCTCTAGCCTTCTTTCTCTCCTATCTAGTGTTGGGGGTTGGGAGGGTGGAATAGGGTGGTAGAAAAAAGAACCAGTCCTCTTGGGAAGACAGCTGCTATTTGCCTTCTTGAGGGGCGTAGTTGCAGAAATTATAGGAATTACATGGAAGTCTCTTCAGGAGAAGTAAGTCACCTCCCTCCATGCATTCAATTTAGATCCATTTAGATCAGGATCGACTTGTGCATATTTATCTTATCTTAAAGGTTATAATCCAATATAACTCTTTTTTTTTTCCTGTTTGAGACAAGGACTATCTAGGTAGCCTTGGCTGACCTGGTGCTCTCTATGAAGACCACTGGCTTTGAATTTAAAGGTCTGCCTACCTCTGCCTCTCAAGTGCTAGGACTAAAGCCATACAACACTAAGCCTGCCTTGCATTTTGCTGCTCAAATTGTGCTAGCCTTGGACATTAAAGAGCTCTTTCCTGTGATCCTTATCACCACTACCTCTGTTTTGTATGCCTGAGCTTGAAGCCAGGTTCTTATGCATGCTAGGCAAACACTCTACTACTGAGCTACATGCCCAAACCTAGAACTTCCTTTCTTTTCTTTTGGTTTTTTGAGACAAGGTTTCTTTGTGTAGCTGTCCTGAAACTCTCTCTGTAGACCAGGCTGGCCTTAACTCAAAGATCCACCATATTCTGTCTCCTGAGTGCTGAGAATAAAAATGTGCACCACCACTGCCCAGCTAGAATTTCTTTTCTTTCATTCTTTCTTCCTTTCTTTCTCTCTTCCTTTCCTTCTTCCCTTCCTTCCTTCCTCCTTTCTTCTATTCCTCCCTTTCCTTTTTGAGACAGGTCTCCCTAGCAGCCCTGGTTGTTCTGGAACTCTTGTAGACCAGGCTGGTCTTGAACTCACAGAGATCCTCCTGCCTCTGCCTCCAGGTGCTGGGATCAAGGGTATGTACCCAGTCCTAGAATTTTCAAGAGATGAACTGTTAGGAATAATGAGGGGAAGAGTTTTTTTAAAAATGTAATGATGGGGACTGGGGCTCAGCTAGGACAGTGCTTGGCCACCATACACAAAGCCCTGGCTGGGTTTGATCCCTTGCACTGTATAAACCAGGCATGGTAGTGTACCCTTGTATCCTCCATTACAGGTCACATTTGAGTCTAGCCTAGACTACAGGAATCCTGTCCTTTAAAAAAGAAAGATGATGAAGAAACTGGTGAGATTTTTAAAACTACTTCAAAGGAGAATCCAAAGAACAGTCTCCAGACTAAAAATATGCAAATGGACGTAGAACTGGTTTTTCCACAGGAAGGGGCTTGTGTGTTGTCTGGACAGTATTCATTTGCAAGTCTATGGATAAGAATAATTCCCCATTGTTTTCAATTATCAACAATTTGCAGAGATGTGAAAGGATTCCCAAAAGACCCGTCAGGTAACAAGATAGATAGGATAACGGCAACACAATTTTGTTTTAAGAATAAAAATTTCCTTACCTGGGTACTGTAGTGAAATAGACCCTCACTCCTTGCCTGTGCTGAAGCCCTAACCCCCATTGTGATCTTAGAGGCTGGTGAGGTGACCAGGTTTACGTGAAGTTCTGAGGGGCGAGGTGCCCCCACTCCCGTGAGATTATAATCCGACAGTTCTGCTGCTGCTGTAGCGGCTCAAGCCTGTAATTCCTGCACTTGGAGGGATAGAGGATTGCAGGGGTAGTGAGATCCTATCTCAAATCCCAGAAACTCAACAAACACGACTGGAGGGCTGTTTTCTAT
Source organism: Rattus rattus (assembly GCF_011064425.1). Classification (NCBI taxonomy): domain Eukaryota; kingdom Metazoa; phylum Chordata; class Mammalia; order Rodentia; family Muridae; genus Rattus; species Rattus rattus. Next base: position 79,798,326 of record NC_046155.1, read on the forward strand.
CTCTTCTCCACAAGGGAGGACGCAGTGCAGGCAGAATCCAGAACATCTGCAGCAGCAAGAAGGGGGCCTTCTCCAGACTCCCTGACGCCAGAGGCATCGAGCTTCCTTCCAGTCAACAGAGACAAATAAGTGTCCATTGTTAGAGACACCAGTGTGGGCCGTTTTATTGCAGCAGCTTGAGTTGTCTAAGAAGAACAACTAGGTGAGCATAGAACCTGCACACAGAGAAAGTCTCTCGTCACGTGTGCACGTGTGGAGTTTCATGATGCTAGCGTTAAAGATTGCTAAGGATACCAGCCTGTCAGCTTTGTGGATAGAGTTAATTAGAAACTGAGCTACATCACACCAAGTGTCCTTGGTTTTTGGTTTGTTTGTTTGTTTGTTTGTTTTTGATATGGGGGGTCTCACAGATATAGGCCTAGATTGGCCTCAAACTCAGGATCCTCCTGCCTCATCCTTCCTAATGCTGTGATTATGGTAAGAACCCCTGTGAGCAGCTTCTTTGTTACTTACTTGATACAGGGTTTCACTGTGCAGTCTGACTCAGTCTTGCCTCAGCCTCCCAAGTGCTAGGTTTACAAGTGTGTACCGTCATGGCCAGAAGAGCAAATGTCCATTTAAACATAAATATTTGGAGGCCTCTCAGGGCTTGGTAGGTAAAAGTGATTGGCCTATAAGCACATAATGGTATGAATTCATCTTGAGAATTCATGTAAGGGTGAGAGGAGAAAACCAATTCCACAACACTGTTCTCTGAGCTCCACAAGCACACTGTGGCGTTGTGTGTGCCTGTACCAACACATGCGTATCACACGTAGACACACCCACACACATAATGTTTAAAAAATTAAAAATAGGGGTTGGGGATTTAGCTCAGTGGTAGAGCGCTTGCTAGGCCCTGGGTTCGGTCCCCAGCTCCGAAAAAAAAAAAAAAAATAAAAATAGGGCCATGGAGACGGCTCAGAGTGTGCACTGCTCCTCCGAAGGACCCTGGTTCAATTCCTAGCACCCATATGGCAGCTCACAACTGTCTAAAATTCCAATTACAGGGAATCTGACACACTCTCTGGCCTCTTCGGGCACCAGGCTCACATGTGGTGCACACACACACACACACACACACACACACACACACACACATCTGCCATACACATAAAAATAAAAACTTAAAAATAAATGTGTATTTGGGATTGTGTATGCCTAACAGCCTCGAGTTACCTCTTGCTGTTCCCACTATTTATGTGTCCATTCAACAGATACTTATTGGCATTGGTATGCCAAGCACTATTCGATGTGCTGGTGACCCAGATCTATGCAAATTAAAGTCCTTCCAAGTGTGTGTGTGTGTGCGTGTGTGTGTGTGTGTGTGTATTGGGGGTGTGGCATTGAGGGTGGAGAATGACAGGGGCAGTAGGGGAGAATTGGTGCTTCAGAGGAACCTTGTGCATTGTCTTGACCGCCATCCAAGCTGAGGCCTCCTTCGGCCTTAGCAGACCGGTTAGTAGTAGATCATTGACAGCAGTGGCAAAATTATTCTGGCCTCTAGACATGCGTATTAACCCTGTCCACTGGACAGACCTCTTTCTCCACTGGCTGGAACCAGTTTTATGCCCATTTGCATGTTTGTTTCAACAGTCCTTTATTTTATGTAGATTTTCCCTTTGGCTTTTCTTGTGGACATATTAATACACCATCTTCTTGATTCCTTCATTTAAGTTTGAGAGTTAAATAAAATATTTCATGTTAGACAGGGATGGTACCTCACACCTGTAGTTCCAGCTTTTGGGAGGTTGAGGCAAAAGGATTTTACTATAGGTTTTTAGAATAGCTTAGCTTACATCATTCAAAACTGTCTTGGACTAATGAGTGTAAGAGACCCTTTCTCAAGAGCAAAACCAGAAACCATAGCAAAGCTGTAGTGGTATCACATGCTTGCAGTCAAGTTTGTACCACAGTACAGGGTGACCAAGAGTTCTGGGTCCTTCTCAGTTATGCAGTAATCAAAGCCAGCTGGTTACCTGAGATCTTAACTCAAAACAGTCAGAAAAAAGTATGTTTATACAAATTTAATGTCCTCACTTCTTAGGGTATGAGAATCGTGACCTGTTTTTTGAGAAAAGTATCCTTTAATAAAATACGCGTTTTATGAATTATGGTGTAATATGTCATAACAAATAAGTGTGGAAGAAATCAGAATGGAAGATACAATGGGAGGACCCTAATAAATAAAAACGCTGAAAGGATGATTCTTTATCTGAAATTCAGATTTAGCCAGGCGTCCAGTATCTTATCTGGGAACCCTGCTTCAGAAGAAGAGGGGACAATACCTTGTTAGCTTGGTTTTTGACCTTTCAAGTGGTCTTGCACAAAAAAAGACCTCAAGAGTTGGAGGCGACTGGGAGGAGGTGCATGGGGGCGGGGCGGGACCCAGGAATGGGCGTGCCCAGCAGGCCCCGCCCCGTCACGTGCCTCTCTGTGTCTGCCGCGTCGGCAGCTGGAGAGCTAGGCGGCGTCGGTGGCTGCAGCTTTTGAGCAGGGGTGACTGCGGCCGCAGCGCTGGGCAGGGCAGATGGCAGCGACGGCTGTGGCGGCGGGGACCGGATCCCCGGCAGGGACCGAGTCGGCGGAGGGCGCCCCTGGCTCAGCGGCGGCACTGGAGCTGTGGCTCAGTGAGTAGCATCGCGCCACACGTGATCCTGCTTCCCGCCGCCCGGGTTGTCCTCCGCGGCGGGAGGGGGCCTCTAGGCTGGTCCCGGGGATTCTGGGGACCTCAGACCACCCTACGGCTCAGTGGCCCAGCGACACCACTAAACAGCTGGAGCGCGAATGCTTAGCGATCTCTTGTGTTAAGCACTGTCCAGAAAGCGTTTCAGCCATTGTTAGTCTGATCGCAGACCAAGAGAGTACCTGCGTTTACTAAATCGAGACCCGTGCGGGTTGTGCAGCTTATTTGCAGATCATTGAGTCTTAAGAGCTCATGTGGCTGCTACCTTTAAGGGCAAAACCAGCCTTTGTGCCTCAGTGCGTGTTTACTCTGGCCAGACTTAATTGTTCCTTTTTCCTAGCTTAAGGGTGGTCCCTGGGGGTGCGGTTCTAAAGGCTCTCGCTTTATCTGAGGAATTGAGGTTCAGAGAGGATAAAGAATCCACCCCTTGTGTGGGCTCCACTGCGTGCTGGGTGCACTGAGATGGTAACACTGGGACATTGCTCACAAAGACATGTTCATTGGCTACTGGCTACCAGAACTGCACCTCATTAACAGAAGCTGGAGGAGGGGCGCTTGTTGAACATGCTAGGGGCTGTTTTGTTTACCTGGGGCTTGTCATAGCTGATATACAGTGTTTGTGTGGACAATGGAGGAGGCCATATTCCAAACAGGAAACTGCAAAAACTCAGGATGAGAATGTAGAACATTCTGGGAGCGAGTAGGCCCATTGGCCGGGAGTGCTAAGCTTAAAGAGCAGAGAACCCAGAAAAGAGACCCCAGGCTAATTTACTAATGGAAGTAAGAAGAGCATGGGCACCGCAGAAGGGGTTGTACTATTTAACTTTTTTATTTATTACATTTTGTGTATTTGGGGTGGGGTGTGCTGCTCCTGGCTGGTGGAGATCAGAGAACAACTGGGGAAGGGGGTCAGGGTCTTGTTTCTCTCCTTAGGCTCTTCTGTGGGTTCCAGGGCTTGAACTCAGGCTACAAGGCTTGGTCACAGGCACCTTTATCTTTTGAGTCATTGCTGGCCCATAGCTTTCTATTTCAACGTGTAGGAGAAGCTGTTGGAGACAGCTTAGCCTTCATTGAAAGAAAGTACCACATGCAGTCTACATGGTGAGCTGGTTGAGGGTGAGACTTCAGACTTGGAGTAGATACAAGGTCTTTAGATAGCTGGGGAGGGGTGGGGTGGGGTGAGGGTGGTACAGTAGGAATGAAGGCAGTGGGGATCAGGAGTAGAAAGGATTAGCCGAGCCCATCAGCAGAGTTTAATGTAAGCACACGTGCCGTGTGCATTGCTTTGATTAAAAAAAGACTTGGCGCTGGGCTGTAGCAGGGCACACTAGTTCACACTTGTGAGGGAGAAGCCAGTGGATCTCTGTGAGTTCAAGGCCAGCTTGGCCTACATAGTGAATTCCAGGACAGCTAGAGCTGCATAGTGAGACCCTGTCTAGAAAAAACAAAACCAAACCACCCAAACAGACAAAAAGCAGATAACAACAAGAAGACAATGAACCAAACCCGGAAAGGAATAGCATCACCCACACACCCTTCCTTCAGGGTGCACAGACGGACTCCGGAGGATCCGCAGTGTCAGGGAGGCCCCACCGTTGTGGAGGACCGATTGTGTCACGAAGTTCGAAGTTTGTAGTTCTTGCAGTTAGGAAGAGGCTCTGTGGGCATTCAGTGGGCTCCAGGAGGGTAGGGGTAGGTGGTCTTGAGAGCCAGGCTGCTGTGGGTGTGTAGAGCAGAGCTTTGGAGCTGGGACAAGAAGGTATGTCCCAGGCAGGTGTCACCAGTAGCCTGAAGGTTCAGAAGCAGATGGGGAAAGCTGTTCTGGGAAGAGCCACAGAGAGGGGTGTGGCTAACAGTTGCTTTCAAAATGGAGACGGGGGGTTGGGGGGCACTTTGAATCTGGGAAAAGGTTATTGAGAGAGCTTTGAGGAAAATGGTGGAAACAGAAGGCTTGTGAACTGGTGGAGAACATCGAGCTTGGATTGGAGTTGGGGGGCGGGGGATGGGAAGTGTATGCTGAGTTCGGTAAGAGCCAGCAGCTGCTAGTGGATATTTAAGAAAGCCTGCCTGCAACCCAGGCTATGCAAGGACTTGGGTTTCTCAGTGTAGCCCTGGCTGTCCTGGACCAGGCTGACCTCCTTGAACTCATAGAGATCTGCCTGCCTCTGCCTCCCTAGTGCTGGGAGTAAAAGCCTGTGCTGCCACCACTGCCCTGGAGTTAATCCTTGATTGTCACATTCCAGGAATTTTTCAAAGGTGGCAACTACTTTCAAAGAGGTGTTGAAGCACAGCGGGATGATCTGTATAGGGAAGGAGTGAAAATGATCCGTCTTTTTCCTGTGCTCAGCTGTGAGGAGCAGGAGATGGTCATCCAGTGGGAATTTGAGAATAATGGAGAGGGCACAGGAACCTCTGTGTGGTTCCTATGGGGAACTCTCCTTCTTGGATTCTAAGGCCCGTGTTTAGCCACTGCACAGGGGCTTTCAGGTGTTAGAGCCCGTGGGTGTCTAAATGGGAAGTGTCGGGTCAGGGTGTGGCCTGCAGAGGGGAAGAGCCGCCTGACCAGGTGCTTGTCTGGGGAAGGAGATAAAGGTGGTTGCACATGCAAACTAGTAGGCCCTTCTCACTGCAGTGGGCTTGAGGAAGGTGAGGAAGTTCATGAGTGCTGGAAGAAAATCAAAACATGGCACCCAGGTGCACAGCTGGCCTGCATAGTGTCGGAGAACGGAGTTTCAGCCTCTGTAACTGACATCTTAGGCCTGAATGTGGTAGGCTGTGCTATGGTAGGCTACGCTATCCATCACTGGACATTTAAGTTCATCTTAGCCTCCACCCATTAGATGCCGGTTATACACCTGACCTTGTCAGTCCTGACAGCTCAAGGTGCCTCCGGATACGTCCAACTTCTCAGGACGGGGGAGGGCTGGATCAGAAGCCTCCTCTGCTTGTCCATCCCCATGCCCCCTCTTGGTTGGGATGTTGGGATTGTTGATTGCTCTTCAGAAATGTGCATCACAGGGGCTGGGGACTTGGCAAGTGCTGATTGCACAGGCGTGACTGCCTGGATTTAGATCCGAAGCAATCACATAAAAAGGCAGGCATGACTAACTATGCACATCTGTAAGTTACAGAGGGCTGAGGGCTGAGACAGGCAGATCTCAGGGGCTTGCTCCAGCTAGCCAGGCTAGGCAAACCAGAGAGCTTCAGGTTCGAAGCGAGACCTTCCACAAATATCTACACAGGCATGCTGTGTGCGTGCGTGCGTGCGTGCGTGCGTGTGTGGGTGCATGTGTGCATGTGCACATGTAGGGACAAGACTTGGAGGAGTTTGTGGCATGCTCAGGTAGGTGTGTCATTGAGGAGGATGTAGCGTGGGTCTAAGCGGGATGGAAAGAAAGCCATTGACAGATGTTAACCTCTACCTTCTCCTTAGAGTTGTCGGCAGGATAAAAATGTTAATACATATTTATAAAAGTGGTTTGTTTTGTTTTTGTTGTTGTTGTTTGTTAGGCAGGGTTTCTCTGTGCAGCCCTTGCTGTTCTGGAACTCCCTCTGTAGACCAGGCTGGCTTCGAACTCAGAGATCAGCCTGCCTCTTGCTTCCCAAGTTGATGATTAAAGGCCTGTGCCACCACACCGAGCTACGCAATTTTATAAAATTCTTAAAATAGGGCCTTATTATAGTGTATAGTAAGTGCTCAATAAACTGAACTTTGGAAAGAAAGAAAAGCTCAGCGTAGGTATGGGCCTAACTCCTTACTGTTCCGTACTGCCATTGAGGTTTTGTTTCTTGGATTTGCTCAGGTCTGTGCTCCTTGCTGCATTCATCACAGAAATGTCTAATTTCGCCGTGATTTCCAAAAGTTACTGTTCTGTTTGTGGATACAATGGCTTTGATTATGATCTTGGGTCTGGATGACCTAGTGAATGACACAGGAAGATGACCAGAGGAGTGGGGTAGAAGAGGGCAGTGATGAAACCTAGCTGAACTTTGGACTTCGGTTTGAGAAGGGATAGTTCCCCAAAGAAGCGTGAGGAAGCTGTCACCGAAACATACAAAGGACAGCTGCTATGCACCCCCAGAAAGCTGGGTGTGGCACATGCCTTTCATCCCAGCACTCAACGAGGCAGAGGCAGGCAGATCTCTGAGTTTGAGGCTAGCCTGGTCTACAGAGTGAGTTCCAGGACAGCCAGGGCTACACAGAGAAACCTTGTGTCAAGAAAAATATTCTTTTATTTATTTATTTATTTATTTATTTATTTATTTATTTATTTATTTATTTATTATTTGCGTATACACAGGTCCTTCTGCCATGTAGGTCCTGGGGAACTGGTGGTAAGAGCCTTTATATACCCAACCATGGCTCCTGCCCAGTGTTTGTTTGTTTGCTGTTTTTTTGGTTTTTGCATGGTCTTGCTATGCAGCCTGGGTTGGCCACGTATTTAACTCAATGTGGTCTTGAACTCGTGACAATCCTCCTGCCTCAGCCTCCTGAGAACTGGGATTCAAATTAACACCATGCCAGCTAGTGTGTTTATCATTGTTCCATGTGACCACATATAGCATTGCCCTCCAGATTGCTAATGAGGAACTTTGGGCGCTAATATGAGTGTAGTGTAATCTAGTTAGTTGGCTCCTTGTAGAGGCAGGGCAGGATCCTCAAATATTACCAGTATTGTGCTGTTTTTCAGGGCATGTGGTCACCTTGGTCTCTGACTCTGGATTCGAACTCTGGTCTAGTGAAAAATGAAGCGTTAAGTGGCTCTCCTCATTCTTGCTCCCAGGTGGTAGTCTGTCTTCCTTCCTGCCCCTGGAGCTCTGGATTGCAGCCTGCCTAGATTTCAAAATCTAGAGCTGAGCTGCTCTCCTAGCCTGCAGGCCAGCTTACAGCCTTCAGACAGGCCCCGACAGGTTTCCCCAGTGTGCTGTATTGGATAATTGAATAACTGACTGACTGTAGAACCCTCGGTTTTGCCCCAGGGAAAGATTCTTGTGAAGTCAGCACTGCTGGAGAAGTGAATTGGGCTCCTTGAGGGGGAAGTTGGTCCAACCTCCAGGCTCCTCTCGAAATCACACACCCACTCTAGTGACCAAGCACTGTCATGATGACCATGACAATTGGTTGTCATCCAGCTGAGATAATTTGGCTTCTCAACTGGTCACTCTAGGAGTCATTTCACCCACAGCCAGACTCTTCTGCTGCTGTCTTAATACCTGTGACTCGAGCAGAACAGGAATGGTTTGCAGTAAATCTTAGGAACACCTTTTTTAAGCAAATATGCGACAACGTTATTATTTCTTGGATTCTCCTTGTCCCTTCTAGGGTTAGCCTCAGGAAGGGTCCTGAATGTCCATTCTCACTGCCCTAGGGACTGTGACAGTCACAAAGTGATAAAAAGGTCCTTTGAGGGTCTTACTGGCTGTTCCCTATGCTTCCCCCCACCCCCCAGCTCCTATCTAAATCAGATTTGCCTCAGCAGCTGTTCTCACAAGTCAGACCCAGTTGTCGGGTCTCCTGGGGCCATTTTCTCTGTGGCTGCCTGAGACCTCCAAAATAGCTTAGACAGTCAGGGATTATGTGTTCAGAGGCCAGGGTATATCAGAACTGAAATTGCCACCCTCTGGCCAGCCAGGCCAGCCCTGCACATCAGGTGATTCACTCTGTCTCTAAGTGCTTATCTGTGCAGAGACATCTGGTGCCTGGGTAGGTAAAGGTGAGAATTACCTCATTCCTGCTTTGGGGGAGTCAAACTTCTCCTGAAACCCTGCCCTGCCTATGTCAAGGATCCAAACCTTCCCACCAGGACTTGGGGCTAGGCTGACCTGGTCCCTAACTTTAGTTTGTACAGTTTTCTTGCTCTGTGCCTGGAACAGAGTCTCCTCAGCTGTGAAGGGTAAAATGATAACATTGCTGTTGGTCCTTCTGAGGACTTTGGCATGGTGTCCTGCTTAGCTAGCAGCTAGAGAAACAATAGAGGTGACAGCCATTACTTAGGGGCCATAGCAACCCTTGAATGAATGCTCACCCAAAATCTAGCAGATAAAGACAACCCTCTTAGGTCTTGTGGAGTCTTTGCTGCTCCCTTGTTAAGGGTTTGGGAGCTTTCTAACTTTCTCTGCCACAGTGGACCCCCTTCCTCCCCAGGTACCCCACAGACAGGGAGGAAGGAGAAGACTGGATTCTTCACACTGGGCTCTGCCAGTCCTTTCTTTCCTTCCAGGTCTAAATTCCTCTGAGGTGCCCACCTTGACCTCGTGTTCTGAAGCTGAGACTTAAATGGTGAATCACTCTTAGGTGATTCAGGCACTGAGTGGAGAATCACCGTGTTAGTTTATTGAAATAGCTACCGATGGCCCCGGCTTAGAACAGCTAGGCAACTTGGTTTATTCTTTTAAGATTTATTTTTCTTTTTAAATTTCGGGTATGTGAGTTTGACAAGGTTATATTGGTGCTTGTGGAAACCAAAAGAGGGTACCAAGATCCCTGGGATCTGGAATTAGGGGTAGCGATGAGTGGCCTAACATGGGTGTTGGGAACTGAACTCAGGGTCCTCTGAATTTACCACAGGCTATTAACCACCAAGCCATCCCTTCAGCGCCCCCTCCCCCCACCAGACTTACAATTTAAAAAGTTATTACACTTTATTTTTATTTATTTATTTTAGCCTCTGTGGGCAAGCCACTATAGGTACCTCAGAAAGCCAGAAGATGGCATTGGATCTCCTGAAGCTGGAGTTTCAGGTACTTTTGAGCCACCCAGTATGAGTGCTGGGAACTGAACTCAGGTCCTCTGCAAGAGTAGTATACACTCCTACACACCGAGCCGTCTCTCCAGCACCTATTCAATTTTACTTCTTTTGTGTATGTATGAGTGTGCATGTGTTGGACTCAGTTCTTCCTCCACCATGTGGGCCCTGGGGACCAAACTCAGGTTGTCAGGCTTGGTGGCAGGTGCCTTTACCAGCTCAGCCATCTCACCAGCCATCAACTTACAGATCTTGGAGTGTAAATAAAGTTAATTGGGCCAGTCTTAGTGGGAAGTCACTTAATGGTTAGTCCGGGAGTGTCATAACCTCTGCTAAGCACTATTGCTAAGCACTATAGGAACGATGTGGCGTCTGTCTTCAAGGGTTTTAATCACTTTAGGCACAATAAGGGTGCACATGGTTTTTATGGGAAAAAGTGGAGAGTATTGAGAATTAAATAATTATTGATTGCTTACTGTGTGCTGGCACTTTAGACACATCCTCCCTAAGTCGTATGACAGTCCCACGAGGAGAATACTATATTCCTTTATTTTATAATTGGATTGAATTCAGAGAGTTCGAGGACATTAATTGATGGCTGTGATTATTTAGGGAAGACTTAGAGATCACCACCATGGCAGTTGGAGGGGAATGGGGCTAAAATGGCTCCTGCTGTTGAAGTTGAAGCCTGGGAGTTGGGATCCAGCCTAGGCAAAATAGTGAGTCCCTGTCAGAAAAGCAAGAGAGAAAGTTTCCAGGAGTAAGCTATCGTCTATTTTGTGTTGGTGGGAGAGAAAAAGATGAAGAAGGAAATCTTTTTTCTTTTAATTTTACTTTTGTGGTACCAGGGTGGGAACCAGGGCTTTTATCCTAGGCAAGTGCTGTACACCTGAGCTCCACACCAGCTCTCAAGTCTTGGAGAGGGTGGGTGTGATTGGCAGATAGGGTCCTGCCAGGCAGGGTCCTGTGTGTGTGTATGCTGTGAGGGAGCTGACAAAAGTTCCATTCTCATTGTATTTAGGATGAAGTCCATAGATAGATATGCCCTTTGAGTCTCACATGAGCATCACGTGACAGGAATGTGACCACAGTAGGAAGCACTAAGTTGACTTTAGGTTGAGGATGGTGCCCCTTGCAATCAAGCGGGGGAGACTTGGTACTGGAGTGGGATGGGGAGGAATTTTCTGCGGTAGAAATTCTGATAAGTCTTTAAAGATTTTTAAAAAAATTTTAAATTATATTTTAAGTGGTGTGTGCATGGGGCGTGGTGGTGGTAGTATGTTTGCCTCAAATACCGTGCACAGGGAAACTCAGAGCAGAAGTTTTTGGAGTCAATTCTTTCCCTCCACCATTATGCTCAGCTCAAGTCATCGAGCTCGATGGCAAGCACCTTTACCCACTGAGCTGTCTCACTGGCCACCTGAGGTTTGAAGAGTGGGTAGGCCTTTGAGAGGAGGAAAAAATTTTAGGGGAGAGGAATAATAATATCGTATTTCACCCCTGAGAATAGATCTTTGTGGCCAGGACAAGGGTGGACAAGCCAGAGCCAAGAATTTTATTGGAAATGCTGGACCCAAAACCAGAGACTTCCTGCAGCAGGCTGTTGTCTTGCTGCTGTGGAGGGCGGCTGCTACTCAAGCCAACCACGTGGCAAAGCCAGGGTAGGTGCTTCTGACACTGGCAAGAAGGCACACGGACCAACTTTGGCTCGAGAAATGGCCGTACGCCTGCCAGTTAATTTCCTCATTTACGCACCGAGCGTTATCTACAGTAAAGGCATAACATTTCTGGCATGTGGTACTTGACTGTGGTAAACAACACAGGCATCGTCCCTGCCCCTTTCAGCTGTCTGCCCACCCCTCTGACCTCTAGTGTTGTGACGTCACAGCATTTCTTTGGTTATGTTTTCTTTAACTTTATTGTTGATTCCTTGACAGACAAAGCCACAGACCCAAGTATGGCAGAGCAGGATTGGTCAGCCATCCAGAAGTTCTGTGAGCAGGTGAACACCGACCCCAGTGGGTAAGCTCCTTTAAAGACACACTTGACTTTGAGAGCAGGGGACAGAACCCCGACCCTTGTCTCCAGGGACTGACTGTAGCTGGGACTCATTTCACTCTGTGGTAGTTTGTTTATATATATATATATATAATTATATAATTATTTTATATATATAAAATAAAATATATAAATATAAATATATATAAAATTTTATTTGTTTGTTTGTTTATTGAGACAGTGTCTTTCTACATAGCCCTGGCCTTGAACTCACAGAGATTTTCCTGCCTCTGCCTCCTGAATGTTGGGATTAAAGGCATGCTATGCCAAGACAGACTTTTTTTTTTAAAGAAATGTTTATTTTATGTATTCGAATACACAGTCACTGTCTCAGACACACACCAGAAGAGGGCATCAGATCCCATTACAGATGGTTGTGAGCCATCATGTGGTTGCTGGGAATTGAACCCAGGACCTCTAGAAGAGCAGTCGGTGCTCTTAATCACTGAGCCAACTCTCCAGCCCCCTGACTTTTTTTTTTAAACTAAGATTTTTTTTTTCTGATTGTTATATGTTTTAAGTTATAAAACACAAATGGAGCTAGGTTTCCCAGTGACAAACTATTAGCTATGATTTAAAAAGTTTAAAAAGATTTATTTAAATGCATGTGCATTTTGTCTGCACGTGTGTAAATGCACCGCATGCATGCCTGATGCCTACAAAGACTAGAAGAGGTCAGATCCCTGAGCTAGAGTCCTGAGGATGGTGGTGAGCTGCCATGTAGGAACTGAACCGAGGTCCTCTGCGTTCACACCAAGTGCTCTCAACTGCTGATCCGTCTCCTAGCCCCTTATTCATTATGCTCTAAATATACTATTTTATGTAGGAGAAAGAAGGGCAGGGCTTTTATTTTATTTCGTTTTATTGTTGCAGTGATGGGCATTGTACTCAGGGCCTTATGCATGTTAAGTGTGTGCTCTACCACTGAATCATGTCTCCAGTTAGAGCAAGGTTTCGTTGAATGCATTTCCAAAGCCCTTGTAAAGGAAATGAGAACTAGTCATTCACCCAGTGTTGACCTACATGGTGCCACACAGTCAGATGTTTGTCAAGCTTTCACTCTTCCTGCTCTAATGTTCCCTGAGTTGTCACGGGATGGATGGGGTCTGTGCTGCTCTGAGCTCTGACTGGCTGGCTGTGAGTCCTCAGAGTGGCTGGGGCAGAAGCTGGCCCCAAGTGTTATAGGCAGAGTAGGGTGGGAGGACCTCAGTGTCTCATGGGTTTGTGCCTGCGCTCTGCCAGGTGTGCCGTCCTCTGCTTTGGGACACCTTTCTGAAAGAGGGTAAGCGTGGGATGAGCGTGTGCTACTAGACTGCCTAGAATGTTCACCCTACCCAGAATCCAGGTCTGTTCTGGTTTTCCTTCAGCCCAACACATGCGCCCTGGCTACTGGCCCACAAGATCCAGTCTCCACAGGAGAGGGAAGCTCTTTACGCCCTGACGGTGAGTTTGGCTGGCCACTCAGCCCACATATTCAACTCCAGAAAGAACACTGAGGTCACCAGACAGGTTCTCCTTTCAAGGCACTGACAGCAGGCTCGGGGAATTCCCAGATACTTACTGAGACAGCACTGAGCGGCTTCAGGAGAAGGAGAGGAGGAATCCACTTCCAATTGCTTCCCTAACTGGGATCACTAACAGATGTGGCTGGTGGAGCAATTGTGCACCGTGTGTACCGGGCAGCGGCTGTGCAAGCTTTGTTCGTGGTTGCTAAGCCTGAGTTTGGACCAGTGTTTTTGGAACTTTCCCATTCCCCAAAGAACTCAGAAGTCTAGATTTTAATATGAATTCTTTCACTATGTATATATTGGCAGATACTTTTTTTTTTTAAAAAAGGTTTACTTTTATGTGTATGAGCGTTTTGCCTGCGTGTAAATATGTGCACAGGATGCGGGCCTGGTGCCCATAGAGGCCCAAGAAGATGCAGGTTCCCCTGGTCCTGAAGTTGTAAACCACCATGTTGGTGCTGGGACTTGAACCTGGGTCCTCAGCAAGAGGAGCAGGTCTTCTCAACCACTGAGCCACCACTCTAACACTCCCTCCCCTCTTTTAATGTATTGTTTCCTATTTGTAGAATTGAAAAATAAGGCTGCTTACTATCTTTAAAAGAAGGTTGGGGGCTGGCTGTGAAATTCCAGCACTTGGGAGGTTAAGGCAGGAGGATCCTAGTTAGAGATCTACCTGGGGGGAAATTGCGGTGGTACAGGCCTGTGTAATTCCAGCATTCTAGAGGCAGAGACAAAGGGACAGCTGTACGTTTGAGACTGGACTGAACTAGATAAAGAGTTCTAGGTCAGCCAGGGCTTTGAAACGAGGCTCTGCTCAAAAACAAAGACTCATTTGATATGTTAAAAAATAATCACTGTGGGCTGGGCATGGTGGTTTATGCCTCTAATCTCAGCTTTTGGGAGGTTGGCAGATCTTTATGTTTGAGATTATCCTGGTCTACATATTGAGTTGGGGTGGCACAGTAGAGAGACCCCGTCTCCAAAAAAGGGAAAGAAAGAAAAAAGAAAAGAGAAAACTAGTCTGGGCTCAGGAATGCAGTCCCAGTTTGCCTGTGGATGCCAGGGGTGGTGGAACAAGCAGTTCTTAGGTGCTGTGTACTGGGTTTCTGCTGCTGGGGACGGGGAGACACTTGGGCTGTTTCACTTGCTCAGCGTCACCTAAACACCCCACTGAGCTTCTTCTGGACCAGACTGTCAGATCCACCTGGGTCTGCTGAGAATAAAGGTGTGCACCACCACATCTGGACATTGTTTTTGTTTTAATATTTACTTTATACATATCAGTGTTTTTTCTGCACACATGTATGTATGCACTCCACATGTGTGTACGATGCCTAGGGAGGCCAGAAAAGGGTGTCAGATCTAGAACTAGAGTTACAGATGGTTGTGTAGTACAGCGTGGGTGCTGAGAACTGAACTCAGGTCCTCTGGAAGGCAGCCAGTATTAACTGCTGTGTTATCTCCCCAGCTCCATCTTTGTTTGTTTTTTCATATAGGAAGGAGTTCATGCAGACCAGGCTAGCTTTGAACTCAGTAAAGTATCTAAGGATAAATTTCAACAACTCATCCTGCTGTCTGCTTACCAAGTGATGGGAATACAGTTGTGTACACCCACTTAGGATGCTGCTGGGGCTGGAACGTAGGGCTCCAAGCATGCTATCAAAGACTACCCGCTGAGCCGGAGCCCAGCCCAGCATGGCCTTCTTTCTAAGGCCAGGGGACTTGAGAAGGGACGTGAGGGATAGTTAGCTATGATCCTACCCATCAGCAGCTGAGGTCAGTAAGCCTCTAGGCCAGCCTGTTGTGCTTCAAGGCAAGCCCAGAGTACTGGCTTTCCCTCACGGGGACCTTGCTTGCCTACAGGTGTTGGAGATATGCATGAACCACTGCGGGGAGAAGTTCCACAATGAAGTGGCCAAGTTTCGCTTCCTGAATGAACTGATCAAAGTATTGTCCCCAAAGGTGAGTACCTGGAGTTGGCCTGCCCACTATGCTGCACCTGTGCCCCAAACTTTATCACCCTGCATGTTGGCAGAACCTACCTACCTACCTACCTGTCGGGAGCAGGGGCCCTGTGTCCAAAAGCTGTCTCCTTGCCAGTGTCTGAAAGAGCTCTCAGGTTCTTACCTGACCCCTGTCCTGTCCCATTAGCAGCTTGGTTTTTCCTTGAAAGTGGCCTCATCTGCTGGTGGGCAGTGTGGCCTACAGGAGGTGAGAGACTGTAACGTGAGGTCCAGGTTTCTTTTCTTTTTTTTTTTTTCTCTTTTTTTCGGAGCTGGGGACCGAACCCAGGGCCTTGCGCTTGCTAGACAAGTGCTCTACCACTGAGCTAAATCCCCAACCCCGAGGTCCAGGTTTCTTAGTGACAGCCGGGTGTGACCGTTAAGTTTCAGGCTGCCTCTTGCCTCGTCTGCTGCACCTTTATTCCTGACATTTGTCTTAAGCTATGTCACTCACATGCCACTGGCACCTAGTGTGCACCCTATAGTTGAGTTCTGACCCAGGCTGACTTCAAACTTAGGGCAGTTCTCCTGCCTTGGTGTCTTAGCTACTGCGACTTTAGCAGTGGTTCTTTCAACTTGTGGGTTGCAACCGTTTTGGGGGCCAAACAACCCTTTCACAGGAGTCACCTAAGACCATGTGCAAAGGTTGAGAATGAGCCGCTGTGCTCCGCTCTGCTCCATGACGAGCTTTTGTGTTAGTGGTGCCGACTGGATCACATTGCATCCAGAGGAGGCTTTGAGATCTAGTGCCAGAGAACTTGCCCTCTGGTCCAGTCCACTGTGGACAGCTCACTCTGAACTTCAGTAGCATCTCTTGGGTGGGAGGTGTGGTGGGCGTTGGCCAGCTAGCCTGAGTCCCTCAGCTCTCTCATTCTTCTGTTTACTTTAGTACCTAGGGGCCTGGGCTACGGAGAAGGTTAAAGGAAGAGTTATTGAAATCCTCTTTAGCTGGACAGTCTGGTTTCCGGAAGACATCAAGATCCGAGATGCTTATCAGATGCTGAAGAAGCAAGGTTTGGCCATAGCGTTCTTGTCCTCATCATGTTGTGTTGTTTCGGGGTACAGGGTCTCATATGGCCTAGGCTGGAACTTTTTTAATGCAGTGCTAGGGATTGAATCCCAGGCTTCATGCATAGGAGGCCAGTGCTGTGTTACCTAAGATCCCCTTTATCTCAGGCTGGAGGTGGCAAGATGGCTGAGCAGGTAAATGTGCTTGACTCCTGCGAACAGACCAAGGCAACTCTTGTAAGGACAACATTTAATTGGGGCTGGCTTACACGTTCAGAGGTTCAATCCATTATCATTAAGGCAGGAACATGGCAGCCTCCAGGCAGGCACGGTGCAGGCAGAGCTGAGAAGGCTGCTGGCGGAATACTGACTTCCCAGCGCTAGGGTTAAGGTCTTAAAGCCCACGCCCACAGTGCCACATCTACTCCAACAAGGCCACACCTCCTGATACTGCCACTCCCCGGGCCAAGCATATACAAACCATTCACACCAAGTCTTCCAAGTTGTTTTCTCCACTTGTGTGCCCTCCTTCCAATAAATAAGTTAAAAAGTAAGTGTAAAAATATAGTGCATGCATAGCTCAGGCTGGCCTTCAATTCAAGATTCTCCTGCCTCAGCTTCCCAGTGCGGGGATGATACCCGGTAGAGAGCTCTGTTTACTGTTTGCTTCCCATTGCTTCTTGTAATCACCAGTCTTCCCTTAGGTTTTTAGCTAAAGTGGTTGTTGGCATGTCTTCAATGTGTGGCTTTAAGAAGAGTCATTAAATTGCAAGTTGTCCAGTGGTTTGGGATTATTGTCAGTACAGGAGTTAGAGCCATCTATCTTTGTGTGGGCTGCCTGGTTCTTGGATTCGTTTCATGCCAGGCTCTTTGCAAGAAGGAACTGGGTTTGGCATTTGATGTTTTCCCCTTGCTGCATACACTCAGCATTCAGGGAGCGGTGTCAGAGGTCTTGCAGTCATCTCTGGGCCCTGGGGAGCCATGGTGCTCCATTACACCACAGAGTACAGGACTTAGGACAGTCAGGTTCTGGCCTGATTTTTGTGGTAGTTCTGGAAGTGCTGAGGTGATATAAAACCTTAATCAGAGCCTGTGTACATGCTGTTTTGGGGGGTTCGTTTGTTTGTTTCCATCTGTAGAGGTATTTTATTCTAGGTGGTACTTGCATAAGCTAGGCAGGCTCTCTACCAGCAAGCTACATCTCAAGTGTGTTTCTTGAAGGCTGTTGATGTTTAGTGAAATTGTTACTGGGGAATCAGGGTCCCTTTTGCTAGGTCTTTCTCTTCTAGGTAAAATAGACTCAAAAGGAAACACGAAGACAGTTTTATTGGATTTGGAGAGAGAAAAAAAAAAACAACAGAGCTGTGGGCAAGCTATGAATCCCAGCAGCTGCAGGGAAGGAGGAACATGGAAAGAAGGAAGGCAGAAAGTTCTAAGGAAGCCGCAGGCACACCCCACAGCAGTGGAGATGGGGTGGGAGGGGCTTACAATGATGCCTGAAGTTTGATCGGTGGCTTAGGGAGTAACAGTGCTTGTGTGCAAGCATGAAGATGTGAATTCGAATCCCCAGTAAAATGCTGGGCTTGACACGTGTGCAGCCCTGTGGAGGAGAGAGATAAAGAGAATTGCTAAGGCTTGCTGGCTGTCAGCATAGCTCAAATTCAATTACAGACTTCATAAGAGAATAAGGGCCAGTTATGGTAGGTGCACACCAAAGGATTTGCTGAAGTAGATAGAGGCAGGAAGATCACAAGTTCAAGGTCAGCCTGCCTTATAGATTTTCAAAAGGGCTAGAGAGATGGCTTGGTGGTTGAGAGTACAGGCTGCTCTTCCAGAGGACTCTGGTTCAGTTCCCAGCACCCATGAGTTGACTTGGACCTGCCTGTAACTCCAGTTCTAAGAGATCTAATACCCTCACACAGACGTATATACAGCCAGAATGCCAATACACATGAAATAAAAATAAGTAAATCATTAAAAAGCAAACAAAAAACAAAAAACCCCCAAAACAGAATAAGGTGGAAAATAATTGATCACAATTCCTAAAGTTTCCCTTGCCTTTTGAGAGGGCACACAAAGGCCTTTAAAGTTAGAACTCAAGATATGAAGATAGCTCGGTAGATAAAGCACTTGCTGTGCGTGGCTGAGGACTGGAGTTCAGATCCCCAGAGCTCACATAGAAGTCTCATGGTGACTACCTGTGAACCCCACACTCAGGACAGAGTAACAGGATTTCCTGGGCAAGCCAACTAGCTAGACTTGAAGTGATGGGTGAACTGATATCAGCTTTAGGCTTCCGCCTACATGCATGCAAACATGCCCATATGCATGTGAGCATGCACAGACATTACAAATGCAAAAAATAAAACCGAAAACCAAGTTAGAACTCAGAAAAGTAGGCAAACATAGCAGTGAGGATCTGCATGGAAGGTGGTTCTTCTGGGGTAGATAGCTCGTTAAAAGAACTGTGTGGTTCTTCTGGGGTAGACGGCTCATTAAAAGAACTGTGTTCCTCTTCCCAATGCTTTAACGTGCCTTCATGTGTATCATGTTTCTTGAAGTTACACCTTTTTGAAAGGCAGTTTCCTATCCTGGTGATTGACAGTTATCTATTTAGATTCACTTTTAAAAAAAAGATTTATTTATTTTATGTTTGTAGGTATTTTGCCTACATGCATGTATATGTACACCACATGCATGTCTGGTATGACGGATCTCCTGGAACTGGAGTCACAGACAGTTGTGAGCTGTTGTGTGGGTGCTGGGCATTGAACCCCAGTCTTCTAGAGGAGCACCAGTGCTAACCACTGAGCCATCCCTCCCTTCTCAGGATTAACTTTTAAAGGAGGGAACAATAGCATGCCTTTGTGATCTTACAATGTTTTGAACAGTTTCAAATATCATATCTCCATCAGAGCTATAAGTATGACTCAGCCCCTATTCCTTCGACCAAAATTAATGTGACAGATGAAAAGAATTAAAGGACAGCAGATATATAAAATAGTTTTGTTTACCCAGAGACAATAGGTAACCTCCCTTAAGTAGGCGTCAGCCAAGCTTGGCTACCTCCCCCTGCCCCTCACAGCATTTCCTGTTCTAAGGAGGACAGCAGTAGTGGTTTGGTTGGGTTGTTTTTCCTCAAAATTAAAGTGTTGGGGGCTGGTGAGTTGGGTCAGTGGGTTAGGCCGTTCGTTGCCAAGACCGATGACCTGAGTTCAATCCCTGGAACCCACATTGTAGAAAGAGAACTGACTCCCACAGACTCCTGATCGCCACATGTATGCCGCTGTGTGCACATGCCTCTCCCATGATACATGTTTAAAAGGAAGTCACCGGGGAAATGGGCGATGGAGCCAGAGCTAATGATGGACAAGGCCCATCCTCGGTGGCCCTCAGCCTTGCTAATGCCTGACTTGCTGCTTGATAGAGTTGTTAGGGATCAGAGATTGGTAGATTTCATCCTGGACTCCTTCGATGTCAGCGTCTTAGCTCATGAATTGCGTATTTTAGGAATCATAAAGCAAGACCCTAAACTACCGATGGATAAGATCCTGCCGCCACCGTCCCCCTGGCCGAAGAGCATCTTTGATGCTGATGAGGAAAAGTCAAAGGTAAGGCTCTCCTCCTGACTTGGTGGCTCATGTGCAGCCTGACCGTCCTCTGGTTTGGGAACCAGGATCGATCGGGGAGAGCTTCCAGGCTTTTAGATATGAGGTGGCTGGAAGTCTGATATTCCTGTGGGTGGGCCACATAGTAATGCCGTGCTGAGCACCATCCTTTATCAGTATTCCTTTTGGGGTGAGAGAGTCCATACGTGTGGAATTGGGAAGGGAGTAGCAAAGGGGTGCATGTTGGTGTGGATGCATGTTTAGTTCCTATAAGCCTGACCCAGCCCTTTGACCTTTCCCGGAGGACTTCCGGGAATGGTAGCTGTCCCAGTTGGGAGGGACTCTGTGTGCCAGGTGCATTGCTCAGTACGGAACTAAAGGGGAGATAAGACTTTGGTCTTCGAGCATGTGGCCGGGTCTTCCTCAGTACTCCCAACGTTTATTTATATGTTTTACACCGCTGGCATGGAACCTAGGACTGTGTGTGCTCGTCAGGTGCCCTGTAACTGAGCACGCTCCTCGCCCCACGCTTGGCCTTTTGAGTTAGGTAGTTCTCTGCCGTGGAGACACTTTGTACTCCAGAGAATCTCTCAGTGTCCCTGGCTTCTGCTCACTATGTGCAATTAGTACCCTCTTCAGCTGTGGCATTCGAAAAGGTCTCCCTTCTCTTCCTCTGTTACCCTCAGTCCCACAGGCAGCTCATTACTCTTTGACTTCTGTTCTGTAAGTAGAATGGCAGTCTACCCACTTAGCTTTGTTTTAATTAATTTTCTAGTTCTAACATATTAAGCGATGGGTAGTTTGCTGCACGGATGTCACTTATTAATAAGTATTTTTGTGGTTTCAGACCATGATGATTACAAATGACATCCCCAGATATCCTTTAGGGGATTTAATCCTCCCATCTTCCATCCCTTGAGAAGCCAAGCCGTCTTTCCAGATAGTCCCGGCACTTACGTCCCAGTGTCACTGTGTTGGTAGGATAAGGTATAATAGCCCCTGTATGGGGCTATTGGTCCTGCTAATTGCTGTGCTCCCACTTGGCTGGGGACAGTTACAGCTTTACCCACTCTTGTTCACTCCTCAGCTTCTGACAAGACTTCTCAAGAGCAACCACCCCGAGGATCTTCAGGCTGCAAACCGGCTGATCAAGAATTTGGTCAAGGAGGTGGGCATTTCCACACCTGGCGCCATAGATCTGGCATTTGACAGGGCTGATAGTGGGTGTGGCTGTGTGTAAGGGGGTGAAGAACAGCGAGGGTGGAGAAGAGATGTTTTCCTCATCCTGAATGGGACCAGCAGGACGGTGATTAGATTAGATTCGAGGCTCCTTGCCCAGCTTCCCAGCTCCTTTTATCCATAGGACAAAGCATTTGCTGACGGTAGAGTTAGGTTTGGGAATCTGTTCCAGAAGGATTGAGACGAAATGGACAGCTGAAGTGACCCCAGGTCCCCAGACGGTATAGTCATCTGCAGGAATTCTGGGCGAGCACCCTCACTGCTTAAGTGTTCATGACTTCCTGAACTCCCAGCATGCACTGCCTCTCCCTTTTTGGTATTTAGTTAGGAGTTACCCAGGTGACTTCTCTTACTTCTATCCGTTTGGTTTCCCTCAAAGGAACAAGAAAAGTCAGAAAAGGTGTCCAGGCGAGTCAGTGCGGTAGAGGAAGTCCGCAGCCACGTGAGAGTGCTGCGGGAGATGCTGAGCATGTACCGAAGGCCAGGCCATGCCCTGCCTGACCAGCAGGCCCTGCAGGTAATGCTAGCTGGGACCTAAGACTGCACCTATTGTTTTAAGTATGATGTATTGTACCTGTGTGTTCCTGCGTCATTGCGGTCCTGAGAGTCAAGTTTCCCCTATTCCTTTGTCATCCATTCTCACCAGCCAGTGACACGTTATTTATCTTTTATTTTATAAGTAGAATGGCACTCTCTACCTCTTAGTTCTGTTTGAATTAATTTTTAGGTTAGCATGCACAGCGTTGGGTAGTCTTTTGCATGGATGCACCACAATATGTATGCAAGTCCTCGACTGATGAATATTTCGGTGGTTTCAGACCGTGATGATTAGAAATTAATCTGCTATGTAAATAGTGTTCAGAATACTGAATGACCATACACCTACATTTTTCTTGAGATGCCTAGGCATGGGATTGCTGAGTAAATGAACAATTAACTCATTAGGAAGCTGCAAGAGTGTTTTCCTAAGTGTACTACTTCACGATCCTTATGGCAGTGGGTAATCCACTTCCTTTGATTCTGATTTCTGCTCAGAATAGTGTTTCTTTTTGATAACACCCTTCTATGATTAACGTTGTAATGATAATTATCACCACTATCTAATTTTTTAGAGCAATGCCACCTCCACTACAGAAAAATCCTGTGTTTGCATTGAGCAACATTTATTATTTATTACTTTTTAAAGATGTATTGTTGTTGCGGTAAAAATTAAAAAGGAACATTTTCTGTCAGTTCTCTTGAGCTGGATCCTCTCACTCTGGCTGCTACTCTACCACTTGGTCTGCAAACTGCCCACTCCTGGCTGTTGTCCCCTAGGTGGTAGTTACCACACACACACACACACACACACACAGACAGACACACACACACACACACACACACACACACACACACACACATACACACACACACACACACACACACACACACAGACACACACACACACACACACACACACACACACACACACACACACACACACACACACACACACACACACACACACACACACACACACACACACACACACACACACACACACACACACACCCTGCTTTGCCGGCCCTTGCTCAGTCTTACTCCGTGCAGGCAACAGAACCAGATCTGCACGCTCCAACTGCCTCTCAGCCATTTCTTTCACACACTGTCCTCTTTAGCCCGGTAAATCAAAGTTACAGAAACTTGTAATTTAGCAATTAGATTTACATGTTAATATCTCAACCCACAGTACATCCATACAATAAACTTACAACCAATTGATAAGGATATAAACTGCCCACCTTGATAAGATAAATTTGCCTATAGAAATCCATCCCAGCTACCTTGGCAATTCAGGACCACCCCCGATCTGAGTCATCCTTCTCTGTCTTCATTTTTTTTTTTTTTTTTTTTTTTTTTTTTTGGAGCTGGGGACCAACCCAGGGCCTTGCGCTTCCTAGGCAAGCGCTCTACCACTGAGCTAAATCCCAACCCCATCTGTCTTCATTTTTATTCTTCCTCTTTCTCCTTCCCTCCCGCCTTAGAAAAACTTTGTCCCCGCCTTATTCTTTTACTGTCCAATCATGGCCTTGATCTAACTTGTGCCAGCCCTCACCTGCATAATGACATCAACCTACATATTGTGGGTGTCCACAGAGGCCAGGAGGGGGCGCTGGACCCCCTGGAGCTTCAGTTCCCGACAGGTTGTGAGCTGCCTGACATGGGTTTTAAAGTAGCTGTACCATTTTACAGCCTCATGAGCGACATGCAAGGACTCTGTCTGTCCCTGCTGCCGTCATTTACTGTCACCTGTCTCTTTCATGACTACTATCCTGGCTGTTGCATGCTTCTCCTGTGACTGTTTCTTTGGTGGCCTGTGTTTCACGTTCCATGTGCTTATTGGCCACTTTTGTTGCTTCTGTAGAGGATGTCTGCCCAAATGGTTTGCCCATTCCCTGGGTTGTCTTAAGCTTATTGTTTTGTTTTTGTTTGGTTTTCAGACAGGCTGACTGCTCTAGAACTTAGTATGTAGATAAGGTGTCATATGCACCTACCCCTACCTCCTGAGTGCTGGGATTAGAGGTGTGAGCCTCTACACCTGGCTTCAGGGCACTGGTTCTCAACCTCCCTAATGCTGGGAACCTTTAGCACAGTTCCTCATGTTGTGGTGACTCCCAACCATAAAATTATTTCTGTTGCTTCTTTGTAACTGTATTTTTGCTACTGTCATGAATTGTATATAAATATATGTAAATAAACATATGTATAAATATGTGATATGCAGGACAGTCCTAGGTGACCACTGTGAAAGGGCTGTTTGACCCCCCAGAAGGGTCCCAACCCCAGGCTGAGAACCCCTGCTGAGAACAGTTTTTTATATGTATTCCAGACCCAAGTTCCTTCTCAGACTGTACACTTCAACCCTTAGGCTATCTTTCCCCTGGCTTGATAGCTTCTCCTGAGGCGAAAAATTTGTATGCTTATTCATGTCAGTTCTCGTGTGTGCAGGTACACACGTGTGCATGTTTGTGGGAGTCAGGGGTCAACTTCAGGAGTCAACTTCAGGAGTCATTCCTCAGTTGCTATCTACCTTGATTTTGAGACACGTTCTCTTATTGGCCTGGAGCTTAGCAAGCACTCCAGGTTGGCTGGCCAGTGTGCTCTGGGAGCCTCCTGTCTGCACCTCCCTAAAACAGACAGTACAAAGATTTTTCTACATGGGCTTTGGGACCAAACTTAGGTCTTGTAAGACTTTATTGCCTGGACTGTCTTCCCAGTTCCATGTGAGTTTTTGTTGTTATTTGTTCTTTTGAGACTGAGCTTTCTGATTTCATTCAAATCCAGTGTGTGTCTTGTCCTGTAGAGGACGACACCACCAGCTGGCATGTGAGCCCAGGAAAGACCTGGACAGTGAATAAAGCAGGTAGTAGGCAGAGAGGTGGCCAGAGGAAGGGAGTTAGCTGAGGGAGGGGATGTGAAGCTGCAGAGCTGTTCAAAGCCTCTCTCCTCTTCCCAATGCGAAGAAAGGAGCTTTGGGGTGCAGGGTGCGGTGGAGGGGAATGGGATCCTGTGGAGAATATCAGGCAATTGTTGTAAAGGGCTTGAGCCATCAGCATGGTTGAGATGGGAGATTCTCCGAATGGTGTTGGTGACGAAGCAGGGAAGCTCTTCATGGTGACAGACAGGTGTTGCAGCTGAACTAGGAATGGGGTCTCATGCTGAGATACAGGCCTGCACCAGCACTTCTAACTAACCCAGATGTTCTTCCCTGCGTGCGTGAGTGCGTGCGTGCGTGTGTGTGTGTGTGTTGGACTTGGAGCCCACGCATGAGAGGCAAGAGCTCTACTGAGCTGTAGCCCCAGGCCTCTAATGTTTTCTGATTCTGTCATGTTAACTCAGAACTGTAGTCAGGGATCTGACACAGCCTAAGGAGGACACCTATACTCTGAGGCAGCTGAGGGAGACATGCAAGGACTTGGGTGGGGCCCTGGGTGTGAGGATGTGAATCTGGCTCTGTTTTCCCAGGTTGTCTATGAAAGATGTGAGAAGCTTCGGCCCACCCTGTTCCGGCTTGCAAGCGACACCACTGATGACGACGATGCACTGGGTAATGGCTCTGCTTCTCTGGCTCTAGCTGCACCCTAAGTGTAAAACAGATGTGGGTGTGCTGCTGGGGGGCCATAGACAAGACAGATAGATTTGATATGGGCTGATGGCTTACATCTTCTGAAGACTCTGGGTTTGGGTAAGAAATGTGAAGATCAGAAGCCTGTAGATACCTACAAGAGACATTGTGTGACCGTTCCATGGAAGTCCAGGAAACAGTGCCCTGCCTCTTCTCTCCTTCCTTCCTTCCTTCCTTCCTTCCTTCCTTCCTTCCTTCCTTCCTTCCTTCCTTCCCTCCCTCCTTCCTTCCTCTTCCTTTCTTCTTCTTTCCTTCCTTTCTCCTTCCTTTCTTCCTTTTCTTTTCTTTCCTTCCTTTCCTTTCTTTCCTTCCTTTCCTTTCTTTCCTTCCTTTCTCCCTTTTCTTTCCTTCCTTTCTCCTTCCTTTCTTCCTTTTCTTTCCTTCCTTTCTCCTTCCTTTCTTCCTTTTCTTTCCTTCCTTTCTCCTTCCTTCCTTCCTGATTCTTCCCTTTCGTGAGAAACAGTCCCTGACTTGTAAGGGTCTCTGAATGTTTCACTGACTGTGTTCTCCTGGGGTGACGTTTTTCTATTACTGATACTGCAATTGAGAGATAACTCAGGTATAATTGAGAGACTAAGACTATACTATAGCCAGATGTGGTTATTTATTATTAAGTATGCTTCTGTTAGGATGCCAAATTTTTATTAGAAATACCAGATCTATATTTGCAGACGGGTAAAGTGTACAGGCTACAAAGCTGATTTCTGTACCCATTCTCCAGATTTGGGACGCTTTCAATAACTGAACCAAGTAGAAAGGAATTTTTGTAGTATGACATCCACATCTACTTGTCTCAACTAAAAATATCCCCCCAAATTCCTGGTTGAAAGAGCAGTGTTGGAGTGTGAACTGCTGCCAGGTAACGGTGTGGACAGTGGGACACAGAGCTAAAGCTAAGCGACGGAGGATGGTAGGAAGCTGGTCACATGACCAGGGTCTGGGGTCCCGAGTGTGCCAAGCCTGGTAGAGCCATGTGGTTGGCTGCTACACTGAGGAGTTCTGAATCCGCTTTTTTTTTCCTCAGCGGAGATTCTTCAAGCAAATGACCTTCTCACCCAGGGGGTTCTGCTGTACAAACAGGTGGTGGAAGGCCGAGTCAATGCCGGGAATGCAGTGCCCGCCGCAGTGGGAGCCATTCCTGCTTCCAGAGGTGTGTGCTAAAGCCTTCTGTTTCGGGGCAGGGTGTAAGTCACAAGAATGAGAGAGCTTGCCTCTGTCCCCTTTTCTGTAGAAATAGGTTGCAGGTAACAGGCCCCTGCCACAGGAGCCACCACACACCCATGGCAGGTTAGATCCCCCCATGGCTGATCATGCAAGCAGAGGGCTATATTGTGCTAGGTTTTAATCCCTCTCCAGTGCTCCTAGGAGCCTGAGATCAAGGAAGTGGTCAGTGGTTCAGTCGTAGATGTTTGCCCAGCATTCACAAGACCCACGATTACGTCTCAATACTGCCCCCAAGGCCTCTGATCTATACCTTCTAAGTTAGGATTGCTTGGAGCTCGGCCTGAGAATCTCTGAGTACTATAGATGAATTTGATCAGAAACCCAAGAAGGTGTCTAAGCTGAAGAAGAAGCCCAACCCTGTGATGAGAGGGGCCGGGCGGGGCAAAAGAAAGACCTCAGTGACTGGTGGGGGTGGTGGTGGCTGTGAGTCCTTTGGCCACCCAACATGTGGGTCTATTGCCGGCTGTTCCGGCACCCAGCTGAGGCAGAAGGTTGTTGGGGAGCGGCATGGTGACTTCTGGGAGGAGGATATAGGTAGGGATTAAATGTTTGCGTCTTTTAACCCCATCTGTTTGTAGTGTTCCCGAGTCCAGAACCCTGTGGGAAGAACTGCCCCCTCATTGACCTGGAGGCGCCATCTTTGCTTCATCAGGACCTGGCAGCCTTAGGTGAGAGAGGACATTATTGAAGCACAGGCACCAAGTAGACGGATGAGTGGGTTCGTTTCCCTCAGGCAGCACGGGCCTGCTCCTGTGGGGGGTACTCTGGCATACCGGGCACTATGGATAAGCGTCTTTGGGTCGAGGATTGGCTTAGGGCAGGTCCCTAGTCTAGGTGTTACTGTTACCCTAGAATGGGTGGGTGAGCATGCTGCCCAGCCCCATCGACAGTCTGGTGCTGTACTGATGATGTTTCTCCCTCTGCTTCTTTCTCATAGGGATCAACGATGTTCCCACTAGGAACCAGGTAGGAAAGCTCTTCCTCGAGTGGGGAGTTATGGGAAGGGTCACCCAGTCCTACCGTGGGCTGCGCTGCTTGCCCGGAGAGCGATCACTACTGCACCATTCTTTGGGATTCGCAGCTCATCCTGTGGGCTTGGCTTCATCTGTACTACTTGGAAGGGCATCTCTTTCCCTTCTACCCTAACTCTTCCCTTCTACCGGTTTCTGCTTCCTGAAGGTCTGTGCAGGGGTCTTCTGTCACGCCCCTTCTTCTCCTGCCACCAAAGACACGGTTTTGCTTTGGCAGGTTGTCATTCCAAGTTGCTGTAAGGACAAGAAGCAGCCTGGTGCCATCACACTCATGGGGGGTGGAATCCAGAGTCTTTCTGCAGACCGGAACTTGCTGGATCTCTTCTCGCCACAGCCGTCTCCAGGACCACTGTGAGTGTTCTGGGCCGATGGCTTCTGCCTGCAGCTTCCCCACCCCTTTGTGCTAAAGGATGTGCTCTTTGTATCACAACTGCATGGTGCTGCTTCCCCTTGACTGTCTTATCTTACCCGATCCTAACTCAGATAGGACCAGAAAGAAGTTAAACAGAAAGAAATTGGTGACAGATGATTGTGTGTGTGTGTGTGTGTGTGTGTGTGTGTGTGTGTGTGTGTGTGTGTGTGTGTATGTATGTGTGTGTGTAAGTAGGTCAGCATGCAGAGGTCAGAGTATAATTTTGTGAGGTGCTTCTGTCTTGCCTTTATGTGGGTTCCGGAGCTCGAACTTACTTACAGCAAGTGTCTTTACCTGCCCTGACCCATCTTGCTGGCCTGTTTTGTTTCGCGAGACAGTCTTCTGTCTACGTTGCCTTCAAAACCGTTAGAAGCCAGGGATGACCTTAAACTTCTGGCTCCTACCTCTAAGTACAGTGATCGCAGCAGTGCCCCACACGACCTCCCGACGTCTGGCTCACATAATTGTAATGCTTATTTCTCTTTCCTGACTGCTGTGTTTGAAATTATTTAAGACTAGAGAAAAGTAGTGTAGGTCCTATATACCATTCCCTAAAATCTGGGTTGAAAGTTCGTTCTTCTTTTCAAAGAGGATTTCTTCTGACTCTTGATTCTATTTCTTTCTTTACTTTCTTTCTCCCCTTTGACCCCCAGATAAGAGTCTCACTGCAGTGCAGACTACCCTGGAAGTCTTCCTTCTCCAGCCTTTGCTTTTGTTATACATGTGATGGGGCATTAGTGTAGCTTCTTTTTATGAAGCCACATTCCAACATGACTTTTTCATTTCTCTTTTTTAAAGATTTCTTCTTATTTATATGTGTTTCTGTGTATATGCATGCCACATGCACTCAAGTACTCTTGGAGGCCAGAAGAGGGTGTTGGATCCCCTGAAGCTAGAGTTACAAAGGGTTTAGTTCTGCCTAATGTTGGCACTGGGAACCAAATGTGGGCCCTCTGTGTGCTCTTAATTACTAATTCATCTCTCCAGCAAACTCCCTCTCCTGCCCTTCAGTCTCACTATGCAGCCCTGGCTGTCCTTGATATAGAGATCCACTACCTATTATTCCTGAGTGCTGTGATTAAAGGTGTGTACCACCATGCCCAGTCACACTTTCTTTTAAAAAAAAAAAAAAGCGTATCCATATTCCGGTTCCAGAAGAGGGCATCAAATCCCCTGCTAGAATTATAAGTGGCTTTTGAGCTACCTGACATGGGTTCTGGGAAACTCATGCCTCTGTAAGAACAGCAAGCAAGCACTTTGGACCACTGAGCTGTCTTTCCAGCCCCTTAAATTTTTTTTTATTACATTTATTTACTTAGTGCTTGAGTATGCATGTGTGAGTACATGTGTGTCCACAGGCACCCACATCATACATGTGGAGGTTAAAGGACAATTTGGGAGTCAGTTCTGTGCATAGTGTAGGGCCAAACGCAGGTCATCAGGCCTGGCCCCAGCTGCCTTGTCCTGAGCCCTCTCTCTATCCTCACAGAGCTGTTTTGGTGTCCTGTTACATCTTTGAGACATTTTTATGTGAGTTTATATATAAGTAACCCTCATTCTCTCTAACAGTTACATTATGGTTGGTATGACTGTGTTAATCATTTTCCTCTGGCGGGGGTGGGCATGCTTGCATGCATGTCTTGTTGTTATTCAGAGAAACGGAAATCAAAAACTGTGACAGTTCCTGAAGTTGGTTCCTGAAGTCGTCTAGTTTTTGTTAGTCATTGGTCATTTTTACTTCTTTGTAGGAATTACGTTCCACAAAAAAGCATCCCCAAGGAGGTGCCACCAGGTACCAAGGCCTCTCCAGGTTGGTCCTGGGAGGCTGGGCCATTGGCTTCTTCCCCAGCCTCACAGAATACACCTCTGGCTCACGTGTTTGTCCCTTTGGAGTCTGTGAAGCCCAGTAAGTAGTTTGTACCCCTTCTTTGTTAGACCTCTAATGACAACAAACTGCTCCACACTGATAGGCGCGGGTGGTGTAAGGCCGGGCCGGGGGAGGAGAGCGGTTTGGCTTACTGAGCTGATATTTTTCTTAGTCTTCTCTGTATTAGGACTGTGACCTGTGAGGGATATTCGTAGGTTGAGTTTAATGAGGAGGGTGAAATCTACTTAGGGACATGATGTTCGTTCATCTGGGATTCAAGGAGTGATGTGCCTGGAAGTGACCAAGAAAGGTCAGTGGGAATTGAAGGAAGAATTTGGCTAATGCTGCTGCTTCTCTGTGGGTCCTCATAGAGGAAAGTGGGTCTTGCCTCAGCCACAGAGGGAAGGAGACCAGAGTGCTCTGCCAGCTAAGGCGATATGCCGTGGTCTACTGTGTGCTGCAGAAAACAGCCTGGAGTGCCAGGGCTCTCTCTGCCCTTCTACAGCCCAGAGTCATGTATGGAGGCAAGGTGTGGGGAGCTGGAGTGCAGGGGCCCTGGAGGCCGGGCAGTGAGCTTGTTTAAATGTACTTGGTAATAATTAGCAGACACGCTGCTTATTTTGTTTTACTAAGTTTTGAGTGAAACAATGTTACATGTCCAGTGTTAATTTCTCGGCTGTGATAATCACGCCACAGCTATGTAGGGTGTCAACATTTGGGAAGGTGGGTAATGAGCTTAGGAGAGTCGTTTGGGTTTGCTGTGTAACTGTTCATAAGTGTTAAATAATTACAGTACAGAGATTAACCATAGGGATAAAAGCTACAGTAACATTCTCAGTGTAGAGACGAGACATGAAGCAGAAGGGTAACAGCTCTGACAGCTGGCCAGAGGCAGGCGCTCTGCCGAGGTCCTTTATGTTGTGGTTCTGGGTGTCAACCCTGAGACCTTGCACAGTCTAGGTAAGCACTGTCCTACTGAACTGTCTCCCTTCCTCCTGCATTCCGTCCCTCCTCCTCTCCCTTCCTTCTGAATTGGAGGCAGTCTTATGTATTCCATGCTGGCCTGGAACTAACTGCAGAACCAAAAGTGATCGTGACCCAGATTTTCCCGCTTCTGTGGGTTATAGGTGTTTGCCACCACACCAGTGGCATTAGGGACCCCACCCAGCACCTCTCACATGCTAGGCCGGAACCTACCGGGATTCGACTCTAGTCCTTTTATTTTCTGTTTTGAGACAGGCTCTGTCTATACACTTGTGGCTGGCCTGGAATTTACTGTGTAGAGCAGGCTGTCCTTGAACTCACAGAACTAACTTGCCTTTGCCTCCCTAAAGAATCCCTACAGTGTTAGGATTAATGTTGTTAATAGTCCCAGTTTCTCTCTCTCTCTCTCTCTCTCTCTCTCTCTCTCTCTCTCTCTCTCTCTCTCTCTCTCTGTGTGCATGTGCGTGTGTGTGTGTGTGCGTGTGTGTGTGTGTGTGTGTGTGTGTGTGTGTGTGTGTGTGCACGCGCACGTGCCTGGTGCCCACAGAAGTCAAAAGAGGGTGTCACACTCCTTGGAACTGTAGAGACCCTTGGAAACCTTGATGTGGGTGCTGGGAATCAAACAGGTCCTTGGAAGAGTAACCAGTGCTCTTAGCTACTAAGCTATCTCTATAATCCCTTTTTAAAAAGATTTGTGTATGTATCCGTGTTTGTGCAAGTGTATGTACATCTGTGTGCTCAGTGTGTGTCACCTGCATGCATTCAGGGAGACCAAAAAAGGGTGTTGAGCGTCTTCTATCACTCTGAGGAAGGGTCTCTCCCTGAGATCTTTAACCAGCACTCACATCAGAATAGGGGTTAATGGGCCACCACAGGATACGTCACTTGTGTGGGCTGCTGGGGTTCAAATTTTGAGCCTCATGATTGCACAGCCAGTCTGAGCCATCTGTCCAGTTCAGTAAGTGTGGTTTTAATAAAACAGCACCACATTCTCTAGACTATTTAATGTCTAATGTCATATTTATAATTACAGTACGAGCCCGGAGCATTAATTTTTCCTGTGTCAAAGTCAGCTCTGAACTCACTATGTAGCTGAGGATGGCTTTAATTTCTGGTCCTCTTGCCTTTGCTTCTGCCTCTGAAGTACTCAGATCACAGGCTTGTGCCTTTGTGTTAGGCACGAGGACTCAATCCATTTTCTTCACAAATTACTGTTAGTATCATTTCGTGGGGAAATCAGATCAGTCTCCTTTACCAGCAGAACATCTTACTGGGCCCTCATCCACATCTGAAATCTTTATCATACTGTAAAGTACAGGGAGGATGTGCGTCCTGGCCACTGCTCTACTCCAGTGAGGAGACACCATGGCCAAGGCAGCTTTCAGAGGAAAGCATTTAGCTGGGACCTTGCTCACAGTTTCAGAGAGTGAGCCCATGATCGTTATGGCAGGAAGCATGTTGGAAGGCAGGCAGGCAGGCAGGCGGGCAGGCAGGTGGGCAGGCAGGCAGGTGGGCAGGCAGGCAGGTGGGCGGGCAGGCAGGTGGGCAGGCAGGCAGGTGGGCGGGAAAGCAGGCAGGCAGGCAGGCAGGCAGGCAAGTAGGGAGGCAGGCGCGCAGGCAGGCAGGGGGGCAGGCAGGCAGGTGGGCAGGTGGGCAGGCAGGCAGGTGGGGCAGGTGGGCATGGGCAGGCAGGCAGATGGGCAGGCAGGCAGGCAGGCGGGCAGGCAGGCAGGTGGGCAGGTGGGCAGGCAGGCAGGTGGGCAGGTGGGCAGGCAGGCAGGTGGGCAGGCAGGGCAGATGGGCAGACTTGGTGCTGGAGCAGTAGCTGAGAGCTCATGTTTGATCTGCACGTAGGCAGAGAAAACACAGACTAGGCCTGGCATCAGGCTTTGAAACCTCAAAGGCCACCCTTGACACACCTTCTTCAAACAAGGTCACACTTCCTAATCCTTTCCAAATGGTTTCACCAGTTGAGGACTAAGCATTGGAACATATGAGACTGTGGGTCCATTCTCATTCAGACTACAATGTGGCTGTGTGTATGAGGTCATTTGAGAGAGATCAGAACAAAACAGTGTTTGTAATGCTTGTTTCCAGTGCAAGTGTTGTGTGCGTGCGTGCGTGCGTGCGTGCGTGCGTGCGTGCGTGCGTGTGTATTTGAGGCAGGGTCTCAGTATGTAGACCAGGCTGGCCTAGGACTCACAGAGATCTGCCTGCTTCTCCTTCCTGTGTGCTGGGTTTGAAGGTATGGTCCACCATGGTTGGCTTTATATTTGTGGGTGGTGGGTTTTTAATTTTATTTTTTTGTGAAATTCCGTGCTGTCTATAGTGTTCCTGCATAACTTTAGTCATGATCACATCCAATGACCATTTCCTAAGTCAGGTAGTGTGATGAGGATGCGTGGGTGGTGGTAAGGAGTCATTTTGGATTAGAGGAGGGCAGTGTGAATTTGGGGTTCAGGGTGCAGATGGCATGGTATCAAGTGTGAGTGCTGACCCTTGTTGGCTCCCTGTCTGCCAGGCAGCCTGCCGCCCATCATCGTGTATGACCGGAACGGCTTCCGAATTCTGCTGCACTTCTCCCAGACGGGGGCCCCTGGCCACCCGGATGTGCAGGTGTTGCTGTTGACCATGATGAGCACTGCCACCCAGCCTGTCTGGGACGTCATGTTTCAGGTGGCTGTCCCAAAGGTGAGTGATCTGCTGCTCGCCAGCTCTGACCTTTTCACAGTGACTCGTTTCTGCACATTCGCTGAGACATTGTTAGTTAGGTGTGAGAGGCAGATGAGGCAGACCCTTCACTCAGACTGGCTAAACATAAAACTGTGGATTTCAGCAGCTTACTTACCGGGGTATTCCTGTGTATTTGACTTCAGATAAGGATCTCCCCGGGTAAGTTTTTAAGTTAATTCCTTAAAAATCTTGTTTGTGGGGTTTTGTTTGGTTGGTTTTTGTTTGTTTTTGAGGCAGGATCTCATATGTAGCCCTGGTTAGCCTGGAACTCATTATGTAGACCAGGCTGTCCTACAAAGATCTGCCTGCCTCTGCCTCCCAGTTGCTGCCTCCCAGCTGCCCCTCAGTGTTTGGTTTTTTGTTACAGGGTCACAGTGTGTAGGTCAGGCTGGCCTGGAACTTGATTTTAGCCAAACTTGGCCTCAACTTACTTTTCCTGCCTGCACCTCTTGAGTGTTGGGAGTATAGTCATGTGTTACCACACCTCACCTAGATGAAGGTGGTTGACTCGACTTTTCTCTTGGGGCTGGCCTGGGCCCTGTAGAGCATGAACGTAACCACTAGTATCCAGGGTTGCACAGCTCTCTTTTTATTACTTGGTCTTAAAAGCAAGCAGGCAAAGACAGAAATAGGTATGTGTGTTCTCTCACCATGGGGTAGCCTGTCACTGCTTTACACTGTTGTTAAGCCAAAGCTTGATCTAAGGGCGTGGAGCTAGTAAGAGGCAGATTGAGAGCTCAGCCTAAGATTTTCTCTGGCGTTTTATGCTGCCTCTCAGAGGCCAACTGCAGACCACAGTTCAAGTATATTCCTGTGGGCAGAAGGAAAGTCTTCTGTGGGTCCTATAGCCACTCATAAGCAACGTGTATGTGGGACTCTATGGGTCTCCTGAGGTGATTTTCTTGAGGGAGATTAAGCTGTTGTTGGCCTGAGTGTCCTTACTAAAGCGGTGGCTTTCTGGATTAACATGTTGCCTTTTCCCCACATAGTCGATGCGAGTGAAGCTGCAGCCAGCATCCAGTTCCAAGCTCCCGGCATTCAGTCCTTTGACGCCTCCAGCCGTGATCTCTCAGATGCTGTTGCTCGACAACCCACACAAAGTATGTTCCGGGGTCTTTGGTAGCATGGAGTAGACCCTGAACTGAGGCTTTGCTGTCAAGTCTGGGGAGCTCCAAGTTGAATTTGGGGTGGAACAGCTCTTGCCTGGGCCTGATTTGCTTCGGGACTTGTTAGAAGATCTGTAATGGTTTGTCAGAGCTTGGAACCAAAGAAGAGACATGTGGATTCATACCTAGCTAGACTCTTCTGGAGGAGGTGTCCTATCTCCCTGTAGGTCTCTAAATTACCCTTTGGGACTGAAGAGGTGGGCAGGGCTTCCAGGATACATCATGGCTTTCTTTGTATTTGTAGTTCTAAAGAGACTAAGTCAGGTTATCTATGCCATTTCGTGACTCTTAAGTCTTCATTAGGGGGAATTATATAAACAAACTGAGCCAAGTGTATTGGTGCACAACAATAGAGGAGGAGACAGGCCTGATTTACACAGCAAGTTCCAGGCCAGCCTAGGCTACACAGTAGCTGTCAGCTGTTCCTTGGAGAGTCGCTTTAACTGTAGGCCACACTCTCTGTTCCTACCGATTGCTTTACCATCTTAGCCTCTCTTCTGTCCCAGGAACCTATCCGGTTGCGGTACAAGCTGACTTTCAACCAAGGCGGGCAGCCGTTCAGTGAAGTAGGAGAGGTGAAAGACTTTCCAGACCTGGCCGTCTTGAGCACCGCCTGACTTCTCAACCAAGACTCTTCAGTCAAGCTTAGGCCAGCGCTTCTTTTACTGTCTGGTCGGGACTCCTTGTAATGTCGTGCAGAGTGCCAAGAGTTCTCTCCTGATATTAGGCCTTGATTGCCAATCTGTCCGTTGATCATGTATGTGCGTGTGCGTGTGTGTTACTGGGGTGTGGGGAGGAGGGAGAGCTGGGCTTGGGATTTGGGCAGTGTGGGGGCTGCTGACAACCTCTGAGATCATCTCTGCTGCACTCACGTCTGCTTCTGCATGTTGGTTGACACTGTTGCCCCTGCCTCAAGTTGGAGTTTTATAAGCCAAAGTTTTTTCCATGTATTGTTAATCTTTTCATTCATCCACTCTGTGCCTTGTCAGCCTTTGAAAGTCTTAGTTGCTCCCAGGCTGCTATTCTCAGGGACCTTAGAAAGGGACCTGGTTGGTCTTGTGACAGAGTGTGTCTTCTGGGGCACACTCTTCCAAGAATGGCCTTGTCTTCATTTTTCATTAGCAAATGCTGCTTGCAGATATTCAGTAAGACCTTCTAAATGGAATGTTTGTTGTACTGGTTCCGGCAAGGGACTTGCCATGAGACCAGGAGACCACACTTGGTGGGCCAATCATGTCCTTCACTACAGTGCCTTAGATTTTCCCTTAGATGGACCCTCTGAGGCCTTTTTCAGGCCTTGGGTTCTGTGGGTTGGGCAGCCTGTCTGGGCCCTTACTCAGGACCCACAATATCATCTTCATTCTTTCTGTTCACAAACATCTCAGAGCTCTTTCATTGTGACCCTGTGTTCATTGTTGTAAATCACAGCTGGGGGCCGGCCTTGTGGCCCTCACAATCCAAGGTGGGGAGCTGCGATGCAGGTAGAGAGCCATGTGGTGACTAAGTACGGAACATCATTGAATAAATACTGTGTCCAAATCTGCCTGGTGTTGAGTCCATAGGGGATGCGTTTAAAGGGAACAGCCTGGAAGGGAGAGGTCTTCTGTCAAGTGAGGACATGATAAAGTACTGTTCTGAGGAGCTGAGGGAGCTGGAGAAGAGGGGTGGGTGTTTGCCTCAGGTACCTCAGAAAGGGAACTCAAGCTAATGGTCGACCTATACTTTGAGAGCACCTACTACGTGCTGGGTACTTTGGCATGCATGCTTCAGCAAGTTCTGCTTGGCTGGTCTGTGGGGGAAGGCACCCTGAGGCCTGAAATGGGTAGTGAGGAAATAATTTTCTCATAGGCATGCCCGGGGGGCCCATCTTCAAGTGATTTTAGATCCTGTCAAGCTGACAGCACTAACCACACCCACCCAACACAAGAATCAGTTGAAAGCATCAAAGCTTTGTGGATGTGGAATGCTATGGAAAGGAAACAGTATAATAGCAGTTTTGAGCTGTTATACTGTTCTTTTACTGCTCTTGCAAGTACCCAGGTTTGGTTCCCAGCATCCATATTGTGTGGCCCACAGCTGCCTGTAACTTCAGTTCTAGGGGATCCAGTATCATCTTCTGGACTCTGGGTACATCCACTTACAAGTGACCAAACCCACACAGATATACAAATGTATATATACAATTAAATCTTAAAAAAAAAAAAACAACCAAAAATAGCCTGTGCCTCAATGACACCAGTGGACACAGCACAGGGAAAATAGACTCAAAAATAGCCAAGTAGACTAGAGATAAAGGTGTATTTGGTGATGATATTAGGCTAATACTTAAGGAAGAGAAAGGTTACAAGTGCTCATGTACCTAATATCAGAGCCCTGAAGAACCTGAAGCAAAAATAAACACAGCTGGGCAGAAAAGTGGGCAGAACAGCAATACGAATTTCATTGGTGGGTCATTTCATCTGTCTGTTTTTTGGGACAGAGTCTCTCTACATAGCCACTGGCTGTTCTGGAATTCACACTGAGTCCCCCTTGTCCTGCCTCTGCCTCCTGAGTGTTGAGATTAAAGGTCTGTGCCAGCCACTGCACCTGACTAATAATGAATTGGAAATATAAAGTCTTTCAGTAATTGGTGGGACAACTCAGAAGATGATCAAGGATATACGTTTTGAACACCACTAACCATCATCTTTACTAAAATACATGGAAGACTTACCTAGTGACTGCAGATATTTTTTGCTATTTGCTTTGGTTTTGGTAGGTTTTTATGAGACAGGGTCTTGCTATATAGGCCTGAGTGATCTCAAACTCAATCTTCCTCTTTCTGCCTCCCTAATGCTGGGATTACAGGCATGTGTCACCACACTCATTAGACATATCTTTTTCTTCCTCCCTTCTCTGCTTCCTCCATCAAATGTTCATATACATAGTGCTGGGTTTCATAAAGACAATCTATTTAACTGTACTATGCATGAGTACTATGTACCCATGTTCCCTTCTGCATATCCTCCCTCTTTCCCACCCCCACCTTCCATTCTTTTTTTCTTTTGGTATCTCTCCCCTGCTCTCATGTCAGATAACTCTTTTAGGTGTCTATAAAATCTGGATCCAAAAGTGAGAGAAAACATAGACGTTGTCTTCTGGCTTCTTTTGCTTATCACTTTTAGTTGTATGCATTTCCCACAATGTCATGTCTCCCTTTTGTGTGCTGTGCATATTTTCAAATGCACATAGACCCTTCTCCACAACAGACCAGTATTAAGGCCATAGCAAATCTCTGTACATTTAGAACAGTTTAAGTCACAATGAGTATGGTTTCCAAGTACAGGGAATTAAATTAGAAATCAACACTAGAACATGGTGTGGTGGCTTAAGCCAGAAATCCCAGCATATGGGAGGCTTGCGCTTGAGTTTCAGGATAGAGGAACTGACCCTGGTTTTTTTTTTTTTTTTTTTTTTAAATCCTCTACTTTACCATACTATAAGAGCAAACAAAACCCGGAGAAAGTAAGGACCTAATTAATGTAGAAAATGATGGAAAATAAATGGAAGAATTAAGGGAAAAGTTGTGGTTTTTTTTTTTTTTTTTTTTTTAAGATTACTGAAATTAGACCAGAAAGAATTAGGGGATACCATTATCAAATCTATAGAAATTTAAAAGGCGAGATGGTCCAGTGGTTAATAGTACTGGCTACTCTTCCAGAGGACCCCCAGCATTCATAACCTCATATAACATCCCACTTCCAGGATATCTTTCATTCTCATCTGGCCTCTGCCGGCACCAGACAGGCAAGTGGTTCACACACATACATACAGGTAAAACACTCATCCATATGAAATAACCGCTCTATGCATTTAGTGAGGACTAACATTACTCATACATACATACATACATACATACTCATACATACAGAGTTTATATTTCTCAGCTGCTCCCTTTTCAGGCGTCAAGTTATTCTAGGTTAGAGAAAACACTAGTTTACTTAGTTTACTGCTCGACAAACATTAGCAGAAAAGGAACTGTCGTACCAATTGGAACTGCGCGAAGTCCGCAGCCCCAACAGGAACAGTCACTATGGTAACGTTCACTGACTTCCGGAAGAAGTACGGCGCGCGAGGAGGGACATTCAGATTCGGCGCGAGCGCGCTGACGGGTCGGCAAATTACAGGCGAGGTGGGTTCCGATAGGAGCCCCAAAGGCGGTATCGCTCGGCACCAACTCGGAGGCCGAGCGCCATGGACTTCTCCAAGTTCCTGGCCGATGACTTCGACGTGAAGGACTGGATCAATGCGGCCTTCAGAGCCGGCCCTAAAGACGGGGCGGCGGGGAAGGCGGACGGCCACGCAGCCACCCTAGTGATGAAGCTGCAGTTGTTCATCCAGGAGGTGAACCACGCCGTGGAGGGTGAGCCACGCAGTCGCCCACCTGACTGTCCCGGCACCGACTACAGTACGGGGCCCAGGGGCCAAGCCTCTTCTTTGGTGGGAAAGCGAGTCCTGCAGTAGTCTGAGTTAGGTCTGGGCTTTGGTGTTCACCTCTGACAGTGCCGTAACACTTCCTTTAAAACCTAAAAACCTAAACACCTTAAAAAAAAAAAAAAAAAAAGAAAAAAAAAAGAAAAAAAAAAAAGAAAACAAAAAAGAAAGGCAAGCAAGCAAGCTGGTCGTGGTAGCGACCGCCTGTTATTTCTGCACTGGGGAGGTGGTGCTGAGGATCAGGAATTCAAAACCAACTTCAGTTTCAAAGTGAGTTTGAGCCCAGCCTAGGTTATAGGAGCGCTCTAGCTCTCGTTCTCCCTCTCTTTTTCCTTCCTTCCTTCCCTCCTTCCTTCCTTCCTCCCCTCCTTCCTTCCTTCCTTCCTTCCTTCCTTCTTATTTACAGTCTCACTCTGTCACCTAGGTTCACCTCAAACTCATAGTAATTCTCGATCTGCCTCAGCTTCCTTAATTCTGGCATTGCAGATATGTGTCCCTCACCCAGCCAACAAGCAAACCCAAACAAACCGCTTTGGTGTTTGGAATAATGGCTCAGTGGTTAAAGGACCACTTGTAGAGGACCTGAGTTTAATTCCCAGTACCCACATCAAGTGGCTTACAATTGCCCGTAAGTCAAGTTCCATGGGATTCAGTGGCCTCTTTGGGCATGAACACTCACATGCACACATTGATGCACAGACATACATGGATGTATGTAATTAAAAAAAATAAATCTTGAAAGAAGTCCTTTTGGAGGTTGTGGGATAGATAGAATCTCATACTGGCCTTGAATTTGTTGTACGATGGAGGATGACCTTGAACTCTTGATCTTCAAGCCTTTGACTCTGAAGTTCTGGGATTATAGACATGTTCCATTATGCCTGGCATAAAGAACCACTTTTGAGAGTATTAAATAGTTAACTGGTCCTAGTCCATTATAATATATCTTTTTTTTTTTTTTGTCCCTCCCTCCCCTATAATATATCTTTGTAAGCTAAGGAAGATGAGCCATCCTGAATGAAGACTTAACTGTGTGTGTGTGTGTGTGTGTGTGTGTGTGTGTGTGAGAGAGAGAGAGAGAGAGACAGACAGACAGACAGAGGCACAACTACAGAGACAGAGATACAGAGACATACTTAACCACCCCCACACAGAAACAGAGAGACAGACACACATACACAGACAGAGAAACAGAGGGACACACACACACAGAGATAGAGACAAAGAGAGAGAGACAGAGACACAGAGACACAGAGACACAGAGACATACCCACAGAGACAGAGACACACACACACAGAAACAGACAGGCACACACAGACAGAGAAACAGAGGGACACACACACACACACACACACACAGAGAGAGAGAGAGAGAGAGAGAGAGAGAGAGAGAGAGAGAGAGAGAGAGAATGAATATAGGCATGAGTCAATGCCCTTCCTTGCTGCTTCACTGTGCTGAGGACACAGTCTCACATAGCCTGGGTTATGGTGCTGCAGCTTGGTTTCCAGGGTCTATGGTCCCTCGGTCTGCATGTGTGTGGGAGCAGTGAAGGCGTAGGTTAGTGGTTCTCAGTGGCTCCTGGAACCCACATCCTTGTGTTCAGAGGTGCTAGGGTGCAGCCTTGGACCCTGAGCTACACCTACCACATAAGAGGCTAGCTAATGCTAAAACATGCTCAGGCCTAAGAACACAGGACTAACTAGAGACCGTGGTGTTCATACCTCCAGTCTGTTGCAGTGGGCTCCAAGTTCAGCAGCCAGGGCCATTTTGTATCCATACATCTTGTCCAGCACCTGGGCTTTGTGTGTGATTCAGTTTTCGTGTTCATCACTATGGCAGCCAGAGTACCCAGGGAGAATGGCATTTACCTTAGGAGTTCCCAAAAGTTTACACGTGTATTAAGGGAAAACGTGAGACAGTTGCTTTCGTTGGTAGCTCAGGCATGTCCCCGTACCCTGTCTGTGGTTCCACTTGGAAGAATCTTACCAGACAGTCAGCTCTGGCTAGAGTACTTAGTCTTTCATTTCAAATGCTCTGTGGATAGTTAAAATGTTCATTTGCAGCGTCACTGACAGTCCGTAGTCTGTAGAGACTCATAGCAGCAACTTATTTTGGATGAACCCCTGTTAAAGATGTCTGAAACCTAGTTCATTGAAGAGTTAAAGCCATAGTTCAAGGTCACTTGACAAATACACCTTTTTTATACACTGAACCCAGAATGATTTTAAGTAGCAGGGAATGTCTGGTAAAACAGGTGTCAGGTGACCTGGGCCAGAGTCATGCCCCCTATAGAATGATGAGTGACACTGTGCTCCAGAAGTCAGCCATCAAAATCAACCTGACCCAGGACCTACAGGCTACAAAAAAGAATAAAGGACACAGGTATGGTAACCATGGGCATGGTAGCATGTGCCTGTAAGCCCAACCCTCGGGAAACTTCTTTTTTTTTTTTTTTAAGATTTATTTATTTATTTTAGTGTATGAGGACACT
Source organism: Rattus rattus (assembly GCF_011064425.1). NCBI lineage: Eukaryota > Metazoa > Chordata > Mammalia > Rodentia > Muridae > Rattus > Rattus rattus. Next base: position 79,839,768 of record NC_046155.1, read on the forward strand.
GCAGCTATCTTCGTGCACACCAGAAGAGGGCATCAGATCCCATTACAGTTGGTTGTAAGCCACCATGTGGTTTCTAGGGATTGAACTCAGGACCTCTGGAAGAGCAGTCAGTGCTCTTACCCACTGAACCATCTCTCCAGCCCAGGAAGCTTTTTATAATTAGGAAAGCTGAGTCTATTCCTGACAAGTTTGGAATTAGAGGAAGAGTACCCCAGAAAAAGTCCAACAGAATAAAAGTATGAAAAATGAGAGAAGACCGTGGCAAGCAAATGGGAGTTAAAGTCACATAGTGCCACGGGGCACTGCCACTGAGCACTGCCTCAGAGCTACAGCCCTGGCTCTTGGGTTTTGTTTGTTTTAACATTTATTTTCTTGTGTGTGTGTGTGTGTGTGTGTGTGTGTGTGTGTGTGTGTGTGTGTGTGTGTGTGTGTGTGTGTGTTGAACTTGGAGCCCACTTTTCCCAGTAATCCTCCTGCCTCAGCTTCTTCAGGGTTGGGATTGCAGGCACACGATATGGCACATTTTTGTTGGTCTTGGGTCAAGTTGATGTTGGTTGCTTGTTTCTCATGCACACAGTATCACTCATCCTTCTATGTGGGCATGGTCTGGCTAAGGTCACCTTGCTGACACTGGCTCTGTCACATATTCCCTGCAGTTTCTTAAAGCTGATGATAATGTTATAGGGAAAGTTTCCTTTCTGTTCTCACATGAGTGATGCTCTCCCACTGTTCTAGCTCCAGTTTCCACTGCTTGTACACATTGCCATTCTTGAATTTTTGCTGCAGAAACAAGTCTCCAGGCCCTTCAGAACATGCCCAAAGTGCTCCGTGATGTGGAAGCCCTGAAACAGGAGGCGTCTTTCCTGAAAGAACAAATGATTCTTGTCAAAGAGGACATTAAAAAATTTGAGCAGGACACTTCACAGTCCATGCAGGTACTTTGGCTTCTGCCCTCGATGTGGGCCTTTCTGTCCTGCAGATGATCTGGCTCATGGGGATTTAGAACTCAGAACTCTCCCAGGAACTCAGGCCGCCTTTGCACCTAACTTATCTTCTCAACCAATCGGTGGGGTGAAGGGTAAGAACACTCACGAAACACAGCTTCAGGTCGGCGAGGGCAGAGAAAAGGGATGGTTGCTTTACTGAGCACATGGCCTGTCTTTCAGGTACTGGTAGAGATTGACCAGGTGAAGTCCAGGATGCAGCTTGCTGCAGAATCTCTTCAGGAAGCTGACAAGTGGAGCACGCTGAGTGCTGATATTGAGGAGACCTTCAAAACGCAAGTATGTCCCTTTACAGGGCACACTGTGCCGGGCATTTGCAGAGCAACTTGGGGTAGACAGAAGCATTGGGCTATCCTAGGGGGAGGCCAGCCCTGAGCACATCCACCCTCTCAAGTTTGCCTCTTTTGCTTGACTGAAGCCCATGAGACGTGCACAGGCATAGAAGATGGCCTGAGTGCAGCTTTGGCAAATTACTTCACTTCTCAGGGGCTGCCAAAGTGGAAACACTAATAACTTTGAAACCTGCTTGCCAGCATGCAGTGAAGTGATGTGGTTTGAAGAACTCTCAGAAAGCAAAACAAACTACAACCCCAACTCTCCATGCCCCTGACTTCTCTTCTGTAGACACTTACCCAGGTGTTCCTCCAGATGTCCCTCAACCTTGTCCACAAACAGCACCATGCATGGTCTGAGTGCCAGTTACCCCCTCCTCCCTTCCAGTCTCTCTCTCTCTGAAACTCCCTAGTAACTGTGGCTGGCCCTGAGGTCTTCCAAGTATTGGAGATTTCTTTCTTTTTTTTTTTCTTTTTCTTTTTTTTTTCTGATATTTAAAAGAAATTATTTATTTTATGTGCATGTTTTTGTTTGTTTGTTTGTTTGTTGCCTGCATGTATGTCTGTGCACTGGGTGCTTGCCTAGTCCCTCAGAGGCTGAAAGAGAGCATTGCTGGTGGAGCTGTGTTGTAGATGTATCAGCTGGGACTGGGCTCCACACTGTAGTTTGGCTGGTTATGGTTTTCCATAGCAGTTTCTGTCTGTTGCAGAGAAGCTTCCTTGACGGGGGTGAGGACCTGTGGGCGTTAGAACAGATGTTTAGACTGTAGTTCTGGATCATCTTCCTTTCTGTCTGTAAAACCGGGAACGTGTATAGTCCTGTCAGTATCACTATGAGGACCACCCTTGTGGGAGGGTCCCTGCAGGCTCTACAGCAGGAGGAAAAATAGATCAGGTAAGAATAAAACTCAGACCAGCCCGGTTTCAGTAACTGGTGCTGGACCAAGACTTCTTGGAGTCTGCCCCAGATCATTTTACATTAGCCATATTTAAACACAGCACAGTTTTAGAAGAAGTATTCAGATCACAATGAACTCAGCCCCTTGAGTACAACACAGGTTAAGATGTATTTACATTGAAGCTCTTTACAAAGGCCATGTGGCTTCATCTGTCAGATGGGATCTTGTTGACTTAGAAATAGTGCTCAAGATAAGGGTGTAGGGAGAATGACTGGGTTAGACATAATACCTGGTCCTAGCATAGCCCAGAAGTCACGTAGGTCATTGTAAAGTACAAATGGCATCTCTTACAAGGGTGAGTTTTCTGGCCTAGAATTAAAGCTTCGAGTTTTAGGGGGCTGTCTCTGAAAAACAAACACAGTATCCCCAGCATTCTGGGAGAAATGGCTAGATATTGTCTCCCTTTGGGGAGATCAGCTGTGTGTTTAACTTTCCTGGCTTCTCCAGCACTTGTCTGTGTGCACAACTCCTTTTTGCCTTCTGCATACACTGCTCTGTAGGTACAAATACTGAGAATGTAGTCAGGGATGATTCTGGTTTAGTTAAGTGGTGCTTGTAGGTTCTCTTCTAAGATCCTTGACTTCACCAGCCTTGGGTAGTTGGCTAGGTTACCAGTGCCCGGCATGGCTATTCTCTTAAGTCCCCTTAGTGAGGTGTTGGTTGCCACCAATGTATTCTTACCACTCATGCCCCCACTTAGGGCTGTCAAGCCGTGCTGGTTGTCGCTGTGGTTCTAGGTGTCATAGCTGGGTAGGACTGTTGTTTGCCTCTTTCCCTGGAGACTTGTAACTTCTGATACTATGAAAGGTAGTCCTCAGGGAGCGGGCTTTCGGGTCACTCCCAGCTGGCTCCTCTGGGCCCTGTGTCTGAAGTGCATGGTGTCCTCAGCAGCAGGGACTACCATCCACCACTTGAGGGCAGCTAAGGGCAACAGCAATGGCCTATAACGTTGTCTCTTGGACAACAACCCTGACCAACAACTCAAAGAGGGCTTTTCATGCCTGGTGTTGGGCGTTCGTTAGATGGTGTATGGCTCTGGAGGGAGCATTGTCAGCCCTGACGGAAAGATTTCACTTATTCATCCTTTCTCTACACACACTCATGCATGCACACGCACACACGCCGACTTCGACTTATTTATATTGTGGGTATTTTTATGTAGTTAATAGTTTGATGTCTTTTCAGACATCTTGACTGTTTTTTACCCTTCTCTTTTCTTCTTCTATATTTATCTAACCTATATTTATATTCCCTCCCCTCTGTAACTAGAGACACGTTCCCGTTTTTTCTGATTTCCCCTTCAGATCACTTGAACTCTGCTATTTCCTTCTCTATTGCTTCTCCCACCCACTCCTAATGCTCCCTTTTTACTCTCCTGTCTTCTTCAGTGGCTGATAGTGGCCCAAGAGAAGGTAGGGAGTCAGCGAGGGAGGAACATGTCAGGCGCGGTGGTCAGGGGACTCTTGCGGCTCTGACTGAGTACCAATCAGGTTGTTTCTTTATTTACACAGATTTCACAGAACAAAGACAGATTATGTCATTTTGTCTCTGGACATGTGTTTGATTTTTCATTAAATGTCTGGGGTTGCAACTTAGCATGATTAGAAAGTCCAAATAGATCAGATTTTATTTTTATTGATAGCCCTATAACTCCAATTCAAAGAATCTAAAGAATATTTCTGCCAAAGCCAACACATTCATTGTATGACAACCTGCTTTTAGGCTGGCACTCCAGACAAACAGAAAATATCTGAACCAGGCTTTTTATAATAGCAAATTTTGTCTTCACACACATCAGAAGAGGGCATTGGATCCCATTATGGATGGTTGTGAACCACCATGTGGTTGTTGGGTTTGAACTCAAGTCCTCTGGAAGAGCAGTCAGTGCTCTAACCGCTGAGCCATCTCTCCAGCTTGAATAGCAAACTCTAATAGCTAACTCCTTTACTGTATCTTTTCATCACCTACGGTACAAAGTAGGAAAAGTTATGTTAGTCTCTTATTTATTGGGTTCTGCTCCTCTGGGATGTATCTTATATGACCCCTCCTATCTTTAAACTACGTTCAGAGAGCTCTAAGAATATCATAAAAAGAGGCCTTGAATCTGTTGTCAATTCTCCTGGTCAGTCAGAGTTTGCAAAGTAAACCCAGCACCAGTTATACTGTTTGAGTTTGCTTAGGGGCGGATACCCTGGAGTCAAGGCCTCATAACGAAATTTCTCCGGGGCACAAGGATCTCTGGGGCACAAGGATCACTTCCAAGTAGGCCCAGATAAAGATTTTTCCCCAAAAGCAGAAGGGAGTCAGTTTAAGACTTTCCTAAAAAGACTCAGACATAATTTTCTCAGGAAATGACATAAAATGAATCATAAGGCAGAAGATCCCCAAGAATGCAACACGCAGAGACCAAAACCTAACCGTGAGAGACGGAATGAGTGATCACAGCGCTCAGCTCAGCTTTGCTAGGACTGTCAGACAGCTGTGCTGCCTTCGTGACTTTCACCGTTTGCAGTGGGTGTGGCTGTGCCCCCCTAGCACGCGTACTCGCGCCTGAGGACCTCGCACTGGGAACTGAGATGCAAGGAGTGTCTTTCTGAGTCCGGGTTACTCCATCAACATCTTCCTAGTTCCATCCATTTACCTGCAAAGCTGCTGATTTCAGTTTTCTTTACCGCTGTAAAGGAACAGTAGTGTCCTATAGTGTATATGTACCAGGTTTTCATTATCCATTCATAATTGAAGGGCATTTAGGATGTTTCCATTTTTTGACTGTTGGGAATACAGCAGCTGTGAACATGGCTGTGCGGGTACCTGTGCAATAGGATATGAAGTCTTTCGGCCATTATGCCAAGGAGTGGTGTGAGGGATTGTCTGATTGACTTGGTTCTAGCACTTTGAATTCTCCAGGCTGATTTCCACAGTGGCTGCAGCATCTGCAGTCCCATCAACTGTGAGTGAGGACCCCTTTCCCCACATCCTCGCATGCGTTGTCCTTTGTCTTGTTGATCTTTGCCGTTCTGACTGGTATGAGATGAAAGCTCACAGTTCTTTTCATTTGCATTTTCCTAATTACTAAACATTTTTGAGCTATTTCTTAGCTATTTTCCCCTGTCTTTTGAGAACTTCCTGTCTCTCTCTTCAGGTCCCAGCAGGTATTTTTTTTTTTTTGTCTTTTAGACAAGATTTCATGTAGCCCAGGCTGACCTTGAGTTGAGCCTTCTGCCTCTACCTGCTTGCATTGTGGACTTGTACCACCTGACCCCAGAAGTCCTCAGATTCTTTTATTTTTAGTTTATTTTGTTTTTTGAGACAGGGTCTCAGTGTGTAATCCTGGTTGGCCTGTAACTCATTATGTAGACCAGGCTGGCCTCTAACTCATAGAGCTCCGCCTGCCTCTGCCTCCTGAGTTCTGGGTTTAAAGTTGTACCATCACTGCCTGGCCTCAGATTATTCTTTAGGACAAATTTGTAGAGAAGAAAATACCAATTTAAAGGATGTGATTTCTTGTTTCTGTTAACGTTGGAAATGGAAACCAGGACCTTAGAACGCGCTAGGAAAGCACGCTACCACCGAGATACACCTCTAGCCCTGTGATCTTTTTAATTTACGTATGTGTGTGTGTGTGTGTGTGTGTGTATGCGCGCGTGCACATGTATGCGTGTACACATGTATGATATGTGAGTGAGTGCCCCTGTGCACAGGCCATAGCATCCATATTTGGAGGACTGCAGGCTACTTTCAGAACAGAGTTCTCTTTATTCACTGTAGGTTCCAGAGATCAAGTTCATGGCGGCAGGCTTGCAGGGCAACTGCCATTACCTGCCTACCTTCACCCCCAACCTGTGAATAATTTTAAGACTCTTGACCCCTTGTTAAGTTGCCTTACAGTAAGACAATACACATTTAAAGCCATTTCATTGTTATTTATATACTATGTGTGTCTGTGTAAGTGGGTGTGTTTGTAGGTGTGGAGGTCAGAAGAATATGTCAGAAACGAGGTGCTGCGCCAAAGGCTATTGTGAGCCTCTCAGTATGGGTGCTGGGATCTGAACTTGGGTTCTCTACTGAGCAACAAGCCCTACTAACTATGGAGTCACTTCATTAACCCCAGACATTATATATTATGGTACCAGACAGATTTTTTTTTTTGCATCCTTACCAAAAATAGGTACTTTGGTACTTTCCCAACTAGAAGAAAATGGTACTTCCTTGTTTTAATTTTTGTTTGTTTTGGTACTAATAATGTTAAACATAATTTTTATGTACCTCTTTTATTCTTATGACTTAACTGAAAACTGTTTTTTTTTAAATTAGATTGTGTGTATGTGCACATGTGTATGCACAAGCACTTGGGTCAGTCAGTGTACACTTGTGGTGGTTACAGGACAGTTGTGAGAGTCAGTTCTTCCTGTCCATCATGTGAAGTCCTGCAGGGTCGAACTCAGAGTATTGCGCTTGTTGTAAGCACTTTTACTGCTGAACCGTCTGTCTCTCTAGCCCAAGAGTTGCCTTCTGGTTTATTTTCCCTATTTCCTGTTGAGGTATAGAGTCTTTTAAAATAAGCATCTTGTGTTTTGTCTTTTTATAGGACATAGCTGTGATCTCTGCAAAGCTGACTGGCATGCAGAGCAGCTTGATGATGCTTGTGGATACCCCAGACTACTCAGAAAAGTGCGTGCACCTGGAGGCTCTGAAGAACAGACTGGAGGCCCTGGCCAGCCCCCAGATTGTAGCAGCGTTCACCTCTCAGTCCGTGGGTGAGTGTGGCAAGTTTCGACTGTGGGTACCTCTCTGTGTAAATATAAGGCTTGGCTCATGGGTTTTTAGAATAGCGTTGTGCTGATTAAATTATGTAGATTATAGATAAATGTAACCTCCTGATGCTTCCATGTTTTAACTTTTATACAAAGTTTCCTGACGTACCGAATAGTTGGAACAGTTACCATGAAGATGGCCTCTAGGTCTCGACATTGTTACTTTCCTCGTGCCACCTCCCCGTGCTAGGGATGGAACCCGGACCTAGCAAAGGCTTGGCACTAAGCTTCATGCTAACCTTACGCTTGTTTTATCACACATCCGCTGCTCTTTCTCACTATTACTGTTGTTGTCGTTGATTCGGCAGCGCTGCCACTGACTACAGCCCCGGGTCTTTTGTGTGAGGAGTCCTGGTATTGTAGTGAGACCCAGGACTTTGTGCACACAAAGCATTCACCTTACTTCTGAACTGCACTTCCAGAACTTCTCCCACCTCCCCCTGGAACCTTTCCAAAGTAAATTGCAGACATCAGCATACCTCAGTCCTACATACTTCATCCACAAAAATATCAGCCAATCAAAGAGTGGCAGCAGTGAAGCTGTCCTTTTTCCACCCTTGAATCAGCCCCCACTTTGTGGCTGTGGCTCGGCTGGAACGTGATATGTAGACCAGGCTGGTCTCTAGCTAAAGTGATTCAGCCGCCTCGGCTTCCAAGTGCTGAGACGAAATGTGTGTGGAACCATGCAGTGCTTACTGGGCTTCACAGCTGCGCTCACTGCTGCTGCGTGTGTGTTATGTGAGGCCTTCTCTTCTGAGTTCCGTGTTCTCTTGACCTCATCCTGTCGAAGCCCTCAGCAGCCATTTCATCGGCAGACTTGAAGGCCTGGCATCAGCCTGCATTTCTCTATCTTTGAAGCCATCCACAGTTGACGGTGATATTTTGCATTTTCTCTCTTGTTCTGCAAACATTTCCTCTTAGCTTCCTAGATGCAGCATTAATTCTGTTACTAATCCTGGCGTGTTTCTATGATGCACTGAGGCTGGTTTAAGAGCTCTGTTTCTTCAGTTTGCTTTAGGTAAACTACATCAGCCTTTAGCATTTTTTCTTTGGAAGTTATATTAATAAGCTACACAATTATAAACATGAATGGGCAGACATCTGCACATATGAGCCCTTGTCACATGTATAAGTATAAAATTTCAGTGTATTCAGTTTGACCATATAATTTTTATTCTTATTAAATAAGGACATCATTGAGAGTAAAATAAAACTTTTTCCTAGCTTTTAAAAAGAATTTGTGAGCTGAACAGTGGTGGTGCACACCTTTAATCCCAGCACTTGGGAGGCAGAGGCAGTGTGATATCTGTGGGTTGGAGGCCAGCCTGATCTACATAGTGAGTTCAGGACAGCCAGGGCTACACAGGAAATCTTGTCTTGAAAAACCAGAGAGAGGGGGGCAGGGGAGGTGTGTACTTAGAGTGTATAACATGCTGGTTTAATACACACTATAATTACTATGATCAAGGGATCATACCCAGCACACACAGTTGTCCCTTTTGTTTTTTGTGGTAAGAACACTAATGATCTACTCTGAGCAAATCTCAAGTCTCTAATACATTATTATTAGCTGTCATAGCTGAGGTCTTCTATTTCCCATCCCCTCCCTGGCAGCCCCCATTTTCCTTTGTTTCTTTAAGCTCAGCTGTTGAGATTCCATGTATAGATGTGGTCAGACTTGCTCTCCCTCTCAGCTCTGGCATGGGGCCTCCCAAGTTCTTCTATGTAAGATATGCAAATGGCAATCTTTCTTTCTGTTTGAAGGCTGAAGGGAGTGAGGTTGCCCTCCACATGACCCCAGATTGATGGGGATTGGACCCAGGGCCTTGTTCATGCCAGGCAGGCCCTCTAGCAGTGGGCTCCATCCTGTCCCTAGGAGAGTTCTTTTAGTAACTAAGCTGGACCGGAGCTCCATGGATAGCCAAGTGCTCAGTGTGAGGGGAGGTACCTTAACCTCCCACCTCTAGTGACATCGCTTTCCTTCCTGAAATGCTCTCCTCTTGCTCATCTCTTCATAGTCAGGGCCCAAGAAAGTTGGGCCTCCCTTAGTCTGTTGTTGAAGCCACATCAAAGTTGGGGCTCCACAGGGGGTGTAACTCATCTGTAGAGCTCTCACCTAATGTATACAATGCCTTGGCCTTAGCCTAGCACTACCAAGACAAAAAACAAAAACAAACAAAACAAAACAAACCCAACAAACATGTTTACTTAATTTATTAGGTGTAGTAGAGTTAGTGTGTGTGGAATCTGGGTTTTTATATGCAAAAGCATGTTGGCATAGACTATTTTACTCTTTTTCCATCTGAATGGCTTTTATTTTTGGTACCTAGCCACTCTGATTCGGACTTCCAGTATCATGTTGGATATAACTAGAGAAAGTAGACTCGTCTTGTTCCTTGCCTTTAAAAAAAGTATTTTAGATTTATTTAGTTTATATGCATGAGTGTTTTGCCTGCACGTATGTGTTTGCACTGTGTTCATTCCCAGTGCCCACAGAGGTCAGAAGACATTGTATCCCTTGAGCTTTAATTATGGATGGCTGCAGGCCACCATGGAGGTGCTGGAACCAAACCCCAGTCGGCCCTCCACGGGAGCAACAAATTCATTCAGCTCCCAGCCTTCTCTACAGTGCCTGTTCTTTATCTTTACAGCTGAGTCTTTTGTCTGTGGTGGCTTGGATCTGATAAGGCAGTTTCCTTCCAGTCCTAGATGGCCGAGTGCTTTCATCCTGAGAGAGCATTGAGTCTGGCTGAGGTTGGGAGGAACTGTTGCTCTGCAGGGGACTGGCGTTCAGTTCCCAGAGTCCTTAGGAGGCAGCTCACACTCCTGCAGCTCCAGCCCCATGACCCGATGACCTCTTGTCCTACGCAGGCTCCCACACACATGTGCACAGACACGCATAAATTAAAATGATAAGTTTTTTTTAAAGTTGTTGAGTTTTATTTGATACTTTTCTCTATCAGTTGAAATGGTCTTTAGTTATTACCTCCCCTCGTTTTGTTAATGTACACACTGAATTACGTAAGGTTCTATTAATTTTTTTGAGGGTATGATTCTTTTAATGTGCTGCTGAATTTGACTTGTTGGATTTTTTTTTTTTGAGTTTTTTTCTTTCTTTTTTCTTTTTTTTAAGAATGTGTAGTACAACCCAGAATAGTGTAGCCCAGGCTGTCCTCAAACTGGTTATGTGGTGAGGAGAACCTTGAGCTTCACTTCTTGTCTGTGTGTGAGCGTGCCACTTTGTGTGTGCTGAGTCAGAGGACAGCGTTTGATTGTCCATCTGTTCTTCTCTGCTGGACAGTCTCCTGTTCCTGTTCTGCGTACTCCAGGCTGACTGGCTGGAGCCATTCTCTTATCTGTCTCCACCGATGTACAGCTTTGTACCTGGTTCAGGTTAAACCAGAGGATCAAACTTGCGTGACAAGGCCTTTTGCTCGCCGAGCCAGCTTCCTGGCCTGAGCGTGAACACTTCTCCTTTTCCTTTCTTTGCGCACGCTGGTGGTTTACTTGCAGGTGTGCCTGTGTGGGTGTCAGATCCCCTGGAACTGGAGCTGCAGTTGTGAGCGTCCACGTGGTTGCTGAAAATTGAGCCTGGGTCCTCTCAAAGAGTAGCCACTGAGATCCCCCAGCCTTGACCGTGAACTTCTGATTCTCCTGTTCCTACCTCCTGAGTGCTGTTATTTCAAGTGTACACCGTTTTATGCTGTGCTTGGGATCAAGCCCCTTCCTTCTGTCCCCTCTTTTTGGTTCAATTTTTTTTTCCCAGACAGGGTCTTGCTATGTAGCACTGTCTGGTCAGAAACTTGCTATGTCGATCAGGCTGGTCTCACACTCGCAGTCCAATGTCTTGGGGATTCACTCAGTTTTGGTAGTTTGTGTGGAGGGATTTATCATTTTTCTCCAGGACCTCTGATGTGTTGTTTATCATGGTCCAAGTACTTAATCCTTTCAGAAGTATCGTCTCACTGTGCACCTTTACTCATTCTCTCTCCATTAAGCTTGGGACCAGCTGACCTAATTTGTCCTTCTTTGGTTTATCTGAGGTAGAGCCTCACTCGATCACTGTGCAGCCCTAAGCGGCCTTGCATTCTCAGTCCCCTGCCCTTTCCCTCCCCCTGGCAATGCTACCTAAGTGATCCTTTCAGGACAATTCCGTGCACTTCCAGCAACTCGTTTGTTAGTCTAGCAAGATAGTGACACAGGGCAGGGGATGCTAGTGCAGGGTGACTGGTGAGGACCCAGGAGGCTGTGCTTGATCAGCAAGGCCCACAGCAGCCAGGAGTGTGCTTTGTTCTCGGCGTCTGATGGAAGGCTTACTTGCTGTCTGTTCTTCAGTTCATATAAATACTCACAGTGTCAGATTTAGTGGCTGTTTTTGTGCATCAAAACAACCAAAAGTCAGCACCACGTGTAGCTCACCATGGTTTCCCGTCGAACCACTAACTGAAGCTGGAGGTGCCGTTTCCTCACTACAAAATGAGGCTGATGGCTGAGATGACTTATTTTATACACTGTCGGTGACAGTCCATGTTTGGGGCAGGGACGTAGGTGTGCAGGAGGGCAGTAGGAAGTAGGAGCCTGAGGCTCAGAGCCTCCTGAGATGTTGCATTCCAGCTTTGCTACGCATCCTGTCTTCTGTGTACCACCAGCAGCCACATGCACAGCGCACAGCACACTCTCCTGTTGTGTTTGTTTGTTTTTAGAGACAGGGTTTCTCCATGTAGCCCGGGCTGTCCTGGAACTCACTCTGTAGAGCAGTTGACCTCAAACTCAGATCCATCTGCCTCTGCCTCCAGAGTGCTGGGATGAAAGGTGTGTGCCACCATTGCCCAGGCCTTCTGTGGCTTTTCAAAAGTAAAATACATTAATTATTTTATGTGTATGTGTATTTGCTTGCTCTGGGTACCATGTTTGTGCATGGCGCCCACAGAGGCCAGAAGTTCTAGAGGCTTTGGATCCTCTCGACCTAGAGTTGCATGCAGACGGTTGCAGGTCGCCATGTAGTGCTAGGAATCGAACTGAGGTCGTCTGAGGAGCAGCTAGTGCTCTTCCAGACCATCTCTCTAGTCTCTGTGTGTGTTGCTTTTAGTCCAGGCTGTCATCCTCCTGTCTCAGCCTCCTGGGTGTTAGGACTCAGGCATGTGCCACCATGCCCAGCTAATCTTAGTACTGTATTAATGGTGCTTGGTGCATTGGTTTAATGAGCTTAGGTAGCTATAGTCTACCCTTATTTCTTTTGCCTATGATTCTCTTGTTTGAATTAAAGCAGCTGTCTCAGTAGAAACTTCTGAATCTAGCTGACATGTATGTGAATTTATCATGAGTTGCTTGCCTTGGCAGCCCTGGGAGACCTGGTAACAGTGTGCACATTTTGTGTTCTTTAGATCAGTCTAAAGTATTCGTGAAGGTGTTCACTGAAATCGACCGGATGCCCCAGCTCCTTGCATACTACTACAAGTGTCACAAGGTAAACTGCTGGGAGTGAGTGGAGTAAGTGTGATTGTGGAGGGCCCCACCGCTGGGCCCAAATCTTTCACAGGCAAAGGCAAAATTAGACTCTGCCCTTCAGTCACTTTCCTTTTACTGGAAGCCAGTAGGGGGTGCTCTCGATCCACTCAGTAGATGCCCTTAACTGTAACTTGGAACAAGGCCATGGGTTTTCAGCCTGGATTCATTCACAGACTTAAAACATTGTTTTAATTTGTTTCGATTTTCGATTTTTAAAGGCAAATCATGTCATAGGCTTCATTTTGTCCTCAGCAAGCCATAAGAATTTTATATTTTCAAGGGCTAGGCTACCAACATACAACTTGCTGGGCTAACCTTAATTCCTTCAAGCACAATACTCATAGTTTTTGTTTGTTTTAGTTGATTATTATTATTGTTGTTGTTGTTATTGTTGTTTTAGTTTTTTATTATTATTATTATTATTATTATTATTATTATTATTATTGATGATGATGATGAGGAGGAGGGTAAGGAAGAAGAGGAGGAGGAGGGGTAGATGTGTGCAGGCACAAGCAAGCCATGCTGCACGTGTGGGTAAGAGGACAGTGTTAGAGAATCTGCTTCCCTTCCACCTTTATGTGGGCTCCAGGGTTGCCAGGGCCCCAGGGAGCTCTTTATGCAGTGTGGCCCTTGCTGGCCCTTGCGTGTGTTTAAATCATATGGTTCAGGGCATGAAGCATCAGCACACACTATGGCTACTCTAAAAGCTCTTCAGGGGAGTGCAGTGGGCCCCGAGGAAGCTCAGTGTTGTGCTTTGGGTGGGGTCAGAGGAGACAGCATTGCTTGGAGGTCGATAGATTCAGGTGTTAGATGGTGACCCCGGCAGGAGCCTAAGTCTTGCCCATTTGCTTTCTGGTCTTTCTCAAGTAGATGAGTCTCAGCCGGGTACTTATGTGCTCAGGATGGTAGGCAGTTCTAGAGTGGCGTGTTTTGGGGTACCTAGTAAAATACCCCCTTTGCTGTGCCTCTGCAGGTGCAGCTTTTAGCAACCTGGCAAGAGCTGTGTCAGAGGGACCTTCCGCTGGACCGGCAGCTCACTGGCCTCTACCATGCCTTGCTTGGGGCATGGCACACGCAAACCCAGTGGGCCACACAGGTAACAGCTCATCATTGGAGAACAAAGCCTACAGTGGCATGGGAATGGGCACTGCTCTGGATCAAGCGCTGTTGTCACCCAAGGGGTTAATACTTAGACTTATAAACCCACGTCAGTGAGCCCTTTAGGTCTCCAAGGAAACTCTTCTTATCACTCTCCTCTGTATCTTAAATAGAATCTAATGAGACGGTGTCCCCAGTGTTTGCTGGGAGCCTCTGGTGTTGCTGAAAGCCAGAGGCCCCTAGTCAGGTGGTGGAAAGAGCAGACTGTGTTCATTTTAAAGTTCAGGCCAAGTTCCCGTCTCTTACCCAGAGTTGGAAGAATAGTCTCGTTTTAGAGGTGCCCTGTGAGCCGGGTGGGGTGAGGCCGAGGTTTTGAGTGGAAGCCTCCCGTCATATTCTCTCTCAGTCCACAGGCGTTGGTAGCCACAGGGTATGAGCCACCCTTCCCTGTATGATGTCAGAGGCACACAGCTCTTCAGGGAGGGAAAGGCCCATCTTACTTGGGAGTGCTGGTGGGTCAGGGCTGGTGACCTGTTTTCACAGATAGTCACGACTCCTTAGGTAATCACCTGTCACTGGCTGGAATGAACTCTATCTACTGTAACTGGGGAGAATCCCTTGCGTGGGCTTATGCCATTCACATTGGCTAAAGCATTTTGTTTTGTTTCCTTCTTTCCATCCTGCCCACTCAGACAGATCTTGCTAGATAGCCAAGCCTGGCCTCAGATACATGTTATCCTCCTTCCTCAGCCTCCAGTGCCCCATCCTTGTTATCGTTGTTTGAACTAACCTAATTCCTCCGATTTAGGCTCTACGTCCCATTTCCAGTGTGCCTGTCTGTCCACATTCACTCACACATCCTTGTCTTTTGTACAGGTCTCATAGCTCAAGGGTAAGAACAACTCACATCTATACGGGGAAATGTCCTGTGTCATCTAAGAAGACCCCGGGGTTTCTCAGCCTCAGTTTTGGAAGGCATGTTCATTTGTGCCTTTGGCTCATGCCCCCCCCCCCTTTTTTTTTTACTGGAGATGGGTTTGACAGTCAAATGTCTGCTGAAGCTCAGGCTAGTGCAAAGTAAGGCCAGAGACACAGGGTAAAATGTCGTTATACCCTCCCATTTCCTCCTATTGTTTCCTTTCATTTTAGTGGGTTTTGGGATCAGATCTGCAGTTTTACACGTTAGGCCAGAACATTTCCACTGAGCTGTACTCTGGGTCATCTTTGTTATTTTATGTGGAAACAGGTTTTCTCAGGCTGGCCTTGAACTTTTAATCTTTCTGCCTTGTTCTTCCTAAGCAGATATAATTGTAGGCCCGTACTAGATTCAGATTTCCCTTTTTTCTTTTTAAAAATGGATTTTACAATTTATTTTGTTACTATTTTGAGACAAGGTCTTACTCCGTAGTCCAGGCTGGCCTGAAAGCCACTGTGTAGACAGGCATGGTAGTAGAGACAGAGGCAGGTGGATCTCTATATGTTTGAAGCCAGCCTGGTCTACATATCAGGTTTCAGGCCAGCCTGGGCTACACAGTGAGGCCTGTCATCAGACTCTGCCCTGCACCCACCAAATAATGACAGAGACTTATTATTTGTTATAACTCAGGCCTCAGCTGGCTGCCTCCCAGCTAGCTTGTCTAACTGAAATTAACCTGACTATTCTATTCCACGTCTGCCACGTGGCCTGTTACCTCTCACTCAGTCGGCCAGTCCCCACACCTGTTCCACCTCCATGTTGTGCTGGTGAATCTGGTGTCTCTAAACTTCCCACAGCTCCTGTCTCTGCCAAGCCTTTCCCTGAGCCTCAGCTATTGGCCACCAGCTCTTTATTAGCCAGTGATGGAGGTGTATGTCTACAAAATACTAAGGCTAGTAATGATCAATAAAAATAACAATACCAAAGTCTGGCCAGTACTCACCTCTCTGCATGTACAGAAATCAACATTTGAATAATACAAAGATAGCCTTTACATGGTGCATAAAAAGACTACCCCAACAGAGACACTGTCTTAAAAACATGAAATTTACTCTGGCCTCTAATTCATAGCAATTCTCCTGCCTCAGCTTCCCCAGTGCTGGGATTATAGTCATACATCAGCACACCTACTTTTGTTGTTGCTGTTGTTTTTATTGTTTTTGGGGGGAGGGGGTAAGGGGCAGAGTCTAATCCTCCTGCCTCCATCCCCTGGGTGGATATCCTGTCATGTCTGTTTTGTGTGTTCCTGGGGACGTTGCCCAGGCTTTGTGTGAGCACTCTATAAACTGAGCTATATTCTCACTCCTCCCTAGTATTCTACGTGAAACTGAGCCATCTCTCCAGACCTAGTTTTCCATTTCAGTTCTCTTATCTCATCCCTTGTTTGCACCTACTTAGGTTATAGGAGCACAGGAGGGTGAGAATATTTCCTAAGTGGACTTGGCACATTTTTCAAGTTTTCTTAAGAGACCTAAGGAACATAGAGTGTGAAAAGGCCATCAGAGACTTGAGTCAGCTAAACTGTCCAGGTCCACGGTCTCTGTTGGTCCTGAAGAGAATGTGTGTGGCCCTAGATCTGTGCAGAGAAGAAAAGCGCCGTGAGGCCAGGCTCTGTGCTGTGCTCCTGCTCATCCTTCCAGTCTCTCTGGTGTCACCCAAGTCCTCACTGATGACCAGTTCAGTAAGCAGGCACATGGGTCAGAGATGGAAGTGCCTTTCGTTCAGAGTTTAGCTTCTGCCACCTTCTGTCCTGTCCCTGCCCAGTTTGCCCAGTAAGGGGAACTTGGGATTCCTGATCACCCGTTTTCAGCACTCCTAGGGCTCACCTTGGAACCATCAGGAGACAGCTGTTCGATGCGCTAATGCTCACCCCTCTCCCCCACTGCAGGTTTTCAAGAACCCCTACGAGGTGGTGACAGTGCTGCTGATTCAGACCCTGGGGGCTTTGGTGCCCTCCCTGCCTATGTGCCTCAGTGAGGGTGTGGAGAGAGCGGGACCAGAGCTGGAGCTCACCAGACTACTGGAGTTTTATGACACTACTGCCCACTTTGCCAAGGGGCTGGAAATGGCGCTGCTCCCCCATCTCCGTAAGCACTCCTACTTCCTGCCTTACTTCTGGCTGGTCTTGCCTTGTGTTTGAGGCCTGGATTCGTTTACTGTTTCTAGTAGCTGTGGAAGAGAAAGGGTCACGGGGAAGCGTTCCCATGAAAATATCGACAACATGGAAGCGGGCTCAGTCAGTGCTGACCAGGAGCTTCACATACTCCAAGGCAGTGACAGACACTTCTGCTGTCCCTGACAGTGTAAGAGGTTCACTGTGGAGGCATGAGTGGCAGTGAGCTGGCAACAGGTTTCAGTGGGAGGATCGTCTTCTTTTTAAGTCAGAACCTCAGACAGTTTAACGTAAGCAGTAAGTTTGGGAGAGCACATGGGCTAGAGAGGGGGACTTGGAAGGGCAGCAGCAGCAGCTGCCCGGGGGCCAGACCAGGCCTGAAGTGACTGTGGGGAAGGATAGGCATCCTGGCAGGCGGTTAGGCAGAGCACAGCTCATCCCGCTTGGGGACGTGCTGTGTGGGATGCCGAGCTTTCCAGCTGATTTCCACCTGTGTAAAAAGCATCATAAACATAGACCTCGTGACACATGCTGCTGTCAACTCAGGAAACTGCTTCAAGAAGGCCTCATTCTGCCATGTGGCTGCTGTGTGTCACAGTCTTGGTTTATTTAATAGTTATTCTCTTTAATTACACTGTGTTTAATTGCCTGTACATTCCAGGGAGTGTGTTTATTGTTCAGGTTCCTGGTGATTCATGGGTGTTGTGGCACACTCACTGGTCAGACCTCACTTGTGGGAGGTGCACAGTCATGTGGGTGGTTTCCTGAGAACTGTGATGCCCTGGCCCAAGTGGCTACAGAGTGCTTAGACTGGGCACCCTGCTGGAGCAGGCTGCTCAGGGGAGGGCAGGGAGCAGGTTGCACTCCTCCCCACAAATGAACTTTCTTTTTTTTTTTTTGGTTCTTTTTTTCTGTACTGGGGGCCGAACCCAGGGCCTTTCCTTTCCTAGGCAAGTGCTCTCCCAATGAGCTAAATCCCCAACCCCACAAATGAACTTTCTTAAAGACATGAGAACCACCCTCTGAAGTCAGTGAGAAAGCTTAGATCCCCAGCCATTCCAGCCGAGGGCTTCAAACCATTGTTTGTATTGTTTTAAATCAAAAATGCTTTTGGAAGGATGGACGTGGTGGTGTATACATTTCAGCACTCAAAAATATATTGTGTTCAAATCCACTCTGGGCTACATCTCAAAATGATAACTGAGCCAGTGCAGTGATACACAACTTTAACCTCAGCATTCCAGAGACAGAGGCAGGAGGATCTCTGTGTCTGAGGTTAGCCTGGTCTACTGAGTGAGTTCCAGGACACCGAGGGATTCACTGAGAAACCCTGCATTGAAAAACAATGCAAAATAAAATAATCCTGATAAGAGAGAAAGAGCATGACAGTGATCCACAACTTTATCAGAGAGACAGAGAGAGAGAGAGAGAGAGAGAGAGAGAGAGAGAGAGAGAGAGAGAGAGAGAGAGAGAGAGAGAGAGACAGAGAGAAAGAGAGAGATAGTGTTCTGTTCTATTCCTTATAGTGATTCTTATGTAAATACACACTGAAGTTGGATATGCTGGTGCATGCCCGTGTGCCTGCTCCTTGGTAGGCTGAGGCAGGAGGATTGTGAATTTGAGCCTAGGGGGGTGTATAGTAAATTCAAAGCTAGTCTGAACTATGTAGTGAAATCCTATCTCAGAAAACTCAGTGTTTGCAAGCATTCATGTAAATATTAATATGTACTATAGATAATATATTTAACATACTTTATAAATATTTAACATATACTATATAATGTATAACTACTATATTATTTCATGAAACATTTATGCACTATATGTCTATATTATATGCTATACCATAATAATGCACATAGTATATAAATGTTTTTCTATTTATTGAGGCTTGGTTTCAATGTCTAGCTCTGGCTGGCCTGTTTAGAGCTCACTATATAGACCAGGCTGGCCTTAAACTCACAAGGATCCACTTGACTCTGTTTCACAAGTGCTAAGATTAAAGGCATGAGCCACCATGGCTGGCAAAATATTTTAAAATATTGGTTGTAGATAATTTTACATTTTTTTTTATTTTAAAATAATATAGTGTGTGTGCATGTGCATGTGCACGTGTGCTCTGTGCTGTGTGTGTGTGTGTGTGTGTGTGTGTGTGTGTGTGTTCAGTTAGCAAAGCCCCTGCCTCTAAGTGAGAGGTCCTGAGTTTAGCCCCAGCACTCATGCGAAAAGCTAGGCATGTCATCCCATGCTTGTGACTGGGAAGACAGAGGCAGAAGGCTCCCTGGGCTCCCTGGCTCCCTGGGCTCCCTGGGCTCCCTGGGCTCTCTGGGCTCCCTGGGCTCCCTGGACTCTCTGGGCTCCCTGGGCTCCCTGGGCAGCTTGCTTAGCCTACTTGGTGAGCTCCAGGCCAATGAAAGACCCTGCCACAAAGGAGGTGGATGATGTTCCCAAGAATGATGCCCACCATTGACCTCTGGCCTCTACACATGTGGACAAGTACACCCACATTTAAAGAAGGAAAATAGAGTGGATATTTTCTTAGATTATTATCATAAAACATGGATTCTAATGATTGCTTCATGACTACGACACCCTTTTTACATATTTGATTACTTGTTTGTTTTGAGACAGGGTCTCTACATAGTACTGTCTGTCCTGGAACTCACTATATATAGACCAGGCTGGCCTTGAACTCACAGAGATCCTCCTGCATTGCCTCCTGAGTGCTAGGATTAAAGACACACACCAGCATTCTTAACCCTATGGCTTACGTATTTTTAGCTACTATTTGAGTAAAACCCTTATAAACTGTCTCAAGAAACTTTCTGACCCAACCCTGAGGCTCTAGGAGAAGTTTAGGGTTGCAGTTGCCCTTCTGGGAACATTGAAAGGTGCCTGTCACACTTGTGTCTTATGCTGTCCATCAAGGTTAGTGGTACACCCCCACCCCCACCCTCACTCCCATCCCCGCCCTCTCCAGCACTGTGTTCTTTCTTTCTTCCATCATTTCCTGGCTCTTAGATGTTTAAAGATGTATTACTTTAAATTTTTTACTTTGGTTGTTAATGTTTAAAAATTATATTATAAAAGTTCTAATTCTTTCCTCCTGATTACTTATTCTTTATATATTCATCTGTTTGGGGACTTAATCTATTTCTCATTAATTTTTTAGAGCAATTCATTTAAAGCAATATATTATTGAATACATTTATAAAAAGCAATAAAATATGTAAAAAATTCCTGGCAAAGAATCTGTAATACAGATGGAAATTTCCTCTAATGCCACTGTTGAAAATTTAGTATATGTTTCTAAAAGATTCTTATATGGTGGGCTTTCCCCAGTTATTTTTCAGATATGTTACATCTTTAACTTCTTTATTATTTAATAGTTAATACATATACATGATCCAATTTAAAACAAGTGAAAGACTTGAATAGAAAGCAAGTTTAAAAAACAGTTTAGGTTCATGCATTTCTTGCTTTTGTCTTTTGGTGTATGAGTGTTTTGCCTGATGTTATATGTATATGTGTCAAGGACGTGCCGGGTGCTTATAGTGGACAGAGGAGGGTGTTGGGTCCCTTCGAACTAGATTTACAGATGGTGTGAGCCACTGTGTAGGTGCTGGGAACTGAGCCTAGGTCCTCTGAAAGAGCAGAGCAATCACCACTGAGCCACCTCCAGCCTTAGGCTGGTTTCAGGATCATTACACCATATGCATTTATTACACAGAATCGAGACAAGGAAATGGCCATCTTCCTTTCCATCCAGGAGTAGCATTTGTGTGTTTAACTGTGCATTTGTATACATACTAAATTTGTATTTTTGGCTTTTTGAGACAAGGTCTCATAGTTCAGGCTGTCCTTTAACACACTATGTGGCAGAGAGCGACCATGAACTCCTGATCCTTCTCAGGTACTGCAAATACAGGTACAGATAGGCACCACTGTGCCTGGCTTCTAGATACGTTTACAGTAGAATGTTTTGCTACCATTATCATACCCACATGTTTAATATCTAGTATATAGTTTATCTTCAGCTTTGCCAGCTCTGCAGAGGTCTTTCTAGTTGTTCCCTTCTCTGCCTCTCTCTGAGAGCTACATTAGTGTACATTGGACCTCTTGATGCCCCTAATCTAACAGTCAGTTCATCTTTGTCTTTTCGTGACATTGATATCTTCGAAAATTCTTGTAGAATTCCCCACACCCTAGAATGCTGTCTTTTCCTCTTATGGTTAGCTTTATATCAAACATGTTGGCATCATACACTGTACTGATACTAACAGAGAATCCTGCCGCACCATAGCAGGAGCACAGCAGTTATGTGTGTGGTTATGTGCATGAGAGCCCGGGTGCCCATGGAGGCCAGAGGCACCAGATCTCTTTGAACCTGAGTTAAAGGTGACCGTGAGCCACCTCATTTGGTTGGTGCTAGGGTGCTGGGGAACAAAATCAGGTCCTTTGAAAGAGCAGAACATGTTCTCAGCTGCCAAATCACCTTTCCATCCCCGGGTTTGGTGTTTTGAGATAGTCTCGTGTAGCCTAGGCTGTGTAGCAGAAGATGACCTGGAATGCCTCCATGACAGCTCTGACGTGGACATGCATCACACTCCAGGCCTAGGAGTTTTCACTTGAATCTGGGATCTTACTGCGATGGGCACAGAAGCTCTGGGGTGGCTTCTGTAACACTCGTTGTAACAGAGTTCGGCTTTGTGGATCACAGAGGCTTCCGTGACTGAGAAAGCAGATTAATGTGACATAGGCACATTAGGGAACGTTCCAGCAGAATATCTTCGCCCTATTGTTTCTAGCAGCCAGTTTAGATTATTACTATATTTTAATTTCTTGTTTCTTACAGAGGACCACAACCTGGTGAAAGTTGTTGAGCTGGTGGATGCTGTATATGGTCCGTATAAACCCTACCAGCTGAAGTACGGTGATCTGGAGGAGAGCAACCTTCTCATACAGATCAGCGCTGTGCCTCTGGTAATGTCTGATTACACTGCAGTTAGGCTACTGGCCACGTATCAAGCATTCTGTGAGCTGCTCTTGGCTGTGCATAGTGGAGGGTTGGGGTGAGACTGAGTGTTTATAAAAGGGAAGAAGGAAGGCTGGCTGTCTTGTAATAAATGCCTCAGGTACTCACACAGTCCAAGCAAAGTTTCCATTTTTGTTTCAGATCAACAGTCAAAAGATAAAGCTAAACAAACCAGAGAGACTTAAATCATAAATCCGTCTCATCTACTTAGTGATTTTGCCTTAGGTTGGTCACGGACATCTCTGCATCAGATAGCGCTTGTTCTCAGGTTGTCTGAGGTGTCCAGCATGAGGTGAGCCGCAATGGACAGTATTGAAGTCTGCCATATCTAAGTAACCTACCTAGAATGTGTACTCTGCCTCGGTTCTGTCCCTGCTCTGCAGGAAGTGTGCCCCTCTGTCACACTCCTTTGGAGTGTCTAATACAGGGAGATTTATCCCAGATGTAAGACTATCAGAAGTACCAATTTATTAATCATAGAAAAAGAGAAAAGAAATGAAGAACATGAGTGAGAATGAGTGTCTTAGCTAGGGTTTCTATTGCTGTGAAGAGACAACGTGACCATGGCAACTCTTATAAAGGAAAACATTTAGTTGAGGCTGGCTTACAGTTTCAGAGGTTTAATTTATTATCGTCATGGCAGGAAGCATGGCAGCTTGCAGGCAGGCGTGGTTGTGGAAAAGGAACTAAGAGCTCTACATCTTGATCCAGGGTCAACAGAAGCAACTGTCTGCCACACTGAATATCGTTTGAGCATATGAAACCTCAAAGCCCACTCCCACAGTGGCTACTTCCTCCAATAAGACCACACCTATGTATAGTGTCACTTTCTATGGGCGAAACATTCACACACATGAGTTTCTGGGGGCGGGGGGGGCACCCATTCAAACCTCTACAATGAGCTAAACTTTGGTTATATTTTAATGGCAGAAGTTAATTTCTGTGCAGTGTTCTCTCTCTCTCTCTCTCTCTCTCTCTCTCTCTCTCTCTCTCTCTCTCTGTGTGTGTGTGTGTGTGTGTGTGTGTGTATTTGGTTTCTTAGGTGGTTTACCCACAGATGAGTGACATTGCCGCTCTTCCCATGTTAATGTTGCTAGGTCCTCTGTGTTAGTGCTAGCTCGGCCAGCATTCTCCAGCCTGATGAAGCTTTTGCTTATCTATATCTACTGCTCAGGAACACGGGGAAGTGATTGACTGCGTTCAGGAGCTGAGCCAATCTGTGCACAAGCTCTTTGGCTTGGCATCTGCAGCTGTTGACAGATGTGCCAAATTCACCAATGGCCTTGGGACCTGTGGACTGCTGACAGCCTTGAAGTCCCTCTTTACCAAGTAAGACTGAGGGAGCTGGGGGTCAGGGGGAGGCAGGCCAGGCACAATGGAGGGTCCTGTCTGTTCCAATTAAGAGTGTGTTCTGTGTTCCTCCTGTGAACCCTTGGGAAACGTCTGTACCTGAGCCCACGAGCATATTCTTAAGGATGCTCAGTGGAGCATCATTTGCATAGGTGGGGCACTGGAACCTGTCCATTCATTGGGCTGTGACTAAATACATAATTGAAAATATCAGGTGAGCCAGGTGTGGTGTCACATGCCTTTAATCCCAGCATAGAGGCAGAGGCAGGCAGATATCTGTGAGTTTGAGGCCAATCAGATCTCCATAGTTTAAGGCTAGACAGGGCTATGTGGAGAGACCCTGTCTTAAAAAGCAAAAGCATAAACACACACACATACACAAATTAATTAAAAATTAAAAAGTGATATAAATAGCCTTTAGGTAAAAGCTACTTATAAAAAACATCATCCATCTGTCTGAAATGCCCCAGCCGTCAAATTCATAGAGAAAACCAGAACAGGTTCCTGTTGCCTGGGAAAACCTAGGAGAGATGGAGGTGACTGTTACTGAAAAGGTTGGGTTGTCATCTGAGGCAGCGTGTGATTTTCATTTATGAGGATTTTGGTTAAATGCCCAATACTCAAAAAGTAAAACTAAACACTTGTTTTTGAAAGAAAGAAAAAGAGAAAAGGAGAAGTTTAGTCACACTTTTGTTAGAAGAATAAGGAAGAAATATAGGGCTGAGGCATGAGGGTCCCGGGGGCAACGTGCTCCAGTGTTTATGTAATGACTTTGGACCAGATCTGGCCCCCCCAACCCCCATCTCTGTCCCCTCAATTCCTTCCCTCTCTACCCCACCACTTTCCCATGTGCACTCTTTCCTTTTTATACCCAGGGTCTGCCTAGTACTGCCAGTGTACACGTGTATTGGGCCATGTACTGGTGCACGGGCAGCCTCTTGGGGGCTGCACCTCTGAAGACGCTAGCTGTCCTTTTCCCAGCAGCCCTCAGTCACCAACAGCTCCTCAGCTAGGGCCAGAACCTCATCCTTGCCCCCCCCCCACCTGTGCTTGGATTTTGGCAGTCTTGATCTTGTGCTGGAATCATACGTGCAGTCGCAGTGAGTTCACTGTGCAATTGTACTCTCATGTCCAGCACATAGTATTTCTCTGCAGATGTCCGCTACCCGTGGCTCTTACAGTCTTTCCATGTCCTCCTCCCTGATGACCCCTGGGTCTTGGGTGGGATGTGAGAAGCTGTTTCATTCAGAGTGGAGTGCCTTACAGTCTCTTACTCTTTGCACAGTGGCTAACTATGAGTCTCTCTGCTAATCTCCATCTACAGTAAAAAGAAGCTTCTATGGTGAGGACTGAGAGGTGCATAACCATGCATATAAAGATGACAGTTTAGAGGACAGTTTACTACTCTGTCCATTTACGTGAACCTGTGCCCTAGCCAACCACAGGTGTTTGCCTTTGCTAACAATACAAGGCAGTACACGGCTTCCACCTTACAGATCAGGTCTTAAATCCACTTAGAAAGCGCTTGATTGCTCCCATAATATTCACGTAACACTAGTGGGCATATCTTGCTCTGACACCATTCACTATCAAATAAAAACAAAGCAAAGCAAACCCAACAGCGTTTGGTATGTGTTGCGTCTTATTGATTTGTTGGTCAGTGGAGTTCCAGACTCTTCCAAACAATATGAATTATTACCATTGCTCTTGGTTACCCTTTAAAATAGATAGTAAGACTCTACTGCTGAGAACATCACATATTTGAATCACAGCACATGGAGAAACCAAGCTGGTTCTAACTGGGAAGCTCCCTACTGGAGGCTTTCACAGTGCTGGAAGGTTCTGTGCACAGTGTCTGGGGCTATAGGGAGAAAGATCATCATGGTCTTATCCACCTGTGAATTTGACAAGTTGCAGATAAATTGTGATGTTCTCCAAGCTTCCCTGTGGTCATTTGTTTCTCCATTAAGTTGCCCTGCATTTCCAGACTCCTTTACTGAATTGAATGCTGTTTTGCTCAGGATATTAGGGAGCTCTTATCATTCCAGAAATACCAGACTCACCTTGTGAGCCCAGTGTTCTTGGCTGTGGCCATTAGCCCCGCCCTAGGCAACCCTGTTGAGGCCATAGGGTTAGAGGTTTGAACCCACATGTGCTTCTAGTAAGAGAAGCATTAATACTGAGTATAGTGTTTACTTATTTATTTTTATTTTTTAGGCTTATTTATTTTGTGTGTATGAATGTTTTACCTGCATATCTGTTTTTATTTTTTGTTTTTATTTTTTGAGACAGGTTTTTCTGTGTAGCTTTGACTGTCCTGTAACTCACTATGTAGACCAGACTGGCCTCAATTGCATGTCTGCTTGTCCACGGAGGTCAGAAAGCAGCATTGGATTCTGGGGACCTGGAGTTACTTATGGTTGTGAGCTGCCATGTAGGTGCAGGGAACTGAACTCAGGTCCCCTGCAAGAGCAGCTTGTGCTCTTAATCATTGAGCCAGGCTTCCAGGGTTACCCCATCCCCTCTTTTTTTTTATATCTAAAGTCTATTATGCTTTTAGACATAATTCTCCCTAATAAGAAAGGTAAAAATATGCATCCCTTCTGTCCGATTTTAGTCCTTTCCACAAAAGCAGCGTGTTGGAACGCTTCGGTTCAGGTTTTCTGACTCTTGGCAAACAAGGAAGACTTGTCAACTTCTAAAACACTGCCTGTGGCCTCGAACTTTCAGGGTGCGCTCTCTCCCTTCAGCTCTTAGTCCTCTGAGCACTGACTACATTTACTTTTCTTCTGTTGTTTTTATGATTGCAAAATAATTCATATTTGTATTCAAATTTACTGTATATGAAAGAATATGGGGCAACGAGGCCATCGTTTGTAGAATTTGGGTACTATCAGTATTACTGAGTTTAGTGGAGTTTGTAGAATTTGGGTACTATCAGTATTACTGAGTTTAGTGGAGTTTGTAGAATTTGGGTACTATCAGTATTACTGAGTTTAGTGGAGTTTGTAGAATTTGGATACTATGATATTACTAAGTTTAGTGGAGTTTGTAGAATTTGGGTACTATCCGTATTACTGAGTTTAGTGGAGTTTGTAGAATTTGGATACTATCAGTATTACTGAGTTTAGTGGAGTTTGTAGAATTTGGATACTATGATATTACTGAGTTTAGTGGAGTTTGTAGAATTTGGATACTATCAGTATTACTGAGTTTAGTGGAGTTTGTAGAATTTGGGTACTATCAGTATTACTGAGTTTAGTGGAGTTTGTAGAATTTGGGTACTATCAGTATTACTGAGTTTAGTGGAGTTTGTAGAATTTGGGTACTATCAGTATTACTGAGTTTAGTGGAGTTTGTAGAATTTGGGTACTATCAGTATTACTGAGTTTAGTGGAGTTTGTAGAATTTGGGTACTATCAGTATTACTGAGTTTAGTGGAGTTTGTAGAATTTGGGTACTATCAGTATTACTGAGTTTAGTGGAGTTTGTAGAATTTGGGTACTATCCGTATTACTGAGTTTAGTGGAGTTTGTAGAATTTGGGTACTATCAGTATTACTGAGTTTAGTGGAGTTTGTAGAATTTGGATACTATCCGTATTACTGAGTTTAGTGGAGTTTGTAGAATTTGGGTACTATCAGTATTACTGAGTTTAGTGGAGTTTGTAGAATTTGGATACTATCAGTATTACTGAGTTTAGTGGAGTTTGTAGAATTTGGATACTATCAGTATTACTGAGTTTAGTGGAGTTTGTAGAATTTGGGTACTATCAGTATTACTGAGTTTAGTGGAGTTTGTAGAATTTGGATACTATCAGTATTACTGAGTTTAGTGGAGTTTGTAGAATTTGGATACTATCAGTATTACTGAGTTTAGTGGAGTTTGTAGAATTTGGGTACTATCAGTATTACTGAGTTTAGTGGAGTTTGTAGAATTTGGATACTATCAGTATTACTGAGTTTAGTGGAGTTTGTAGAATTTGGATACTATCAGTATTACTGAGTTTAGTGGAGTTTGTAGAATTTGGATACTATCAGTATTACTGAGTTTAATGGAGTCAAAGCTAATTTTGTCAGGTTCAAGTGGGTGAACTTCTGCTGTCAGGGGAGAGGAGGGTTTGGGGCAGGGCGGGGAGAATGGGGCAACACAAATGGCCTGACTCAAGCTCTGGTCCTGCACGCTAAGCTGGCCCCTAAGTTGCTGTGAAAAAGTGGCTTCACAGCTGTGGCAGCATGCCGAGCTGGAGTTGGCTCAACCTGGGCTCACTTGGGCTTAGCCTCTGCCTGGCACCTCGGAGGCAGGACTGTGTACTGGTCACTGCTCCCCTCTGAGTTTCAGTGTCTTTGCTTTGATGGCCGTGCCTGTGAAGGAAGCGATTGTAGTCGACATCCCCAACAGTGAGTAACTCTCTGCTGATGGACACCTGAAGCTGTGTGTTGTGAAAGCCAGTTGAAGAGTGTAATATAATATTATATATGTATATAGTGATACAAGTTACACTTGTGTTTTGAATTCTGGACTAAAGGACAGTGAGATTTCCTGCCTGCTCAGCATCCCAGGAGCTCTGTCATGGAAGCTTCCTGTTAGTAGCCTGTCCTTGGCACACTTGTCATAGCATCTGGCTGCTGACAGTTGTTTAATTTCTCACAACTGAAGCAGTTACATCTCCTCAATTTTGCTGCCAGTTTGCTCTTGAGGCCTCTATTCTCTGAGGAATTGTGGTTTTCAGCTTTCTCAGCTAAAGCCTGGAAGGTCTTTGTAAAGGAGGTTGAGTGGTTGTATAGTATCTACAGGCTGTGGGGTGTCTGCAGCTGTGGGATGTCTACAGGTGGTGGAGTGTCTACAGCTGTGCAGTGTCTACAGGCTGTGGGATGTCTGCAGCTGTGGGGTAGCTACAGGCGGTAGAGCATCTATAGCTGTGCAGTGTCTACAGGCTGTGGGATGTCTGCAGCTGTGCAGTGTCTGCAACTGTGGAATGTCTACAGCTGTGCAGTGTCTGCAGCTGTGGGGTGTCTGCAGCTGTGCAGTATCTGCAACTGTGCAGTATTTACAGCTGTGGAGTGTCTGCAGCTGTGCAATGTCTATAGCTGTGCGGTGTCTATAGCTGTGGGGTATCTGCAAGCTGTGAAGTGTCTGCAACAATGGAATATCTACAGGCTCTAGGGTGTCTGCAGCTGTGGGGTGTCTGCAGCTGTGAAGTGTCTGTAACAATGGAGTATCTACAGGCTGTAGGGTGTCTGCAACAATGGATATCTACAGGCCATAGGGTGTCTGCAGCTGTGGGGTATCTGCAGCTGTGGGTGTCTGCAGCTGTGGGTGTCTGCAGCTGTGGGATGTCTGCAGGTGGTGGAGTGTCTACAGCTGTGCAGTGTCTACAGGCTGTGGGATGTCTGCAGCTGTGGGGTATCTACAGGCGGTAGAGCGTCTATAGCTGTGCAGTGTCTACAGGCTGTGGGGTGTCTGCAGCTGTGCAGTGTCTACAGGCTGTGGGATGTCTGCAGCTGTGCAGTGTCTGCAACTGTGGAATGTCTACAGCTGTGCAGTGTCTGCAGCTGTGGGGTGTCTGCAGCTGTGGGGTGTCTGCAGCTGTGCAGTATCTGCAACTGTGCAGTATTTACAGCTGTGGAGTGTCTGCAGCTGTGCAATGTCTATAGCTGTGCGGTGTCTATAGCTGTGGGGTATCTGCAAGCTGTGAAATGTCTGCAACAATGGAATATCTACAGGCTCTAGGGTGTCTGCAGCTGTGGGGTGTCTGCAGCTGTGAAGTGTCTGCAACAATGGAGTATCTACAGGCTGTAGGGTGTCTGCAACAATGGAGTATCTACAGGCCATAGGGTGTCTGCAGCTGTGGGGTATCTGCAGCTGTGGGTGTCTGCAGCTGTGGGGGTGTCTACAGCCGTGCAGTGTCTACAGCCGTGCAGTGTCTACAGGCTGTGGGGTGTCTGCAACTATGGAATATCTACAGGCTGTAGGGTGTCTGCAGCTGTGGGGTGTCTGCAGCTGTGGGGTATCTGCAGCTGTGGGGTGTCTACAGCTGTGCAGTGTCTACAGGCTGTAGGGTGTCTGCAGCTGTGGGGTGTCTGCAGCTGTGCAGTGTCTGGGTCAGTTCTTCCACTTCAGAATGAATGTATGGCCTTTCTCTTCACTGCACAGATTCCTTTCCAGGCCACAGACATCACATTCTGCTCTGTTCTCTTTTCTTTTTTCTTTCTTTTTTTTTTTTTTTTAGGAGCTGGGGACCGAACCCAGGGCCTTGCGCTTGCTAGGCAAACGCTCTACCACTGAGCTAAATCCCCAGCCCTCTGCTCTGTTCTCTTAGAGCTGTTGGTTTGGGGAGGGAGGGAAGTTAGACTCCTTTTGATGCACAGATGTTATACGCATTCTTGACTTCCAGAGGACACAGCCCCTATCTGTCCTCTTCCTAATTCTCCTGAGGACATAGGAGGAAATTTACTCCTTTAAAAACATGCCTTACCAGGGGTTTTCATTTCATGCTTTTCAGAGATTGTATGCTGTTTTATTTGTAAAATGATACAGATGGCATCATTATATCCATTTTAGAGATGAGAAAACTGAGGTCTAAAGCCCTGAGTTGTAGTGCACCTGTGTCACTCATCTGGGAACTGTTCCCAGGGTCTTCTGCCCAGACCATTGCCAGTTGCTGGAGACGTAGTAATGACATAGAGTGCAACCCTGTTCTACAAAGTTGACAGTTAGAACAGCAATACAGCGCTGTTCACGGGGCAAACAAACACTAAGTAAGCCATTTAGTGACGTGCGGGAGTAGGGGAGAGGAGCAGCATGTGTACGAGCCTCCTCAGTGCAGCCTGTGAGGGCGTCTACCTTGAGTCTAACACTGTGCTCCTGGGTGCCCTTTCCTCCTGCCGAGCTTTAGTCTTCTTGACTGGTCTAGACTGAAGATCTGCTTGCAAAAGTTCCCTGATGTCAGTAAGTGCATCGCGGTGGGGCTGTGTGCTCCACAGTATTTGTAGAACCTGTTTCTGAGGACGTGCATGTGCTTGGATGAGGGGTTACTTCACAGCAGCATCTCTTACCTGATTGGTCAGTGGATTCCATTTGGTGGTCTTCCCCTCCTTCCTCATTCTGAGCATCCCCTGAAGCTGCCCTGTCCTTTATGGCCTGGAGAGTTCTCTGTAGTCAGAGGTCCCTAAGAGTTCTTGACTGACATGTGCAAGGCCCATGGTTTGTCCACAGCTGTGGAATTCCAGCTGTCATTTTCCTCCTCTTCCCTAGGTATGTGTCTCACTTCACCAATGCTCTCCAGTCGATCCGAAAGAAGTGCAAGCTGGATGATATTCCTCCCAACTCCCTGTTCCAGGAGGATTGGACCGCTTTTCAGAACTCTGTCAGGTAAGGTGGACCTTGCAGCGCAGTATGCACCATTGCAGCAACCAGCTTGGCCATAAAAGGGTCTGCAAAATATGTGTGTTTAGTTTCTTTATGTGCCTACGTCTGCCTGCCTGCCTGCCTGCCTGCCTGCCTGCCTGCCTGTTTGTCTGTTTTGAGGCAGGGTCTCTTTGTGTAGCCCTGCCTGTTCTAGAACTTGCTATGTAGACCAGGCTGGCCTCAATCACAGTAATTGGCTTGCCACTGCCTCCCAAGTGCTAGCTCAAAAGTGGGTGTGATCCTGGCTCAGTATCTTTTTTTTTAAGCTAGTGCCTAAATTTAAGCAACCAAACAAATTTAAGCATCTGTCAACAAAAAATACTAACAATTTCCTATAGCTTGTAAACTAGTTTTTATTAAATTTTTAAAGATTCATTTGTTTTTATTTTTTTGTATATGTTTGCATGTATGTGTCTGTGCACTATATGCATGTAGTATCAAAAGAGGCCAGAAGAGAGCGTCAGAGCCGCTGGAATCAGCGTTAGGATGGTTGTTAGACCTTACATGGGTGCTGGGAACCGAACTTTTATCCTCTTCAAGAGCAGCAAGGGCTCTTAATTACTGACCATCTCTCCAGCCGCTGGGAAATATTTAAAAAAAATTCTTTACACATTTCTTTTCTTCTTCAGTAACAAACTCTTTTACATTTGGTATAAGATCCCCTTTCCCCAACCTGTGGTTTCCTTTCCAAAGCTAAAGTATACAGCTGTATTTTGGAGAGTACAGCTGAGCCGGTCTGTCCCGTTTTGGGTCTAAGAACCACATTCTTATCATATAAGAATGTCTTTGGAAAGGATCCTGCAGGAGTCAAGTAGCAGGGATTGAGCTGACCCTCTCATGTTGTCAACGGCTGTACTCTGAGGAGCTCATGTGACTTTTGGGCCACGAGGCAGACACCCCCCGGCCTGAGGAGTGTAATCAGTAGGGTCTTGGGAAGATTTGGCCCAGGCATGTTCAGGTAAAAGGTCTTTGACTCATAGACACTACTTACCATCACAGCATTCAAAAGGATTTTGGATTAGTTACCACCATGTGAAGCAAACCGGACATAATTTAGATCTTTGAATTGCCTATAAAATTCAAAGCTGTGGCACAAACCAGCCTGCACTGTCACAGAGATAATAGGGCTAGCAGCTGAAGTCCTTGACTGGCACGTCTAGAGAAACCTCTCTTTTTATGCCTCTGCATTCCAGGGGCAAGCTGGCCTTCATCCACTTACATGCCTTGCCTGACCACTGGCCCCAGTGCCTGGGTGTGTCACATGGCAACGTCATGGTACATGCTGGCAGAGCTCAGCCAGCCACCGAAGGTTGTCAGGGTGAATCCAGGATCACCCAGGGTCATCTTGGGTTGGCATCTCATGGCCTCATGGGCATTATATGTATGGACTGTGATGCTAACTGTATCCCCTTTCCCATGATGCCTTGGTATACTGGGAAATCCTCTGCACAAGGCTGCTCTGGTGCACCTGAGGCGAGTGGAATGTTTTACTTTCTCATAAACCTTTCTCATGATGGAATGCCCAGATACCCTGGTGATGACAGGCGCTTTCAGAGATAGTTAAAAGTTAACGAGGCTTGAGATGTTTTGAATCTTTGGATTTGTCCCAGCATAATGGGTTTGCTGTTGAAGGACCAGTAACTAAAGTCTGAGAGCTGGGAAAATATTACTTCAAAATGCAAAGGTTATAAAATGCAGATGTACCAATCACTCGGGCTTATCTCGTAGACAAATGGGTTGGTTCTCATCTGCCTTTCATGTGTGACAGGAAGACAGTTTTCTATGCAAATAGTAGCTGTCTAGTAGCCATTGAGTGACACATTTCTTCTATTTCAGATTTTAAACACTGGGTGCTTCTAGCCATTTTTTAAAGTTAAAACCTGGTATTTTGGAGCTGTAAAACTGCTTGAGAGAGCACTGGGTAGGATTGTGGTTCATGGCAGAAGTGTTAGTAACATGGTGGGGGTAGGGGACATCAGCAGGAGGAACCTGCGCTCGCCTCTAACGTTCATTACATTTCGTGAAACATTTTGGAGAGACGGTGTTGGAACCCAGTGCCACCGAAGGAGCACATAGTTAGAATTTTTATGAATGAGACTGTGTTTGTCCTGTAAATGCTGGCATGCCAGGTAGTACTTGAGCTTGAAGTGCTCTGTGTTCTGTTTAGGATCATAGCCACCTGTGGAGAGCTCTTGCGCCAATGTGGGGACTTTGAGCAGCAGCTGGCAAACAGGTAGGAGGGGATGGCTTATTCTCCTTGCCCATCATTCCCCGGGGCTCTTGGCTGGGAGGTATTTGAAAGCCACAGGGCTTGAGGACTGTCTGTACCTAGACACAAGGTGTCATTACTGTCATCATTAAACATTTATTGAACACCTAAAAGGGCAAGGCTTATCCTACTTGGCAGTAGTCACATAAATCTGGTTAGATATGGAGGCATCGGTCTAGATGAGGAAATAGTACACATTGTTTCCCTATTATATGTGGGTTAGGCTTCTACTTATGGTCAGTTATTGGGCTCAGAATAAATTTCCCCACAGAAAGCATGTTACAAGTGGTGACTAAGACCCTAGACAAGCCCAGAGGATAGAAATTAACCCAGGCAGCCTTGCAGTCCAGGTCCTGGGGTAAAATTCTGAGCTGCCAAGGAGTGTGAATCAAAGGAGAATTTGGGGGTCTGCTCTAAGAAAAACCCATTCTCCCCTCCTGCCTCTCTTCTAACACTGCCAGTGCTTTTTTATGATCCAGGGTTGCACCATTCAGACATTTCCCTACCATACTTCCTGGTTTCCTTGTTCATCTGTCCTGTAGGAATTAAGAAGCCTGGTGTGTGGGGTTGGGGATTTAGCTCAGTGGTAGAGCGCTTGCCTAGGGAAGCGCAAGGCCCTGAGTTGGTCCCCAGCTCGAAAAAAAACCAAAAAAAAAAAAAAAAAAAAAAAGAAGCCTGGTGTGTGGGGAAGAGGTTAATTAACTCTGTGTGTGTGTGTGTGTGTGTGTGTGTGTGTGTATTTTAGACAGGTCCATACTATGTTATAGGCCTAGGCTGGCCTAGAACTCACTGTGTAGACCAAGCTAGCCTTGAACTCACAGAGATCCACTTGCCTTTACCTCCCAAGTGCTGGGGTTGGGATTAAAGTGATACACGGCCATGCCCAGCTGAGAGGGGTATTGATTTTAGCTTTGTTTTCATCTGTCACTAGACTGTGAGTGTTGTTCTCATGCTTCCCTCTGTCACAGCGTCCTTCCACTGGCATTGTTCTAGGTCTATGTGTTAGACATCGCTCCTCTTCTGGGCATAGTAATTTTCCTTAGTCCTTTGCCTTCCAAAGGGTCAGGAAGGCTCTGGTCGGGAAGGTGAATGGGGAGTGCATGGCTGTGGATGAGCTTGGAGCTGCAGTTTGCATCCTAGAGAGAAGCTAGAAGGCTGGCCCTGTTTCATTGGGAGACCATGCAGCTTCTGAAAGAAAGAGGTGATGTCATTCTGGAAACATCGTCACCATCTATGTTCCCATCTGGGCCACAGCTTGGTGTGTGGCAACCACCCTGTAAAGCTTATCTTATCTCCCCATCTGTCTTACCTTAGAACCCAGACTCTAGCAGAGCCACTCCCCAGGGGCAGACAAGGGGCAAGGCAAAGCAGCCACTCTGGGTAAGACTGACATCAGCTGTCACTCTTAAGATCTTTTTGCAAAAGAGTTATGGGCTGTGTAAATCAGAGCTGGGTGTCACCTCTTGTCCTCAGTGACTTGTATGAGGTGCTATGGCTTCTCCTTAACTTCCTGGTGTTCTACATGGTCCTTTAAAACACTGGCACAAAAGTCCCTGATGTTCTGTTTGTGATGCTTTGGCTACCATTTTTAAGGTCCTTGTGGAATAGTTCCAATGGATAGTTGGGTTCCAGGAATTCACTGTAAATGTACAGGCCTCCATGGCTGAGGAGCTTGAGAGTCAGGGCTGTTTAGCTCTTCGGTATCCCTGCTGAACCACAGAGCCCGCTACAGTGCTGGGAAATCAAGTGTTCATCTCACCCAGGCTCAGGACACCACTGGGACGAGGTGGCCTAGTGATGTCTGCATGGAGATGAGGCTAAGACTAGGTGCCATTAGTTCTCCGGCGTTGGAATTGTGTTTACCTGGACACTTTACAGTCTTTGCTGCAGAAAGTGTGTCTAGCATGGCTTGTTTGTTTTAGCGTGGATGGCAAGCTGACACAGGGAGGCTGGGTTCCCCATGGACAGCCACTGATCCTTCACAAACAGCTGTTAAACCCTATCGTGTGCCTGGCACTGTGCTGGGGCTGGGCGATGAAGCCACTCCGTTCTGTCCTCATCACATGTGCAGGAGACAGGTGGTAGGTGCACGGTAGGTCAAGAGGTTGCTAGCAGCGAAGAGCCAAGTGCCCTGGGGAGGGGGGCACTCAGGACAGAGTGAGAGTGAGCCTGTGAGGCGGGCGTGTGTGTGTGTGTGTGTGTATGTGAAGTTGTAAGGGATTGGCCCTGATTACCGGCTTCTATGTGTTTTAGTTTTATCCTGGAGAGTTGAGGTTGCTACTAGAAAAGAAAAGTCAGACTTGCCTTTTGGAAAAACTGCTGTTAGCTAGGTGGGTGAGATGGAGTGAGGAAGGGAAGGGAAGGGAAGACAGTGCGTCTTCAATCCAGACCCCACAGTGAAGTCTAAGGGAGGTGGTCAAAGGTGGACCACAGTCTCCCAGACAGACAGGAGAGCCAACCATATTGCTGATAGGCTTAAGTAACAGGAACACTGTCTCGAGCCTCTGGTGGAGTGGGAGCAGCCTGAGTATGCTGGGGTTTCTGAGGAAGCTCCCGTCTACAGTGTGGCTCAGCAAGCTGTGCGGCCTGCTTGCTCCCTTCTCTTTTCTTTTCTCTTCTCTTCTCTTCTCTTCTCTTCTCTTCTCTTCTCTTCTCTTCTCTTCTCTTCTCTTCTCTTCTCTTCTCTCCTCTCCTCTCCTCTCCTCTTCTTTTCTTTTCTTTCCCTTTTATTTTCAAGACAGGGTCTCACTGCATCTCCCTGGCTGGCCTGTAACTCAAAGGGATCCACCAAGGTCTGTCTCCAGGTGCTGGGATTAAAGGTGTGCATCGCCACGCCTGGCTTAGTTTCATTTTCTTGACATAGGGTCCAGGCTTGCTTTAAACTTGTAATCCTCCTGCCTTAACCTTCTGACTGCTGGGATTTCAGGGGTATGCCACCCTGCTTAGCTCAGGGGCCTGTTATTTTGTTTTTGTTTTTTATTTTTAAATAAATGGGTGTGATCTAAAACTTGGCTTGTCCAAAGCAATTGCTTTCATAAGAAACATTCAAAAAGGAAGGTGGGGGAGATAGCTGCATTGGGGTTGTCAGGGGCCTTCTCTTTTCCTACTATCCTGTACACATTAAAGTATGGAGTCTGAAGGACAAGAGAGACGGAGGGAGAAGAATGTTTGTAGCATCAGTCCTTGTCGGTAGAGATTCAACTCTGAAGTAGTGTAACAGGTGGATTATGGAAGAGAAGCTCCCGGAGGCATTTTCCTTTCTTGAAGACTCTGAAAAGTGCCAACTTCTCTCAATAGATCTCCCTGTAGCATCAAAGCCACAAAAGTAAACTTTGTGGTGTGACAGTGAATAGCAACATTGTAGCACAGTGTGTGGGGAAGGTTTGTGCTGAAGATAAATAGACTTGCAGTTAGCCAGGGGCTCATCCCTGTGGAGTGCTGCCCTTGGGCAGCCTATCTGCCATAGCAACAGTGTCTTTTGGTGGCACAGATGAGCTACAGTGCCAACCCTGGCTTCTTTTGTGTACCTGAGGCCCAGATTGTTCCTAAATGAGAAAGGATGTCTTCATTTCCTTCCAAAGCAGACCTGCATTGTGTTTACCTCCTGAGGGTGTCCTACATTCAGGAAGAGCTCAGGACAGCTGGCTCAGGGCATGATGCTCGCCACTTTCCTTTCAGGATCCTGTCCACAGCAGGGAAGTATCTGTCTGACTCCTACAGCCCTCGGAGCCTGGCAGGTTTTCAGGACAGCATCTTGACAGACAAGAAGAGCCCTGCCAAGAACCCATGGCAGGAATATAATTACCTCCAGAAAGATAACCCTGCTGAATATGCCAGTTTAATGGAAATACTTTATACCCTCAAGGTATGAGACCAGACCAGCGGCATTCTTACAAATGAAAGCTTTTCCTTGTCACTCACTCTCCCCTGGTGCCAGGTTTTCTGGCTCCGTTTGCAGCCCTGCCGCCATCCCTCTGTCTCCTGTATGTGAGGTTTTAAGGAGCTGGGTTGGAACTCGATGAGATAAGGCTGTAGGACTTGGGTGGATGGGTCTTTTTAATGGATGAAAACCAGGCTTGAGAACTGTCAGGCAAGTTTCCTGTATCTCAGTTCAGAGATAAACTTGTCTATGATACAATGGCAGTGGGGGGGGGTCCCTTCCTGGCTAGTCTTTAAAGCTGACCTTGCCTTTGAGCTTTAGGCTCCCTGGGTCCAGGGCTAAGAGGACTTCCCAGCAATTGGAGTGAGTCACCTAGCTCCTAGGCAGGGCCCACAGGTTGTAAGAGGACCGGGGCATCAGGTTCAGAATGCCTTCCCATTGGAGATATATTCCTGTCATCAGATCGACAGATCTCCTGATGGGTACTGTGCTCTGGGAGTGAACTGTGCATTGAGGCCCTCATGATGTTTCCCCAAATTCTCCCCATCTTTGCACCTTGGCCCACCACTAGCTGCATTTGCACTTGACAAACATGCTTCTTAAAGCAATTCTGTAAACTCATTCATCCATGCTTCTGAGGTTAAGTTAAACCAACTCTGTTTATCTTTATTGCTAATCTGATTTATGTCTGTTGTAATCGGTCCATTTATAATCACAAGAACTAAGGTTACATTTTCCATCCTGTATTTTCTCAGGCTGTGTGGATTCCCGGGACTCACACAGGTCATACATACTCTGGCTTTCAGCCAAGGGCAACTGACGCAACCCCTTTGGGAATCAGAGCTCTGTCCATCACTTCTGTTTATATGTGAGGCCATGGTTCTTTTCCCTCCTCCTCAGTCCCCAAGGGATGGTCACAAGTTAGGTTTTCCCAAATTGCAAATCCATAAACTCATATTGGAACAGAGTCACCTGGAAAGTGACGTCAGCCCTCACGGGTGCAGTATTTTGGAGCTTGTGAATCTGTCTGCTCGCCTTTTCCCAGGCTCAGGTTTGGGGACCACTCTTGTAGACGTGTGCTCCACTTAGGGGTCTGTCAACACTTTTAACTAGGTGATGACCTTATTGGGGGCTTACCTGCCTTTGTCTTCCCCTGTCTCAGGAGAAGGGGTCCAGTAACCATAACCTGCTGTCTGCATCTCGCACAGCCCTGACCCGGCTGAACCAGCAGGCCCACCAGCTGGCTTTCGACTCGGTCTTCCTGCGCATCAAACAGCAGCTGCTGCTCGTCTCCAGGATGGATGTGAGTTCCCACCAACTGCAGTGTCTGTTCTCCTAGGGCCCTCATGTTCTCAGCCCATGCCAGGACTTGTCCCTGCCTGCCATGAGACGCAGGAGCAAACAACCCTGCCGTTGAGGGCAGCAGAGTCACTTGACTTTTCAGTCTCTGGCGGGACGTGAGTTTCTGGGCTGACTTGTAGTTACTCAGCACTATGTGGAGCACCATTTCATAAGATGATGCTGATAGCAATGGTGGTTCCTGTTACTTGAGACAGCATCTTACTAGGTAGCCCAGGCCGGCCCGAATCTCACCATCCCCCTACCTCAGTGTCCAAGTGCTGTGATCGCAGGTCAGGTTTATACTGTCGCATCCGCTTTCCAAAGACTCAGTATTCCATGTTACCTTTCCCATCGGCAGGCCCTTTCCCGCCATTTCAAGGAGCTAGGGAGGTTGTGTGCTGCTCTGATGCCCTGACAGTTGTGGCCCTTGAGCAGGAGCGTGTCTCATGTGCGATCCTGTATGCGATTTGGAGGGAGCTCTTGCCTCTCGCTCGCACATGGGCTCTGTTGTGCTGGTGTGCTGCAACTCTAGGCCACACACCAAGCTCGGTACCCCACTCTGCTTCCTGATACCTTCCCGCCTGCCCATCTCAGAGTTACCTCACTGCCCTTGCCTCCTTCTTTGCTTGTCCCAGTTGCTTTTGGAGGACTTGCAGAGAGCGGTCACATCTGCTGCACTTCCCTGTGTCCTTGGTTCAGACCCCTTTGTTCCCGCTTTGGGTTGCCAGCCTGGTCAGATGTCTCCCCAGCTCCCCAAGTCTGTTTAGGTTCTGCTTTTGTAGAAGAAAATTGTTTGGGAAAGACCCAGCTATGTGCTTCTTATAGGGCACAGATCCTTTAAGGGCAAGAACTCTTACAGTATAATTACAAGGCCTTGGTTTTCTGCTGCCCTCTATAAAGTATGTCAAGAGTCCCTGTATAATCTTGGTCAAGTCTCAGACCCTGTCTGGTTCAAAAAATCTCTGTCCATAAAATGACTGTTTTACAAACAGTCATTTGGAGTCACTTTGGAGTTGATTCCACCCTGGGACTCAGGTTTCTCTCTGTGAGGTCCACTGTAGCTGGCATTTGGACTTCCAGCACTGAGAGCTGCGTTGGAGGGGATGTGGGCACATCTTCAGTGCCTGCTTCCTCTGCCTCCCCTGAGCGGTGTGGATACAGTAGCTTCCATCCATGTGCTATAGCCATGGCTATATAGTGAAAATTTGTCTCAAAAGCTAAAAAAAAAAAAAAAAAAAAAAAACCAAAAAAAACAAACAAAACAAAAAACAAACAAACAAACAAAAAACCCCCCAAAACAAAAAAAAAAGCAGCATGAGGTGAGCATGCAGACCAAGTCTGTCTGACCTTAACTAAGTAAAGGTGAAGGGGACCCGAATGAGAAGGTGGGGCCGGGCTCCACACTCACGGCAGGCACACGGCCCACTGAGCCGTCCTGCTGGCTTGTGCTCTTGCAGCTTTATCTCGTCACCATTTGTGATGTTGGCCACACGTCACCAGCTGTTGTCTAACCGTCACTCTGAAACGGTCCCCCTCCCTTCCTTTTGCCTCCATTCCTGCATCCCAGGTGCTGGGATCCCTGCCTTTTGTTCATGCTGGGGCACTGGGATAGAGCAGAGTCGCCTGGAGGTTAGAAGGATTGTGTGGGGGCCAGTGTCCAGCGCACACTGCAAAGGTCAACACTCAGACTGGAGGATTTGAAAGTAAAACCCGGGTCACTGGTGTTTGTGTTGAGCGTTTGCTGGTAAATTGTATTGCCCCTTTGTATGTTAAGACTATTAACCAACACCATATTCAATTCACAGTAGATTATTGACGTTTCCCTGTGTTGCCTGCTGACAGATGAGTAGAAGAGCCCTTTGAAGTGCAGTATAAATAAATCTCCAACAATTAGGAAACCACCCACACCACTTCCGCAGCCCTTCCTCAGTGAGCCTTTCCCAACTCAGGTCACCCACTGACCCCTCCGGAACCTTCCAGCTCACTCCCCTCCTTCCATGCCTGACTGTTCTCTTTACGCTCCCTCTGCTTCCTCTCAGAAGCCTTCCTCGGGCCTCCAACTCACAGAACTTGGCCTCTTGAGGGATGGTGGTGACGATGGTCTTTGCTATGTCTCATTTCTCACCCCCGCCCTGCTCCACAGTGCCACTTCTGGACCTCCTTCATGACCACAGCCCCCTGCTTCAGGTTTCCATCTCTGGAGTGTTTTTAACACTTTGCTCACCCCCACTCTCCCTCAGAGAGGTGGCTGCGTGCAGTTTCACAGAGCATTGCTCTGATATCCTCTCTCAGCCTTCCTATGCTCCCCAGGGCATCACCCCACCCCCCATCTCTCTTTGTGTGTGGGGTGTGACTATTTACTTTTTGAGACAAGATCTCATTATGTAGCCCTGACTGGCCTGGAACTTATTATGTAGACCAGGCTAGCCTCAGACCCATAGATCCCTGCTGGTATTCAAGGTGTGTGCCACCACGTCTGACTTTGAGAGTCTGATTTTTATTACAAAAATTCTTATATATGCAAAGTAGAGAGAGGAGGATGGGAAGCTCATTCCATCTCCATGATGACCAGCTCTGGAGCACCCTGCTTTATCTAAAATAAGGGCTCTAGGAAGGATATTATTATTACTATTATTATTAAAAAAGATTTTATTAATAATAAAATATTAATATTGTTATTATAATTATTATTTGTGTGCGTGTGATGCATGTGCAAGTGCGGGTACATGCGTGCTACAGTCTTTATGTTGAGGCCAGAGAATAGCTTTGTGGAGTCAGTTTTTTCCTTCCACCTTTATGTGAGTTCCAGGACTCAAACTCAGGTTTGGTTTGGGTGGAAAGCACCTTACTTGCTGCCATCTCTCTGGTCTCCCAAAACACTTTCTCAATATCGCTCATCTGTGTTTGTGTAGATGACACTGTTTGGATCAGGAGTCAGTACTCTGCACAGTGAGGCTGTCTTCCATTTCTCCTCCTCCCTCATTTCTCCTTCCCTGTGGTCCTCTTCCTGGCCACCCCATCTTCCCCTAGAAAGTTATTTGTTGACTAAGGTACCTGTTCCAAGGCTGGCGTCCGAAGATGTTCATTCTCTTTCCATTCTTACTTCTGCAGCTTCACACTTGCCTACACCCTGTGGCACATTCTTTCCTTAAGCTCGTGTACCTCTCAACTCTTGCACCTCACACAGCCCCCTCTGTGCCAGCCTGTCTCTGGGCACACACAAGAGAGAGTAGAGGACAGGCTGAGAGGACGGGGTAGGGAGGAGCAGGGCATCCAGCCATCTTACTTCCTCAGTAGCTTCTGAGAACAAGGGCAAAGACTAGCATGAGACACTGAGCATCATGGGTACGAGGTAAGCGTCATAGTCAGTATTCTACTGCTGCGAAGACCAAGGCAACTCTTCTAAAGGAAAGTATTTGACTGGGGCTTGCGTATGGTCTCAGAGGTTTGGTTCAATGTCGTCATGGTAGGGAGTATGGAGGCAGGCAGGCAAGCATGGCTCAGGAGCAGTAGCTGAGAGCTTTACATCCTGATCCACAGGCAACAGGCAGAGCTGCTGGGCCCGGCCTTGACTTTTGAAACATTAAAATCCACCCCCAATGACACACTTCCTTCAACAAAGCCCCACCTTCTAATCCTTCTAATTCTTCTCAAGCAGTACACCAACTCAGGACTAAATATGCAAATATATGAGGTTGAGGGCCATTCTCACTGAACTTGTACAGTAAGTGTGGGTAGGCAGAGTGTCCCTGTAAAGTGGACACTCAGTAGTCAGTGGGGCAGTGGGTGTAGGAGGCTGATGGAGCTTTGTATTCAGTCTCCACACCACGTGACTAGCTATTTACAAACCAAGTACTTGGGAGGTAGAGCAGGAGGATCAGGGTCACCCTTGGCTACCTGGTGAATTTAAGGCCAGCCTAGGATTTATGAGACTCCCATCTCAAACTAACAAACAATCAAACAAAAGTGGATGGGACTTAGTTGGGATGAGTGAGCTATTTGAATAAAAAGGTTCTCGGACAAGGACAAGGAATCTAGAAAATGAGAAGGATTAGGGCAGGGAAGAAGAGAAGCAATGCCCTTCAAGGAAACAGAAAGTGGGTAGAGTTGGCAGTTAGAGTAGAGGCTTGCTGAAACCTAGCCTGGGCCAAGAGCCCTGGGGTAGCTTTGTCATTCCATTCCGGGAATGCTACTTAAAGGATCAAGCAACCGGATCGTCGGGCACCAGGTGGCTTCTAAGAGCCGTCACACGGTGACCTCGAGGGTTACTCCTGGATGCCAGCCAGAAAGGGCTTGTTCTCCAGGGAGGCATCAAGAACCTGGGTTTCTCTGAAAGGCACGCCAAGACGAGGCTGTGGGCACATGTGTGCTGGTGGGGTGCCTGCTTTCAGCTTGCCAGGAAGTGCCTGCAGCAGTGTCAGAGATGTTCCCACTTCAAATAGGAAGAGCTGCATGGGTGCCGAGGCCATCCCCTTACAGAGGGTCACCTGACAGACAGGACAGTCGTTCAGGTTTCCTCCAAGTCCTGGGTTAGTCCAGAGGTACACGGAGAAGGCTGTGCATCCTCACTCGAGACAGGGTGGCTGTGTTGAGTGAGGCTGGGCTGTTTACTGTGCAGCATAGGGCTTATGGGGCCTCCCTCCCAAGAGGACCAGTCTTCATGCATTCTCTGAGAAAGAACACAGAGGTTCCCAGCCACTTTAGAGTTCCAAAGGCTGAGGTTAGTGAAGCCACAGTGGAGTTTTGCATGGCGGCCCCATCATTTAAGCACAGACAGAAGGCTGTCTAACTCGGTATGTGTTCCTAGAGAGATAAGCAGAAGGGAGCAGTGTCTGTCTGTGCTAAGAAGGTGAATGCTCCTCTATAGGCTGAGAGAGAGGTTTGTACTTTATGGTGGACTTCCAGGACATTCAAAGAGATGTGCCTGGCCTGCTGAGTGGCATTAGGCCTCCAGATCAGCTCTGCCCATGGATGACTCTGCCAGCAAGGGCTACCGACTCTCTGTGTGCTCTCACAGGGTACCTTCTGGGCACCTTGCTTCCTGGTAGCAAGTTGCTGACTGCTTCTTGTCTCCTTCCAGAGCTGGAACACAGCTGGCATTGGCGAAACCCTGACAGACGATCTGCCTGCCTTCAGCCTCACACCTCTTGAGTACATCAGCAACGTAAGCGCTCCTTGGGTGTGCTCCAAGGTGGTCTCTGCATGTCACAGCTCACCTTGTCCTCTGATTCCCTTCTGGAAGCCTCACCTGGTTTGTGCTGCATGGCCCTGGTTTGGGAAAGTCTTTATTCAGATCCTGGCAAATAAAGCAGAGCCACGATGCTAGGACACTGCCACACCCTCCTACTCTTCCACTGTGAACTGTAATAGAAGGAAGTGCCACAAATGGGCGCAGGTGGATCATGCCTGTCTCGTCCACTTGCGACAAATGCTGGATTAGCTTTGGGTTTGCCCTGACTGTCTTACAACTTTCCCTTTTGTGATTCTGCACCAGCCAAGAAGGCTCTGCCGTCTTTGTTTTCTAGTGTGTGAAAATTACAATGTAATTTTCTCCCTAGACTGTAGTTATGAATGCCAACTTCCAAATATAGTTCCTTCTTTCTCCAGGCTAAGCCATCTTGGAGGGAGAGAAGCAGAACCAGGTGCAAGCCCAAGAGATAAGACTTGAGTGTCCTTCCAACATTAGCACTTTCCCGTTACGAGCAGCAATGAGAACCGAATTACACAGTACTTTCAGTCTTTAGTACGCACTGTCTCATTTTAGGACATTGCAGCCAATGAAGAGAAGGATGAATCAGCAGGGTGGAACAGGCCTCCATAGTCTGTGTGTGCGTGTGTGCGTGCGTGTGTGTGTGTGTGTGTGAGTGTGTGTGTACACACAGCTAGCCCCCTTGGTTTTAGAGACCATCTCTCACTGAGACCAGGTGCTCCCTGACTGAGCTAGTCTAACTGGTTAACAGGCTCCAGATCTGTCTGTCTGTTTCCTCGGCCCTGGGATTATAGGCATGCACCACTATACCTGGCTTTTGCACATGGGTGCTAAGGGGAGCACTTGGGTTCCCTCGGATTTAAGCAGCAGTGCTTCCTGGGTGAGCCCTCCCCTGCCTCTTAGTGCTTGCTTCTGAAGTGTCCCATAAGGAGTAACCTCACGCTGGTGCAAACCCAGGTTTAGCAGTTTTGTTTCTCAGGAACGAACTCTTTGAGCAATTACCTTGGTTTGTCAGTGTTGGGCTGAAAGTGCTGTCTTTTGTTTCAGATTGGGCAGTACATCATGTCCCTGCCCCTGAATCTTGAGCCATTTGTGACTCAAGAGGACTCCGCATTAGAGTTGGCCTTGCATGCTGGGAAGCTGCCATTCCCTCCTGAGCAAGGTAAGAGGACCAGGAAGCCATAGCACTGCTGTCCAGAGAGGGAGCAGTGAGTGCCTGCCATCTAGGGTTTAAAAGATCCACCATCAGCACTTCAGCCGTAAATCTCTCTAAACTCCCCGCGCTGTAGTTGTCGAATGTAGAACAGAAAAGGTGACTCACATCTATAACCCAGTGAGTGGGAGACTGAGGCAGGAAGACGACTGTAAGCACGAGGCCAGCCTAGGATACATAGTAAGTCCCAGGTCAACCTGGACTGAAAAATAAGATCTTCTTCCCAAAAAATAGTCAAAAGAAAACAAAGTCAAACAAAAACCACATCTATATGTACCATGTAATGGGAACTAAGACTGAGTGCCCTCTCTAGAGAACTATGGCAGGGATGAGGTCCGGCCAGGATTAGAGAAAGAGCTGTCTTACTTTGC
Source organism: Rattus rattus (assembly GCF_011064425.1). Classification (NCBI taxonomy): domain Eukaryota; kingdom Metazoa; phylum Chordata; class Mammalia; order Rodentia; family Muridae; genus Rattus; species Rattus rattus. The sequence goes on from NC_046155.1 coordinate 79,884,649, forward strand.
TCTGCACAGAGTGCACTGGGAACCAGCAGAGGGTCCTGCAGGGAGTCCACAGTACCCACAGCTGGGGAGGCAGAGGCAAGAACATCCTGGGGTCTTGGCAACTACTGGTTACAATGTGTTCACAGGGATGTGCACCCCTCCTGCTCTCTGGGAGCTAGCAGGTAAGCTGCCACCCCATAGCAGCAGTGTGCCGGTCCTCATAAGCAGCCTCTCCCAGTGTCCTGTGCTATGCCTCTGCCTGCAGCTGCTTCCACATGTCCCTCCATCTCCAAACTGATAAGGCAAACATGCTATAGGCTAGGTGCTTCCGTCTACTTGCTACAACGTTGAGGCCTGACAATGTTGAGCAGGGGACGCCTACTTGCTGATCAAAAATGATCTTAACTTCTCATATTGAGTTTGTTTTTTTGAGTATGGATGTAAAAGATTGAGCTGCTCCTTTGGAGTAGCACAGTGAGGACAGAGTCAACGTTGGAAGGTTAAGTCAAACTTCAGGTGTCTCATCTCATGGGTGCTGCGTCGTGTGTGTGGCTGATAAGGACTGAAGGCTGCTCCGGGTCCCTTGGGAGGAACGTCATGCTGCTGTGTGTGCTGCCTGCTGCACTGCATCAGGGCGAGCATGGTGTTTGTCCCCAGGACACAGAGGGATGGCCACACATCACCCGCTCACTTAACAGATGTTTGCTAATCATTTGCTAACTGTGGCAGCTAGGATGGCTTCACAAAGTACATGTCAGCAGTATTTACAAATATGACAGTGTCAACAGCATTAATCCAGATATTTTGGTTTTGTTTGTTTCTTGTTTTGAGACAGGGTTCATGTAGCCCAGGCTGGCCTTACACTTGCTGTGTAATCAAGGATGGCTTAAGCTCTTGATCCTCCTACCTCCAGCTCCCCAGTGCTAGGATTAAAGACATGGACCACCGTGCCAGCAATGTTTTGTCATTTTCCCTCTCTCTTCCTTCCTTCCTTCCTTTTTCTTTTTTCCTATTTTCTTTTCTAGTGGTGGTAGTGGTGGTAGTGGTGGGTGGTGGGTGGTGGTGGTGGAGCCTGTGTGTGTGTGTGTGTGTGTGTGTGTGTGTGTGTGTGTGTGTGTGTGTGTGTGTGTGTGTGTGTGTGGGTACCGACCTGATGATGGATGCCCATTGTCTCAGGATCCGAGAAGCAGGAGGGTCACAAGGTCAAGATTGTCTGGGTTGCATATCAAGTTCCAAGACACAGACCCTGTCTCAAAAACCAAATCAGTAACAATGGACCAGCTTCCAAACAGACCAAAATCCCCACAGTGAACAGCCATTAGGAACTTTCCCCTTGGGTAATTAACTATGTTCTTTTTATTTTTGTTAGGGTTTTAAGAAGTACTTTTGCTGTGTAGCCCAGGCTGTCTTAGAACCTTGTGCCTACACCTACTAAGTGCTGGGATTGTAGGTGTAGGACCACACCCCTCAATAAAAGGGCTTTCCCTAAATAATAAATACATCGGAGGCTTAAAAGCCTTTGCAAGGGTTACCAAGATGACGCAGCAGACAGCAGTGCTTGCTCTCGGGCTCATTCAGTGCCCAAATCCCACAAGAAAGAACTGACTCCCAAGAGTATTTTCTGTCCACTGCATAGACGTCATGGCATGCATGCATCTGCACATACATAATAAACAATAAGGCTAAAAGTGTATAAGAACACTTTTATAAGTGCTTTGCATATAAGAAAATTGAACTTTAAGTATCTTTGGGATCTCTCTGTCTCCATCACACACATGGAGGCCAGTGTGGACTACGTAGTTAACCCTTTCTCAAAATATCAACCAGCAAGCAGTGAGAGCAATTTGCCACCATAGATAATGCCCTCAGCCTGCTGGGGACTACTCTGTCTCCCCTGCAGCCACACACAGCCTTTTTCCAAGTACAGTCTCGAACGTGCTTTACCACTTTTACTTGTTTAGTTGTTTTGTTTTGTTTTTTTTCTTTTTTCTTTTTTTTCCGGAGCTGAGAACAGAACCCAGGGCCTTGCGCTTGCTGGGCAGGTGCTCTACCACTGAGCTAAATCCCCAACCCCTAGTTGTTTTTTTTAAAAAGATTTATTTTATATGTGTGAGTACACTGTTGCTCTCTTTAGAAACACCAGAAGAGGGCATCGGATTCCATTACAGATGGTTGTGAGCCACCATGTGGTTGCTGGGAATTGAACTCAGGACCTCTGGAAGAGCAGCCAATGCTCTCAACCACTAAGGTATCTCTCCAGCCCATTGTTTAGTTTTTTGAGACAAGGACTTGCTGTAGCATCTTGGCTGGTCTGGTATTCTTAAAGCATTCCAAATGTGACACCATGTTTTGCTTGAAAGTTCTTGTTAATGTTGCTGCTATTAAAGTCATCATCATTATTTTGTTCCTTTTGAAAATGATTGGTCTCATTCCTGGATATTTCCCTTGCTTGTTTCTTTGAGGCTGGGTACTGTATAGCACAGGCAGGCCTCACACTACATAGCTACTGATGAGTTCTTGGTCCTCCTGCCTTCCCCTCCCAAGTGCTGAGATTACAGGCATGTAGCCCATGTGTGGTTTCAGTGATAGTGGAGTTCAAACCCAGGGCCTGGTACATGTGAGGCCCTCTACTGACTGAGCTAAGTCCCCAGTCCTCCTGAACACTTTTTTTTTAATGTATTAATTTTTATTTTGTGTGTATGGGTGTTTTGCCTGTACACCACATGTGTCTAGTTCTCAGTGAGAGCAGCAAGTGCCCTTATCTGCTGAGCCATCTTTCCAGCCCTCTCCTGAACACTAACTTTAAAAACAGTTTTGTGCTTTCTGTTCAGAACACTCTCCCCTCCTGTGCATTTGGTGAGTGGCCCATTTGTCTCTGGGAAGCCTGAGCTGACTGCCTAGATTCTGTTGTGTGGCACCAGTCTCTGAACGTCCTTTTCTGGAAAGCTGGCTCTGCTGTGCTTGGAGCCTCTTCTTTCCTGGCTGGAGTGTACCCAGGACAGCTTGAGCTGTCCAGACCAGCAGGGACCTGGTCGATCCAGACTTGTCCGATCCCCAAGAAACTGCCCCTTGTCCTCAGGCGGTGCTGCACTTTGGCCTTGTCTTCTTGCTCGCACAGCTCTCTCCTGAGACACCGGCCATGGTGTCTAACTCCTCTGTCCTGTTTGCATACATTTTTTAGGAGCCTCTATGTGTAACTGTGGCTCCTACGACAGCTCTGTGGAGGCAGGGCTCCTGTTACCCTCTGTACAGATGGTCTCAGGGAGGCTGGGCCCTTGGCTCTGTAGAGGTGGCCTTTTGAGCCTAGTCTTGGTTCCAGCATGGCACCTGTCTTATGTGTCACCTCTTGGCTCCCTTAGTGTGCCCTTCTATCTTCACTTTGAGTCTCTCATCTTTCTAGGGTCCCCCTCTGCCTGCAGAAGCCCTGGCCTCTATGGCTTGATTTGGTTCCCAGACGTATGGGGTTTGGGAAGCTGCACCAGAATGACTCCTTTTCTCATCTCTCCTCATCTCTCCTTGTCTCTGTGTCGTCAGTTTCCCATGCCTACGTCCCACTGAGCCCGTTAGTTCCCTGGTACATGAGGGTATGTAGCATTTCCTGGGAGTCAGGACTCCCTGAGAGGTGACTTTTCCTGGGCAGATTATATATATATATCTGTAACCTTCTTCTCCTTCAGGGGAAGAACTTCCTGAGTTGGACAACATGGCTGACAACTGGCTGGGCTCTATAGCTAGAGCCACCATGCAGACCTATTGTGATGTGATCCTCCAGATCCCAGAAGTGACCCCGCATTCCACCAAGCAGCTGGCTACAGACATCGGTAAGTGCCCAGGGGCCAGGCAGGAGGAGAGAAGCAAGTTTGACTTCCCTGTTGGTCTCCGGGAATGTTACCCCCAAAGCTCCTCCTAACTGTAATTCTGGAGTTTGTGGGGTGAAGCTGTGTAGAGGGACTCTGGAAGGCTGTGGAGATGCATTGGAATGAGCAGGCAGCCTGGCCCTGCCTGGTCTTCTGCTCACTGACATAGTAATTACCAACCTAACTAACGTTTATGGAGTGCTAACTGCATACCAAGCATGTCAGACACTGAAGCAAGCTTGCACCCATTGTGTTACACAATGCTGTAGGTAGGTAAAGTTGTGTGACAAGGCCACATACTAGGCTCATCTATAGTCCCCATCCTGCCCCAGGTCAGAGGGCATGGCTTCCCCACTCCCTCCTCCTAGGGTTTTAAGTGGTCTGGAGAGAGGGTGGAGGAAACTTAACAATCAGCTCCCCAGAGACTCATCCCAGCTGTGACCTGGGTGACTGTAGGGCTGAGCCAGGTCCACTTCTGTTTGTTTTACTGATGAGAATTAGAAGCAAGGTTTAGCCCTTGGGGTTCCAGAGTGGTTAGTGATGGGGCCAGCCTACAATCCACCTGCCCTGAATCCCTTGCTCTCCTTTTATCAGCCTGGCTTTGGCTCTTGCCAGAGGCACCACCACCTTTCAATGATTTTTCTAGGCACAGGCATTCAGAGGTGGGTAAGGAAATTCAGATACCCTTTGGTATGCCTGGCTGGTACAGGCAAGAACATGGAGAAGGCACTGGGAGCGGGGTGGTGATGGGGGGGTACATGAGATGCTGGGATTGCCCCTATAGTTCAGTAGTCCATGCCATTCCTCTTCTTCCCTCCCTGCTTACTCTACATTGTTTGAGCACCTACTGTGTGCCATCTGCAGTGCTAGGGAATGGCACACAGTAGGGCTTAGAGTGTTTCTTTACCTACAAAGCATAAAGAAGTGAGGTTAGGACTGGAAAGGATGTTGAACAGTGAGACCTGTGGCAAGGAATGGGAGACATTCACATAAGTACATATTGCTGGCCAAACAGTGTCATGGCAGACTAGGGCCTCCTGGTTTTAGCACTGAGCTGGACCCAAGGAAAGCCTGTCCTGACCTGGAGCTCAGAACTAGACAAAGAAGAGGTGAACCCAGGTAGCAGTCAGAAGGTCAGGAGTTCCGGGGGCCTGACTGGTGCTGCCCCTTCGAGGCCTTCTTGGTGGAGAGAGGAGAAAGGAGATGTGACTTGCTCATGCAGTGACCCCTCCAACACAGCAGACACTTCTGAGGCCTCTTTGCCTTCTCACCTCATCCCTGCTGCCTGGTGGGTCCTGTCTGCATGCGCAGGGTTGGTAAAGGTGGCACCCCTGGCTGCAGCTGGGTGTTCTGTTCTGACAGTGCTGCCCGAGCTGTCCGGTGATTAGAACCCAGTGCTGCATTTTAGAATTATTGACCCCTAGACGTCTGTCTGTAGGTCTGTCTGTCTCTCCTTCTCTTGAGACAGGGTCCTACTGTGTAGTCCTGACTGACCTAAAACTCACTATGTAGGCTGGCTGTCCTTGAACCCACAGAGCTCCACCTACCTCTGCCTTTTGAATGCTAAAGGTGTATACAACCATGCTCAGCTAGGTCTCTCTTCACTGTCGTGTTCAACTTGATTAGGGCTTGGGCTAATAAGCCTGCATGAACTAGTTGTCAGGGGTGAGCTGGGAATGGAGCCTACATGATACCAGGTCACCACCTGTGACACCAGCCTTGTGTTTAGGGTGAGGTTCCCAGGGGAAATCTTGGTTGTTCAAGAAGCCCATGTTTCCCAGGCCCCTTGCTTCTCCACATGCTGGTGAACATACGGGGGATGGGCTGTAGGGGAGGGCAGCAACTACCTTTTACACTGGTGTTCAAAGGATAGGGGAGTGGAAGGGGGCAATGCTGAATGGTTCTTCATTAAATTACAGTTCCAGGGCTTGGGTCATATGGACAGTCCAGTTTAAACCTGTTGGAAAATGGCCCCACAGTCCCCAGTGAAGGGGACTTGTAGGGGGAGCAAGGGAGCACCCAACATTAGGGGCCTTGGGATCCCCATGCACTGCACTGCTGAGCCTGTCTCCTTCTCACCCACAGACTATCTGATCAACGTGATGGACGCACTGGGCCTGCAGCCATCACGCACCCTCCAGAACATTGCGACACTCTTGAAGGCCAAGCCCGAGGAGTATAGACAAGTCAGCAAAGGCCTACCACGCCGCCTCGCAGCCACAGTGGCCACCATGCGTGGTGTGAATTATTGACCAATCCTGAGAGGAGCACCCAGGACAGGGTCAGGACTGGTGTCTCTCAGAATGGATTCATTCTCAGTATCTGCCAGTGGTGGGGCTGTGTGTGTGTGTGTGTGTGTGTGTGTGTGTGTGTGTGTGTGTGTGTGTGTGTGTGTGTGTGTGTGAACTGAAAGAAAGGCTATACTCCAGGCATGGTGGTACATGTCTATAGTCCCTTGGGAGACAGGGACAGGAAGATTACTGTGAGTTTGACATAATCCTGGACTAGAGTGATACCCAATCTCTACAAGAAAAAGAAGTAAATGTAATGTAAATGTAAATGAGAAATAATGTATTATTTATCAGAAAGAATTTTTCAGATGATTTTTAAAAATAACCTTAAGTAGGCTTAATAAACACCATGAAATGGGGCAAAGGGTGTGTCCTTCTCTGGTGATGTCTGAGTGCTCACACACTGAGCAGGGTCTGAGAACACTGAGATGGGTAGGGTCATAGAGGAGGCCAGGGCTTCACCAGTTCGGAGGGAGCAGAGGGAGGAACAGTGAGCAGGTAGACCAGAAGGCCAAGGTCCAGGCAGAGGCTGTCAGGTGGGAGGAGGTGAGCACCAGAGGCTGGGGTGACGGTCTGCAGCAAGGAGCAGGAGGGGAGTCCCACCAGGAAGAAGCACAGAACAAGTGCAGAGGTCAAGTTCAGCCAGAGTGGCTGGAGAAGAAGGCAGCAGACATTTGGGTTAGAGAGGAATGGAGCCAAATCATGCCGGATCTTACAGCTGTCCTGAGAACTTCGGTTTCACTTTGCCGTTTTTGTTTTATTTTAGTGTACAGGATCCTGCAAATCTCATCTCCTCCTTTTTTATCCTTTCGGTCTAGGCCTCTGTACCTGTTAAGGCTGTGTTCGCCTTATGTGTAACAGAAAATAACACTGAGCTGACTTAGGGCCTGGACAGAGGAGGAGCCTTTGCCAGTGCTCAGGGCAGGTGACCCTGGCAGTGTGACTGCCATAACTGTGCTCAGGAGGAAACCATGGGACGGGTTGGAGAGATATGACTCTGTTCTACCAGGCAATCAGCAGTGCTCCACCAGCCCCCTGCTGACTTATAAGCCATATTGGCCACTTCTTGGTCACAAGGTATGTCCCCAGCTGCAGGGGATGCTGGGAAAGTGTTGGGGCGGGGCAGGACCTGCTTCGGTATTTCTCAGCTTAGTCCTTTCCACATTTTGAGTCAAATAACTTTGTTGGGAAACTGTTCTTTACATGAGCCCGGCTTCTGTTCACTAGCTGAGCTGCCAGGAGCACAGCTCTAGGGGATGTTGGTACTAATTTTTTTTTGCACTATTTTACTGGACTTTATTTTAAAGATTTATTTATTTATATGAGTACACTGTAGCTATCTTCAGACACACCAGAAGAGGGCATCAGATCCCATTACAGATGGTCGAGAGCCACCATGTGGTTGCTGGGAATTGAACTCAGGACCTCTGGAAGAGCAGTCAGTGCTCTTAACCACTGGGCCATCTCTCCAGCCCCTTTACTGGATTCTTATATCTTCACCTCCCTTCCACCCTAATCCCTTCCAACCCCCCAACACTAGGTACGAAAGAAAGAAGAGTGGATGGAAAAGGGGTGTAGCCCTCTTTAGGCTGTGCCCTGCTCATTGGGTGCGTCAGTCTTTGTAGTCAGAATATCACCAAACAGTAATCCAGCATTAGTAAATGCAGCAGCAGGCAGACCAGCAGCAGCTGCCCTCTGGGACCCTCCCATTTCCACCCTCTCGAGTCCCCAGGATTAAACTATCTGCAGCTGGCAAAAAACCATAGTGCATGGGGCAAATCATAATCACCTGCTTTGAAGCAGCCTCTTACCCCACACCTGGGATTAAAACAAAAACATATTCACATAACAGAACTGGGCTTCTAAAGAAACCAAAATTCTCACTACAAGGTGACATCCAAAACTGTCTTCAGGGATTCCCGGAAGGGCAAATCCAATAGGGAAACATACACTGGTTAGACCAGCCAGGATTTATACTCTGGGCTGAGCCATGGCTGCCCTGAACTAAGCTGGTTCGTTATTATACGTGGGACTGGGGATCTAAGCACAGCCTCAGCAGTGATAACAAGCCCTCTTCCTCAGCTCTGTCCTAGCCCTTCTTATTTTAGTTTCAGGGAGTATCTTACAGAGTTGCCCAGGCCGGTCCAAACTTGCTTTGTAACCCAGACAAGCCCTGAAGTCATGACTGTCCCTCCTCAGTCTCTCAGTGAGCGGGCTCGCACTATCGGGTCTGACTTCCTTTCACTCTACTCTGTAGCCAGTTCTAGCCCAAACTCACCATCTTCCAGCCTCAGCCTCCCAAGTGCTGGGTTAGGGCATACACAACCATGTCTGCCTACAACTGGCTGTTTCTTGTCCAGGAAGGTAGGAACAGCAGCAGTGCCTCTGAGAGGGTTGCTTGTCAAAATTAAGCTCACCCAAGACCCCAAGTGTACAGCTTTACTGCTTGCTGGGGTCTCTCATAGAAGCCCACCACAGCCTTGGCAGGCACAGCCTGTTATTTCTAATCAAGAGAGGTTTGGGGACTTTCCAGGACTATCAACTAACTGCCTTGTGGCAAGGTGGAGTTTAGAGTAAGTCTGGTGACCATAGTATCTATACTCCTAACCCAGAGCCAGGCTGCCTTCTGTGTACACCGTGTGGGACGTGCATGACCTAGGTGACACATGCCCACAGTGTAGGGACACTTAATCCCAGCAGGTCAGCCTGCTTGTGCCAGTGCCACCCTTTAGAGTGGTGCACCACACCCATGAGGTTACCAGGGCTAGCATCTCAATGGGACGGTCCTGATACCTTGGGAACTAGTTTGGCATGGACAACAGTATCTGCTGTGACCTTGCCCTAAGAGAAATACTTTGGTTCCTCATGGGTTGATCTCAGACTGTCCCTGGCAGGGGCCAAACCTGAGAGACTGGGAGCTGGAAGGTCACAGGTACTGAGTCACTTCTGGTGACTGAGGTTCATGAGACAGATCAGACTTTTGAAGAATGGCCCGGGGCTGGAGTCAAGACTTTGCTACCTCCCTCCCGGATGTGTGACCTTGGGAGAGTCTCTCCATCTTTGTGGCAGATTCTAGGGCTCCATGATGGTTCCCAACTCTCACTTAGACCACCTGAAGAGCCATTGAGGGACAGTGGGGACAAGGACATTGGCAAGTTCATGGACATCATGGCAAGGTCAGCAGTCCCCAGCATGCTAACCTAGCTTCCCTTTTGGAGATGAAGCAGACATCATGGATTGTCTCGGGTGACTTCCTTCAGTGTGACTTGCCTTTCCCAGTGCTAAAAGGCTCATGGGGTCCCTGGTAGGAATAGCACAGTACTCTTCTAGACCGTGGGTGGCTGGGCTTACCAGGTCTGAGCTACCTCAATGATGGGACTGTTGAAGCCACCATCCTGGAACCTGACCCTCACTGTCCCCGAGAGTGAGGACAGCAAGCCAGTTCTGGTGTGGTCCTGTTGCGTACCTTCAGATGGCTCAGGGTGTCTGGGAGCAGGATCTCTGCTGCAGTCAGTGGGTTCCCTCCCTCCCGGGGTTCTCCCAGAACAGCTAGTTAGTGTTTTCCAGCCACAGTCCCAGCCTGGGCTACATGAGACACCATCTCAAAAAGACAAACAAGGCCCGGAGAGAGGCTCAGCAGATAAAAACACTGGATGCTCTTCCAGATCACCTGGGTTTAATCCCCAGCACTCACGGCATCTCAGAGCTGTCCAGGTCTCTAGTTCCATGGGGAACTGATGCCGTCTTTGGCCTCTGAGGGTACTGCACATATATATACCAAAGCGCTCATACACATAAAACAGCCCCCCTACTCCCATGCCCCAAATCCTAATAAAAATTTTTATTTAGCTCAAGGTTCTGGAGGTTGGTAAATCCCAATGAAGGGTCAGTATTCATATGTTGTGACATGGCAGAAACATCAAGTGGTGAGACTCGCTCTCTTATGAAGTCACTAATGTAGTTCCTGTTCCTGAGGTGACTCAGGGGGCAAAGATGCTTGCTGCAAACCACGTGGCGGAAGGAGAGAGCGTAATGGTGCAAATTATCCTCTGACCTCTACTTGAGTTCCTTACTGTCCTCACTGTGACTCTACTGTAACTATAGCGTGTGTGCGCGCGCACACACACACACACACACACACACACACATACACACACACACACAGGTAAATTAAAAAATAAAGCCGGTAATGTCCACTCTGATAACTCTAATCCCATCTGCTGCCCAGTGGACACACCTCCAAATGCCACCAACAGAATATGTTCTGGGTCTTCTTGTTGGTTTGCTTTGGTACTGGGAATGAACCTCCTGTGTGTTGGGCAGGCAACTCCACCATTGAGCTACATTCCCAACCCAACATATAATTGTATTGGTTTTCCAATATGAGTTTCAGAGGAGCTTTACAAGCTGTGAGAATCAGGTGCTGGAATAGTGATTGTGACCACCTTTGCCACTTCAAGCCTCAATTTACCTACCTTTTAAATAGGATATTATGAGCCAGGTGTGGTGGCCCTTGCCTTTAACCTCAGCACTCAAGAGGCAGAGACAGGCACATACATCTCTGCGACTTTAAGGCCAGCCAAGGCTATACAGTGAGACCCTGTGTCAAAACAAACAAAACAAAACACACCAAATTAAAATGAGATATTATTACTTCCTGGTTATGAGGATGACATGAAATGAGAATTATACAATGTTCAGCATGAGGTCCAGGGGATGCTTCACTCAGCAAAGTATTTTAGATAGGATGGATGATAGATAGATAGATAGATAGATGGATAGATAGATAGATAGGCAGGCAGGCGGCAGGCAGGCAGGCGGCAGGCAGGCACACAGACAGACAGACAGACAGACAGACAGGGGCACAGCGGCCTGGGTCTATAACTACAGCATTAGGTTGGCGACTGGCAGATTCCTGGAACTCATTGGCTGGTCATCCTAGCAAGTCTTTGAGGACCAGATTCAGTGAGATGTTCTGTCTCAAAACAAAAACAAAACTCTAAGGTGGAGTGCAATCTTGGGAGAGTCCTGCCAGTGGCCACCGGCTTTTATATGTTTGTGCACTCTCAAGACCATGAACATGTGTACGCCCCTCCCCGCGCCCCCACCCCCAATTCTACTATTAAAGTGATAAAATGCTCAGCATGGGGTCTGGAGCACGGCGCTCGGCACTTGATGTACTGTAGCTGTTGTTTAATGACAGTCTATGGGGACGGTGAGTGTTGAGGGCTGCTGATAATAGAAGCTGTAGTCATAGCAACAAAGATGGAAACCCACCAGGTGACTCCAGCCTGCAGCTGGGCCCAGTGTCCCCTATGCAGCCTCTAGCTGGACCCAGGTGGGACTGCCTTCCCCATAGGTGTGGCAGTGAGTCATTGATGGCAGACCAATGAGCACAGCTGATCTCCACCCACCAGGCTAGACCCTCAGATAGCGCGGATCAGCCGCCAGCCTTCTCTATGGGGAGTTATCAGAGTTGCCGGATTGGACAGTGAAAGGTCCAGGCCATTTGTCCTTGACACTCTGCTCCCCGACCAGTAACAGTATGATGCCCAAGATTTCACTATGGCTTGAGAGGGAAATGGAGGTGGGGACGGCCGGGGGTGATGAGACCTCAGACAGACTTTCCAGAGGCAGGCTTCAGTGAGATAGCTTGTTTAATTGGGGGGAGGGGTCAAAGGCTATTTAAACCTTTGGGGAAGGGGACAGGGATGCCTGGGGAGAGGGTGCATCCTTGGCATTAGCCAGCGCTGGAGATGCCTCGTTTGCCTATGGAAGAATTACAGATGCTGCTGGGCACGAGCTTGTAAGAGGGAAGGAGGGGTAAAGATGGAGGGGGAGACTACATGCCCGAACGTGCAGGCCCCAGTCAGGGTCCCTCGCCTACTGCTCTGAGACAAGATTTCCAGGGCTGGACAAGACTCGATGACCCTGCTCTGAGCTGGACCCATAATCATTCATTAAGTTTGAATGTGAGAGAAACGAATGTGTGTGTGTGTGTGTGTGTGTGTGTGTGTGTGTGTATTATACATGTATATGTATACACACACACACACACACACACACACACACACACATATATATATATATCCCAACTATTGCATGTGTGAAATTATACTACAAAACCAATTTGTTGTCTCCTTGAAATTGGTTTACCTGAGTGACCTGAATTTTGTCTGACAACCCCAGGCACTAGTCCACACTCCCCTCAGACTCAGTGATTTGCTGGGTGCTATAGTGGCTTCAGGTCTGGGCAGGTAGACTTGGGTCTGCCAATCTGAGCAGTTTATCCAGTTTATCACTGACCATGCCGATTGATTCAGAGATAGGCACAGACCCAGTCAGGGACCAATGCATGTCAGCCTGGAGCAGGCCTTAAGAGGCCTCCAGAAGCATAGATTTAATTATTTGGGTGTGCTTGAGAACATTTATTTGCTTCGTGGGGTTTGGTTTCTTGAGACAGTCTCACTGTGTACTACCAGCTGGTCTTGAACTTGGGTCTTCCTGCCTGGGATTACAGGCATCTGCCCTCCATCCCCATGCCTGGTTTTGCTGAAGTCAGTTTAGGACCCTGGGCCAAGACTTTGAGAACAACATGGAAGGAAGTGCGTGGTTTCCAAGATAGTCTAGGATTTCTGGCCTGCTTGAATGCACTTGCCCATCCTACACCCCAGACATGCTCCAGGGCACCCTAGCTACTTAGGGGAATAAAGAACAAACCTCCACCCAGTGTTTTCTCTCTTTATTTTCTAACAAAGCATGTGCTCCCCTGTCAAGCCTTCTTACCTGATGCTCCCTCCCTATGGTCTGCACACCCCCAAGTCTATTAACAGGGTTCAGCCAATGCCAACTAGGGCAAGGTCACTGATTCTGGGAGACTGAGGTTGTAACAAGACAGGGAAGTGGCCTATCACCAGGAGAGGGACTCTATGGGTCTCTGGAGCCTGTCTGCTAGGTCAACAGAGAGCAAAGACTGGGCTAGGGTGGGCAAGATCCAGAAAAGGATACAAGTTCAATATTCTGGTACCAGCATCTTGACCCTATGAACCCCTCAGCCTGGGGCTGACCAGAGGGACATGGGCTCTGTGCCCTGGCTCTTTGGACAAGGGCTAATGAAATGAGGCACTGACAATGGTTGTGACTCCTCAGTTTCGAGTTCACTAGTTGCCAGTGGGGATGCAGATCTAGATGGCCTCCACCTCGCTGTCAGACTCCATGGTGTCCAGCGGCTGCAGCCTCAGGGAGTCATAGTTGGGAGGTGGAGTGCCCGGAATGGGCACAGTCTGTTGGTCAGGGTAGACCTCGGCATTGGGCCTGCAGCTGGTTGTGTCAGGCTGGAAGCCAAAGTTGGTGTGGGCCTCCACCAGCTCGGCCACCGTGGGCGGCGGGCCAGTGTAGGGTGCCTGCGGCCGCCTCCTGCGCAGGCCTTTGCAGGAGGCCACTAGCTTGATGACAGTGATCCAAATGAAGTCGATAATGATCTCCCCAAACTCAATGAGGCACAGCACCGAGCCCCCCATCCAGAAGCCAAACTGGCCACCCAGGTTAGAGAGCAGCCACACGATCTGTAGGAAACGGGGAGATGAGTGCACAGTCCTGCCCAGCACTGGAACCATAACCCCCACCTAGGGTCTCAGGGATCCACAAGACAGGCACACCCACACTTACATTGTTGGCCGGCGATTCCTCGATGGTACGGTAGTTGAACTCTTGGAAGTAGATATTGAGCTTGACGATACCCTTCCTATAGGAGGCAGCAAGGCAGGCTGTCTTCCCTCCCAGGATGGGTGCCATGCATGCACCCATGGGAAGGGCACTGCATGGTGCCCTGCTCATCTCCAGTCTGAGTTGCTCCCAGGAGTGGGGGGGGGGATTCAAACCAGACCTGGAATTACTGCCCTTCCCACTTGTTTTGGGCCTCAGTCCCATAAAGGGCATCTATGCTCAGCACCTGTCCTATGGGTCTCTTCTTTATCCCCCATGTCTGCCATTTTCCTAAAGGGCCTTCGAGCCTGAGATAGTCCCAGAGGTCACCCTGCAGCCACTCTCTGGGCCTAGGGTAGCCCGGTCCATACACTACACACCCAAGAACGTGGCAGCTGGAAGGCTGGTTCGCATCTCAGCTTGAGGTTCCTGGTGGTATAACCCTTGCCTTTCCTGCACTCAGAGCATTTGTACTGAATGGATCGAGGGGAGGTGGGTGGATGGGGAAAAACGGAAGGCTGGGAGTTGGGGAAGACAGCTCAGCCTGTAAAGTGCTTGCCACACAAGCCTGGTAGCCTGAGTCAATCTCAGGGCCCCATATAAAGATGGAAGGAGAGAGCTGATTCCACAAAATTGTCATCTGACCTTCACAAGCACAGCATGGTATGGTGTGCCTACACATATACATAATACACACAAAATAATTGTTTTTTTTTTAAGAATGGAAGACGGGTGACAGGTGCAGACACATGGAACGGGGAGTCCATCTGTAAACACTGAGCCCTCCGGTGCCTTTCTTTCCCTCTTACCCCCTCTTCCTCCTCTAATCTTGCACTGGGTTTGAACAGCAAGAGCAATTTGGACAGCCGCCCCACGTGCAAACCCTGCCCAGGGCACTGGTTCCTCCCTTTTCTACCTTCGCCAGCCCTGGCCACACTCCAGCCTCACCTGCTCAGGGTGATATTTGAGCTCTGGTCCCGCTCCTGAGACAGGACATGTAGGATCCAATCCTAGAACCCAAGAAGACAGCTGAGAGAACAGGACAAGTGCAGGCGTGCACATGTGTGTGGATACACACGCACACACATGCATGCACACCCTCGCACACATGCACACGCGCGCACACACACGACATAGCCCCCCACCCCCACTCTGCTGGGCCAGGACAGAAAGTAGCCTCTTACCTTCCAGAAACCTGAGCCTTGAGTTAAGAGCAGAGGACACGCACAGAAAGCCTGGCTGTGGTCAGAGGAAGGAGGGGCTCCACTCTCCAGCTGTCTTGTCCCCAGGCAGGTAATGTCTCGGGCTCATTCCCTTCTCTAGCCAGAGCACTTGCTGTTCCTTCTTCCCAGAATCCTCCCTGCCCTGCCAGCTCGCTTCTGGCTATGGCTCCTTAGAGAGGCCTTCCCTGATCTGCTCTCTAAAATGCTTTCCCTTACTGTTTGCTCCCATTGTTTCTGTCCCTATTGCCTCGACTTTGAAATGATCTTCTTTCCATGTATTTGTTGTCCCTCACTGACTGGGCTGTGGACTTGGTAAAGGGAAGGCTATGCCTAGCATGGAACCTGGGAGAGCATTGGTGGGGTGGAAAGAAGGGAGGGTGGGAAGGAGAGAGGAATCGAAGCGAATAGGAAAAGAAAGATGGAGGGAAGAGGGGGAGAAGACCCTCTTTCAAGTCCCAGACTAGTTCTCAACCCAAAGATTGGAGAATGGGGGCTAGGCCTTTCAACATCTCACCTCAGAGGCCTCGGATGGCCAGTCAGCCATGGAAATGGTCATCTTATACTGGGTGTCGCTGGAAGAGAAGACAGCTTTGTTGCTGCCCCATAGCCCAGTGCCCTCCTCACCGGCACCTGCAGGCCCCCATCACCCCGTGCCCTCCTCACCGGCACCCGCAGGCCCCCATCACCCTGTGCCCTCCTCACCGGCACCCACAGGCCCCCATCACCCCGTGCCCTCCTTGCCAGCACCCGCAGACCCCCATCACCCCGTGCCCTCCTTGCCAGCACCCGCAGGCCCCCATCACCCCGTGCCCTCCTTGCCAGCACCCGCAGACCCCCATCACCCCGTGCCCTCCTTGCCAGTACCCGCACCCCCATCACCCCGTGCCCTCCTTGCCAGCACCCGCAGGCCCCCATCACCCCATGCCCTCCTCGCCGGCACCCGCAGACCCCCTGGGACACACTCACTTGCAGGACTCCTTGCACATGCTGAGGCAGGTCTCTCTCTGGACCACACTCATCTGTAGGCTTAGGTAGCAGTAGGCTTCATGGGAGAGAGGGGGGTGATCAGGTGCCAGAAGGGCTGCTTCCAGGGGTCTTCCCTCCCCCAGGGAAGGCTCCCGTTGACTCAATCTAAGTCCCTTGTTACTAAAATCATTGCTCCATACCCCACCCTCCCCCTGGACATCTTGCCCCAGTGCAGCATTGGGTGCTATCCCTAAACATCCTAGATACAGCTCAGTAGGTTAGAGTGTCTTCTCCTTTGTCCCTCCTTATCCTAGCCCAGAAGATGGCTTCTGGGGTCATAAACAGAAGGGTAAGTTACTAAAACCAACCAGACAAATAAACAAGCAAATAAATATATGTTTCTCATTTGTATATTATATTGGTGGTAGGACCTAAGTAAATCTCTGGACTCACTCCAACCCCCCAGGCTGCGTCTCTGGGGAAACCCATTGTGAATTTGTCCTGTGATGAAGCCACCTCCACAGGGCCAGCTTCTTCAGTGTTCCCTTCCAGCCCAGTTCCCACCATGCATGGATGCACTTGCTGAGGATGGATCCATGGTTTTGTGTGCATGTGCACATGTGCACACACGGGAAGCAAGGTCCCTGCTTATGAGCACACACAGGTACTGCTGTGGCACCGAGTTCTGTGTGTGGAGACACAGCAATACCTTTCCTGTGTGCATCTGAAGATACGTGCTGCACCCTCTCCAGCAGCCCCATTCCGTGGCTCGTGTGTGTGTGTGTGTGTGTGTGTGTGTGTGTGTGTGTGTGTGTGTGTACAGGGATGTACATGGCACACATACGCCTGGAGGGACAGGTCATCCCCATACCCATATATGTGTCTCAAGCAGGTACTTCATGGAATCAAGATGAGAAGGAAGGTTCTTTGGGAAGGGAGTGTGGGGGAGGGATTGTAGATGGGTGAGAGGTCCCCTGGACTGGGGAGAGGCCCCCTGGACTGGGGAGAGGACCCCTTGGCTAACGGTTTTCCCCTCACTGTTGTCTGACTTCCTGTGCTGTACTCACCCCAGTCTGGGAAGTCTCTGTTGTTGCAGTATTTCTCCCCAGCAGGCAAAGGGTACAAGTAGTGGCCACAGCTGCAGTTATGGATCATGTGATCTTGGAAACAGGAATGAAGGCAGGCCTGCGGATGTGGAACAGATCTCAGACATGGTGGGATGGTCCCTTGGAGCCCAGAGACGTTACAGCCAGGAGAGAGGTGGGGACTAGGAGGTGTGGCCTGCAGACAGCTGCAGCTAAAGGCTCTCCTGGCAGGTCACAGTTGCTCTCACATGGGGACCCCATGGCAGCCTCTTGGCCCCTGAACAGGGACTCAGGCCAGATCCCAGAAGCCCCAGTCTCTCCATCCAAAGCTGGGTCCTGTAGATGGCATGGGCAGGGGTGGCCTGCCTCAAATGAGAGAGCTTACAGCTCATCCGGTGAGGTGTCAGCACCGTTCTGAGGTCTGTCACACAGAGACCTGGAGAGATGGCAAGCAAACTGGCTCAGACGTGCTCTCCTATGGCTGGGGGTGGGGATGGGCGTGAGATACCCAAAGGAGGCAGAGAGGGGACCCTTAATGGATCAGAGCTGAAGGGAGATGGAGTCACGGGGACACAAGTGTCTCCAGCCCTGAGGACTGATATGTAATGAGGACACTTTCAAAGCCCCAATGTCTATGGGGTTCAGGCCATTCTGATCTGGTTCCAGCCCACTCACGGACCAGCAATGTGTCCTGAAGCAAATGATTAACTTGTGAGCCTCAGTTTACTCATGGAGAAACAGGATACTAGTCACACCTGCCTTCCAAGGTTGGAGGACTCAGGACAGCGTCAGGCGCTTGGTAAGCAGTTGTTACGCCCGACCTTCCCTCCTGCGCATGTCCCAAGTGTTGACTACAATGGCCTCCTAGCCCAGCCCATGCCTGCTCCTTTCCTTCTCCCCTGTGCTCTCTCCTCCAGGTCAGTACATCTGACCTCTTCTCCCAGAGGGACCACTGAGGTCCCTACTGGCTAGCCCATTCAGAGGAGCGGTCAGGAGGAGACAGAGTGGGGGTCAGAGGAGTATGGAGTTAGGATGGCTCTGGCTTGGGTGAGTGGTTCACACAGACCTCAGCCTCTCATCTGGAAAACAGGTGTCACCCCCGACCCTGTGCCTGAAACACATTCAGTTCAGGGTCTGTGAAACCCAGTTTTCCTCCCTCCTACGCAAGAGGCATGTGTATAAATCCGTGTGTATCCCAGAGACATAGCACATGTAAATTACTTGCTAAAGTATATGACCGACCTGCTGTAGTTAGTACATTTATAAATGCTGCTGTCGCTGGCATATTGCTATCACAGAGGAGGGACTGAAGAGATCAAATGAGGAAAGGCATGCAGACCATCAGCACTAAGTCTCACACACAATGACAGTCCCATCCTGGCCGTTTCCCCCCTTTCCCCAGAGACACCAGCCAATGGGAAGTAAGAGTGGCTGGCCCTGGGCCCCAGGTGAGAACCCAGAGCCTTGCCTCTGTAGCACCATGGTCCCATGCACTACTTCCGAAAATGCAGCCCTGTGTACCTGGTGCTGCATGCCTGTGATCCCCCTACCGAAAAGACCGAGGAAAGAGTACTTAGAATTTCAGGTCAGCCTGGGCTCCATGGGGAAACCTTGTCTCAAGTAAGTAGATAAATAAGAAAGACAAGATTCAGCAGAGCCAGTCCAGCCCTCAAAGGTAAAGGGAACAGGCCCCACGGTCACCAGGCCTGCACAACCTTCCCACCTGGATGGAATAGGTCGTGTTGTAGTCACTGTAGAGGTTCTGAATGGCAACATCGGAGCCGTTCATGGTGCAGGGACTGTATGGCTCCCCCTTGCGCTGCAGCTTGTCCTGTGGAGAGAGGCGGCTCATGGAGACCCCTGGCAGCCCCTTCTGTATGTATGTACCTCCCCATGGAGCCAACTGGATGTTACAAAGGGCTGGGGAGTCGCAAGTCCTGGAAGGCACAAGAGAGGTCAGCACCTTGCCAGGTACTGAGGTGTGTACAGAGCAAGGGTGGGCTGACATCATGAATGCTGTTTTCAGGGCATAGGAAGGCAGCCTGAACACAAGAGCTTCTCCCCGCAGACCTCCCCCTCAAGCTGCTCCAGGGGCCCTGTCTTTACCACCAGCACCCCAATAGAAGTCTCAGTTCCTGCCATGGCATAGATGCCCTCTTCTCTAATGAAGGGGTATGTCCTCTGCTCGTGGAGCATCAGTCTAGCCCCTGCTGTGGACGCAAGGAAGGGGACATAGTCCTCCTGACCAATGTCCAGGATCAACTTGAGACCTGTTGAGGAAGGACAGCGAGGGTTATTTATTTTATATACCGAAGATGGAAGGGAGGCCATCACCCAAGTGTCCAAGCCTTGTTCAGCCAAGGCATTCTCTGGGGCCCATAACCTCCTCCTGGGCTTGTGTGCCCCACCTGTAGTCTCTTGTCTGCACATCAGGACCTGCCCACTCATGCTGCCCTTCCCTTCTCACACCACATGACGTGTGACCTCATCCTCCCCATCCAGTGACATTACTCCTTCCTGCTGCACCTCTGAAGATGCTTTCCCCTTGCCCTGGAATGATGTTCCTGCCCTCTCCTTTCTTCTGGAATGCCCCACTCTTTCTTCCTCCGAAGCTTTCCTGGTTGTTCAAAGCCTTCGGTGTGCCCTCTCCTAGCTCTGGAACATCCATTCTCTCCCAGTGCCTGCCTCACCTCAGTCTTATTCTCAGACATCCCCCCCCTTGCTAGACTGCCTGGTTTAGAAGCTAAGACTTGCCCCCTCACACCTAACCCTGAACCTGGGATCCTGGGATCAGGCTCTGCCTGAGACAATCTGAGACATCACTCACTGGGCACTTGCTACATACTATGTACTAGTGAGGTGCTTATTTATTTAGGATGGGATCTGGCTAGGTAGCCCAGGCTGGCCTCAAACAAGTGATACTCCTGTCTCAGCCTCTTCTTTTTTCTTTTCTTTTTTTCGGAGCTGGGGACCGAACCCAGAGCCTTGCACTTGATAGGCAAGCACTCTACTGCTGAGCTAAATCCCCAACTCCTGTCTCAGCCTCTTGATTGCTGAGATCACAGGCTTATGGCTTTATATCTGGCTATAAAGTGCTTTATTCTAAAATATCGTATTGGATGCTCACAAAAGCCCATGAGATACTATATTTATCCCCATTTTACAGGTAAGCAAACTGATACACAAGGAGGTAAGGGACCTCTGTCAGGTCACACTGGATTTGCTGGGGTTCTAACCAGGCCCACTGTGTCTCTCAAGTGAATGGCCCAGCAGTTTGTTGACTGTTTTTCACTAACAAGGACTGGGTGAAGATGGTCAGCTCCGTGAGCCCCTCTTGGCCAGTGGCCCATTAGTCGAGGAAGGCCATCCTGCCTTTTGATGGCTAGGAGTGTTACAGCTTGAGACTGTGTGCTACCCTCCTCCCCGATGTGGAAGTTTGGGTGTCTCTGTCTCTCCAAGGTCTCTCTTTGCAGCTGAGGCTGGTCTTAAACTTGTGATCATCTTACTTCAGCCACTCAAGTGTTGAGATTACAGGAGTATATACCATGGCAGCCAGCTTCTCACCAGCCTTCCTGTAGAGGATAGCACAGTGGAATGGGTATCTGTCTTGTCCTGTTGAACAGGGGACAGGCCACCGCTGCCGGTCATCCACTTCAGAGAGGAAGCAGGAGGGAGAGGCTAAGTCCTAGCTCTTACCTTTTGGTCCACCCCCTGTCGAAGAAGCCAGCCTCCACCCCAGGGTCCTTGGCTGAGAGAGCACCCACTAGGCTTCTCTTAGCACATAGCTGAGGACCCATGAAGGCCTTGGCACCTCCAGGTTTACAGTGGAGGCTCAGCAGTGACCCAGAGTCTCAGTGCTGACCTTAGGTTAACCCTCAGTCTCATACCTCAGAGGGTCTTTCCGCCCTGTGTGGTAGCCCCTCATAGAGCTCCTTGGCAAACCAAAACTCACCAAACTCAGTCCCAGGGTTGGCAGAAGGAAGTGCCTTCTCTGTCATGCCCCAGTTGAAGATGTAGCAGTTGCCATAATCAGGGTAGAAGATAGGTGTGAAGTTCCTAAGGAAATAGGGAAGGCAGGAGGGTGGGGATCTTCTGCTGGGAAGAAGGCCCCCCAGGGCATTGTCCTGCTCTGCTGGAGAGGGGACTGAGCAGCTTCTGCCTTTCATACACTTCAGAGAGGAGGCAGGAGGGAGAGGCTAAGCCAGAGCTCAGCTCCTTCCTTCCTTTTCTTTTCTTTTCTTTTCTTTTCTTTTTTCTTTTTTGGAGCTGGGGACAGAACCCAGGGCCTTGCGCTTGCTAGGCAAGCGCTCTACCACTGAGCTAAGTCCCGAACCCCAGCTCCTTCCTTCTTGTCCGTCCCTCTGTGGAAGCTGACGAGGAGACCCCTGGAAGGCTGAGAGGAAGAAGGGAAGGAGTTGCTCCTGGTTGGAGCTGGTTTAGCCTTTGTGGCTTGTGAAGAAGGAATGTTCCCAGATGCTTGTCTCAGTCCCTGCACCTTCAAAAGGATGTGGTCTCGTCTTGACCCCTCCTGCTTTTGGCTTTGAGGCTTCCTCACTGTGCAGCCCAGGCTGACCTGGGACTAGGGATCCTCCCACCTCTGGCAATCCTGGGGTTCTAGATGTGTGCTACTCTGCCTGGATTTGCGAAGGCTTCCTAAATCTCTCTAAAGGTAAGAGCTCTCTAAAATGATGCTGTTGCCGTGTTCAAACTATCAGAAAAACCTCTCGATGCTATTGATTAAATATGCAGTTCCAATGCCCATTGTCTCACAAATAGTAAATCTGTCTTATTCAATTTGCTTATTTAAATCAAGACCCAGATAATTTTAGTAGTTGTTTAATCGTATTTGGTTAGCAAGTCCTCTGTGTCTCGTTTGACTGTGCCTCTCGGTTTAATAAGAAAAGCTCACACCACACAAGCCTGACAACCTGAGACTGATTCCCAGGACCCATGGTGGGAAGGAGAAAACCAAGTCCCAAAAGTTGTCTTCTGACCTCCAAGGATATACTACGGAAGTCATGCATGCCTGTGTATATGCACACACGAATAGCAATAAAATTAAATTAAAATACAGTTCCAATGTGGGCTAGGTAATAATTAAAGGCGAGGTAGCCTTATACAAACCCCATATCTCATAGGACAGATTCTTCACTGTTAACAAGAACCAGAGTCTGGAGGACGTGTTAAACAACGCCACAGACAGTCATCAAAACTGCAGACAGTGGGGACCTTGGCAGTGTTAGTAACCCTGTTCCTTTGGAAAATACATTGTGGGAGAAACGGAAATCATCTATGGATGAACGGAAACTCAAAAGTCACAGTGTATAAGATCATTGCACGATCACTTCATGTGTGCAAGCTACAGAGTGGATTTCCTCGATGGGTGAAGGGCTGGAAAGGAGGAACCGCAGGGGCTGGGAGTGGGCACGGAGGGAGGGTGGGTGACGAGTCCCCAGAGGCTGGCAAGTGCCCTGTGGGATGAGTGATGGCAGAACCATCCCTCAGGGACAGAGAGGTCAGCTGCTGGGCAGCACAGCAGGGTGATGGCAGCTCCTGACAACTTATGACACATTCACATAAAGCTAGAAAACGGGACTGGCTGGCGTGGTAGGGTATGCCCGTCATCCAGCCACTCGGGATGCCGAGGAAGGAGAGTCATGAGTTTGAGACCAGCCTGGGTTATGTAGTGAGCCTTTGTTTCAAAACACAGAACAAAACAAAGTAAAAAACAAACAAAACAGTCCTACAACAAAAACTGGAAGTGAGGTTTCCAAACCAAGGAAGGGTAAATATTTTGGAAGGCGGAGGGGCCTTGATTTGTTCACTGCGTGTAGTAGCAGCAGGACATGGTCACATTGATCCCTCACAATCAGTACATGTGGGCACACGTAAGTACATACAGCACGCATGTATATACACTCCTATCCATTTTAAAAAAGATTATTGATTAAAAGGAAAGCCACAAGCTGGCTGTAGTGGCTCACGCCTGTAACCCTGGAGGCGGTGGGGGTGGGGGAGTGAGCATTTCCGTCTGCTCTGTGGTGTGGGCGTTCTCATATCCCTCAGAAGTAGCATTGAAAGTTTCAAGAGGTTTGGAGATGGCTTCTCCAGGAAGAGTGCTTGCTAACAAGACTGACCGCTGAGTTCAGTCCCCAGGACCCACAATGTGGAGCGAGAACTGGCTCCCATTAGCTGCTTCCTGACCTTTACATGTAGGCTGTGGCTCATACCATAAATAAATAAATAAATAAATAAATAAATAAATAAATAAATAAATAAATGCAGTGTTTTTAAAGTGTTTTTTTTTCAAAATAAAAACAAAAAGAACCCTCCCTCCCCAAGCAAAACCATCAACTGCCTATGATCTACACTGTTCTTTTATATTTATTGAAAACAAGAAGGAACAGGGTAAGTCCACCAAATGTGAGAAATTTAAATTTCAACTGATGTTCTGGTTTTAAACCTTCTGGTCCATGATGTTTACTGAGCAGTTTCCAGGGCCAGGCCTGGACTGTTTCTGAGGACATTGTCTCATTGGTCCTAGGTTAACCAAGTGTATTCTCCCAGTCTCTCATGAGAAAGTCCTCTCAGCCTCTGCCTCAGCCTCAGCCCTGAGCCATAAGGAGACTGACATGGCCCAGAGTGGATACGGAAATCCTACCTAGGCGCTGTCCCCGACTTTCCCAGAAAACATCAGATGGGGCTGTGCTGCTCAGCCTCTGGGCTTTGGTTGTCCTAAACAGTAAGGAGGATGAGTAATTGGCTTTTCTTGGCCCTACAAATATTTCTAGAGGTGGGCACTGAGCTGGAGCAGCGTGGAAAACGGGATAGGGCTGCTCAATGCAGCTTACGCCACAGCACAGGCAAGGGATAGCTCTATGTCCCATCTGTTCTCAAACATGGCTCCAGCCTATGCACTTTAAAAAGAAATTACACTTTTTTTTTTTTTGAGGAGAGGCAAACATGGAGAGGCCACAGGACAACAAATAGACATCATTTATCTTCCACCGTGTGGGTCTTAGGACTTGAACTCAGATTATCAGGCTTGGGGCAAGCATTTACCCGTTGAGTCATCTTGCTGGCTTGTCCTAGTCTATTCTAAGGCTCAGTCTCTGGTCTAAGCGACTCAGGACTCCTGTCCCACCTGTTCCCTGACAGCCATCTCACACTAGAATCCCTGCAGAAGCCCCGTCTTCACCTTTGCTCTTCAACAGTCATCTTATGCCAAGGTCCTCACAGAAACCCTGTCCCCAGCTTTGCTCCTCCTGTCCTGCTGTGCAGTGTCAGGGCCATTGTTCCCATCTGTGAACGAGGCAAGGCACACCCTTCTCATACCCTTCGGAGGGTCTGTGATGCTCACAGACTCCTTTACCTAGGCTCTGCCCCCTCATTCACTACGAGTGAGCTCTGCTCCAGATGTTTGCAAACACAGACCTCTGCACACCGCTGAGCCTTGTGTCTAGAACCTTATCTACCCAGCCCATCAAACAGCTGGTTTCTTCATGTCCTTCAGTTTCCTAAGACCTCCTCCGTCTCCACCCCTGCACCAAGCAAAGCAATGGAGCTCAGCTGACTATAGCGAGGAGTTAGGAATGGACGTCCCCTCTCAGATTTCCACTTCTTTATTACCTTCAATTCTGCACAAGACTGGGACGTCACCCCACTTTATCTGCTTTCCCATCTGCTTCTCCTGTTGTGGACCCTGACCCTAAGGAGAGCCATGACCTTGATCTGTGACAACCAGAGGTCAAGAACACTGGCTCAGAGTAGTCTGTCCTTACCTGACTTCTGACTTTGTCCTTTCCTAGCCCAGTGAGCTTGATGATGTCCCCTGTGCCTCTGGGCATCACTTTCCCCAGATGTTAGTACACCCCTAGGTTAGGACAATAGCAGCAGCTGCTTCCTTCCAGGACTGAGCCGAGGGCAAGACGCCTAGCATACTGTGGCATGAGATACCTAGCATACCCTGTGGTGTGTCCCCTTGGCTAGCAATGTCCACACCTCTGTTTCCAGGGCCTGGCACAGAATGCAGCAGCATACAGACATTTGGTAAATATTTGTTGAATAAATAATGTGATAAGGACATTGAAGAGCTAGACTGGGGCAGAGTGGGGATTAAGGTGGTCAAGGAAGGTGTCTGGGCCAAGGGGAGGCCTGAGAGGAGACTATGAAGGATGAGGAAGAGGTGGTGGTGTCTAGTAGATGGGAAAGGAAAGGGTATACCCTGCTGGGGGCACAGCACTGGCAAAGGCTTGAGCAGGCACCAAGCACCTGTATACTGTGTGGGTCACAGCTAAGACCACAGGCAGAGAGCAGAGCAAACAGGCTGCAGCCAGGCCCTGCTCTGAAGGGAGAGACCTCGCCCCAGGCCATGAGGACATAGTGTTCCCAAGTGACTGTCTTGGGTAGATGCAGCCCAGAAGGGAGCAGGAGGCTGCCAGGGTGTGGCCAATCCCCGTCTTCAGGCTGAGGGTTGTCACCTATGCCAACTCTTCATTTGTTGGTAATGCCTGTCACCCAGTGAGGCCGTGCCCATCTCCGATACTCTCTAGATATTAAGGAGGGTCCCCTCTATAAATATTTTCTGGTACATGATCCTTGAATGCAAGTAGAGGCCAGCAAGCTTTCAGAAATGACTGGGGAGAGATCCAGGGACACCCTTGCTCACTTGTGGTGCCAGATACTCTGGAGACTTGAGCTTAGGAGTTCCACACCAGACTGTACAACATATCTAGGAGAGGAGGGGGAAGAAGTGGGAAAAATGGCTCAGTAGGTAAAGTGTAGGACCCAAGTTTAGATTTCTAACATCTATGAGTCTACTTCCCCACATCATGTGACCACTTGAGTAAGTGTGGGGCTCACTTCCAGCATAAGGGAAGGCAATGCCCAAGCAAGGAAGATGATGTCATGGGTGCTATAACCTGGCCACCACGTGCCACCAGCTCTGATTCCTTAAAGGTGTCAGCTGGCCTCTTGGCAGGCTTGCCTGAGGCCATCACCCCTGCTAAGATCAAACAGGCCCACCCACATCAAGCGCTTCCCACAAGGCATCGAACCAGTGCTCTGACACTCAAGGTCACCCCCAACAAAGCAGCTTGAGAAATTGTCCTATCAAGGAAAATCCAGGGTCAATGCTACCTGTGCTCCTGGATAGAGTCCTTGACAGGAAAACGTCATGTGGGAACACGGATGCAATCAGAACAAAGCATGTTGTTTCCTTCCTAGAGACATGCTAGTTTGCATTCTTTGCAATTTGCTTTTTTTGTGCTAGGTTCTGGCCCAGGACTCTTACACACTAGGCAGGCGCTCCGCTCCTGACCTACGTCACACTCATTGTCTTAGTTTTGACAGATTACACTTGTGAGGCAGGATACTAAGAAAAGAGACCACTGCCAGGGGGTCAAAGAGGTCCATGCACTATTTATGGCAGTGTGTGTGTGTGTGTGTGTGTGTGTGTGTGTGTGTGTGTGTGTGTGGTGTGTGCTTTATATGCATGGTGTATGTTTGTGCATGGGTGTGTATGTGCATGCATGTATGCGTGTTGTGGTGTGTGTGTATTTATATGTATGGGGTATGTGTTTGCATGTATATGTGTGGGGTGTGTGTATGTGTATGTGTATAGTTTATATGTGTGTAGGTATGTGTGTCCATGTGTGTGCACACATGTGCACTCTTGCTCACAGAATGAAGCCAGAGGAGGATGTTGGGTATCCTCTCTTACTCTCTGCCTTATATTCCTTTGATATAGTCTCAGTAAACCTGTAGTCAGGCTATGAGCCGGAAAGGCCCTAGTGCTGGGGCTATGGGCATGTATCTAGCTTTTTACATGGGCTCCAGAGTTTCAAACTCCGGTCCTGCCAAGGACCCCAGTGCCTCAGACCCAAGGGAGTGGCAAAGCCTTCTTGTGTGAGTTCAGAGGGATGGAAAGACTTCCTCAGGTCCAAGTGCAAATATCGATGTCATTTATAGACAATGTCCACCATAGCTTTCTCCCCTTGAAAAGCAGGCCTGAAGACTGCCCCTCTACAGAGGCTGCTCCTACCAAGATCAGCTAAACCTCTCTCCTTGTTGTGCTGTATGTAATAGCCTGCCTCCTTGTTGGGCTGTAATAACCCGCCTCCTTGTACAGGTGTATGCCATGGTCCCAGCTCCTTGTTCAGCCGTATGTCCTCGGACACTGGAGGCCAAGTCCTCAGATACTAAAGTGAGTGCTGAGGCCAGGGTTCAGGCTAAGTCATGGAAGGTGTTGCACTTGGTCTGACTGCAACAGCTGAAAGGAGTCCAGCCTTCAGCTTGCTGAGACCTAGAGGTTGGACTAAGACAACGAAGGTGTCTTACACTGCTCCCAAGGGTGAGCTTAAGAGAAACAGGCTTAAGCTGTGCTGCTCTGAAACACTATTGGGTGACTGGCAGAGTTAGCTGCCTTGGAGGAGGGGCCCTTTGATGACTGTGGGGCTGGTGCGTTCAGACAGCCACTTGGACTCTACTGTGGCAAGTGTCGTCTGACTGACAATTGCATATGAATTGATGAAAGGACAGGAATGGGAGAGGGAGAGGGAGAGAGAGAGAGAGAGGGAGAGGGAGAGAGAGAGAGAGAGAGAAGCCAAGGAATTCTTGGTCTTCCTGTCTCTGCCTCCTGAGCGCTAGGACCACAGGCTTGAACCATCACATTTGGTTTGATTGACAACTCCTTGACACCATGTACGAAATGCCTGCCCAGCACACCTGTGCATAGGGAGGACAGAGTGCAGCCCTCAGCCTATTCTCCACAGAGCCTTTGGAAGGTTCAGGATGTAGGCTACAGTCCCTACAAGATGAATCTGGAAGCATGTCCTATGTCCTTAGGAGGGAGCCCCCGCTCAGCAGCGGAGTTGAGAATTAAGTGTGGGAGTTCAGACCAGGAGATGCACAAGTCACCATGCCCAGATGACAGAGTTGGGACTCTGTGGACAAGCTGGAAGGTAACCCAGACTTTCTGGGTCCCCGTCACCCTTGCTCTGCCACTCTCAACATGAAAAGGCATTGTAGGGAAGAAGACTTCAAGCCCCCACTCTACATGCTAGTGTAGACCTAACATATGCCCTTCACAGCAACTGGCAAAGGTGGGTAAATGCTTGTCTTGTTTTAGAAAACAAAAACCCTAGTAAGCGCAAGGCCCTGGGTTCGGTCCCCAGCTCCGAAAAAAAGAATAAAAAAAAAAAGGAAAGAAAACAAAAACCAGGCAATGCCAGGTGCCCACCCATATATGCCACCAGGTGGCTGTGCCTGTGTAGCCAAGAATTCCTTGCTCTCCCTCTCCCTCCCTCCCTCCCCCTCCCTCCCTCCCTCCCTCCTTCTCTCTCTCTCTCTCTCTCTCTCTCTCTCTCTCTCTCTCTCTCTCTCTCTCACACACACACACACACACACACACCACCACCACCACCACCACCACCATCTATCCCCCAGCTGTTGGGAGCTGCAAGCTAATGGCCCAAGGCTGCTCCTGTTCCTGAGGTGGCAACAGCCAAGTCTGGTTGATGGAGACATTATAAAAGGCCTGGCCCCTCTGCCGAGGGAGGGCAACTCTGATTCTATTCATGCACCACAGCACGTCTTCCCACGAATCAGGTCCTGCCCAGGTTTCACCCACAGCCATCGAATCCTTACAGATCCTTATCCTCCTTCCTCATCTGCCTTCCTTGCTGACTTCTCCCAAAGCAATTCCCTCCATGAGCTGTCTCAGACGTGCCTCCAGCAAGCTGCCACAAGACACGGAGGCATAGATCAGCCTGTGTGCTGTAGATAGCTACTCTAGATCCAGGTGGGTCTGCACCCTGGCGGGTCAGGCTGCTAACTCATCCCGTCTGTCAGGGCAGAGGACAGTAGTTGCTCTCACCGATGGCTGCAGGGTTCTGTTCCAAACAGACAGGCTAGGATTATGCGATCAGGAGCATAGCCCATCCCCACCAGGTCCTGGGGGAGCACTTGTGAGAAGATGTTGGTGGCCTGCAGGATGTACCACTCAGTCACGGCCTGGGTGGCACTGGTGAAGTTTCGGAAGGTACACACGGTCCCATTGGCACTGCACTGTGAAATAGAAGAGGTTCCTGAAGACACGAAGGCCACTGCCCTGGGGAACCCAGGAAGGAATGGCAGCACCGTATTATCTACCCAGTGGCTTCACCCTGGTAGTGGAGCTCATGGGGCTGGAGAGATGGCTCACCAATTCCCAGCAACCACATGGTGGCTCACAACCATCTGTAAAGAGATCTGATGCCCTCTTCTGGTGTATCTGAAGACAGCTACAGTGTACTTATATATAATAAATAAATAAATCTTTAAAAAAAAAAAAAAAAAAAAAAAAAAAAGAATCCTAGCTCATGCATGCTCAGAGACATCATCTCAGACAACTCAAGGCTAGTCATACACAGCCCCCATTAGAACTCTTCAGCGTGAACACAGTACACATGTGCAGATACATAGCTCCTCTCTGACACATACACAAACACATTACACATGCAGAGATCACAGACATACAGACATATATACATGCATACATATATATGACATGGGGAAACACACATGCATATATATATATATATATATATATATATATATATATATATATATATACCCAAACATACATGGGCACAAACACATGGGCACACAAGCACACATTCAGATGCACAGACATATACAGGCATAGATACAAACACACATGGGTACATATACACAGACACACACACCGACACAGGGGTAGTGGACAGACAGGCTTGGGCTGAATTTTCAGATAGGTAATCCATGGCCACACCCTAAGCGTGGCTCCTAGGCAGCAGGCTATTTGCTGGTTTGAGTGGGAGTGAGGCGGGTTTTGGAGGCTGGGACCATGTGCCAATGGAAGGCAGACATTTGCTGCTCTGGAGACTGCACATCCCACTCTCACCTTTGTCTGAAGCTGACCCTCAGGTAACCAGGGAAGCTGCTGACAGTGGAGGCCTCTAGGACCACCCCCTAAACTACATCCATGGGGTCTCCAGAGATGATGCCTGGTCTGGATAGTATCCATGGTATGGATAGAGCTCTGGGAGAGCCCAGACAGATGGACTTTCTCCCACGGGACTATATGAGCCGACAGCACCTTGGCCTCAGTGTGGTGTTGGTTACTTGGCCTCTGACTGTGTCCCCCGCCTCACCCCCTCTCAGGTCCTTGTGAAAATGACATCACTGCCAGCTCTAGAACATGTGATCCAGGACTGGGCAATCACGGAGGCTGTCCTGTAGCCCACCATGACTATTTTAAGGGTGAGATAATCCAGGGCATTTATGACTCTGGTGAGAGATTGCTGGGCTGAGATGGAGGGAGCGTAGTCCTCACAAAAGGACCCCAGCACCTGTATCAACCTGTGCCTGAACCTAGAGAATCCTGGACGGCTCCTTCTTGTGCACCAATGGCTCCCTACTTTGCATAAGCTAGTTTAAGCTGGGTCACTCATCCAAGAGTCCTGACTAAAACATCAGCTGTTTCTAAAGTGCATTTTAAAAAGCCTTTTTCTGAGGTTCAGGGAGCAGTCCAGTTGGTTAAATGCCTGTAGCACAATCTGAGAACCTGACTTGGATCCTCAGAACTCACATAAAAAATCCAAGTGAGGGCTGGAGAGACGGCTCAGCCTCAGAGCACTTGTTCTACCCATATAGAAGGGGAGGGGAAGGGATTAGGGGGATGTTGGCCTGGAAACCTGGAAAGGGAATAACATTTGAAATGTAAATAAGGAATACCCAACTTAATAAAGATGGAATAAAGCCACTATGAAGATAAAATCTGAAACGAAGTACATATAAACATAAATAACAAGAATAATTAAAAAAAAAACCCACTTGTTCTTCCAGAGGACTCAGGTTTGAGTCTCAGCACCGTACGGCAGCTCACAACCACCCATACTTCCAGTTTGAGAAGATCCAGTGTCCTCTTCAGACCCTCATAAGGCACCAAGCACACACGTGGTGCACAGACACACATCCAAGTAAAATCACTCAGACACATAACATAAAGTAAATCTAAAAATGATTAACAATCCAGGGGAAGCTGTCATCTCAGAGCTGGGGAGGTGGAAATGGGCAGATCCCTTGGGCTTGCTGGTCAGCCAGCCTCGAATAAAGAGAAATGACATCTGAGATTGTCCTCTGACCCACCTCTGACAGGTATACGTGCAAATACACCCACATCCCCCACAACCTTTGCAGATATATAAAACAGGCGCTGGGCCCCTCAGCAAGTCTCAGGTTATTAACAAAAATCGATTGCTGCCAGGCTGTCTGGATGGTCGTGTCCTGGCATGTGCTTGGGGAACTTACCAGCCTCATGGCCACTTTGCACCCTTGGGCATTACAGGTGCTTCCTGGGGCTGGGTTGCTGCTGTTGTGGCTGTCCCCAAACAAGTTGAGGACCACTGGATGGTCAGGGTTCCGCTCATCAATAAGGACCAGGGGCGTGTGGTTCCAGATGGTAAAGTTCAGGGTACCGGTGGTGTTGGTGTGGCTGGACTCCGGAGCCAGAATCTTGTCCAGGACAGCCTCCATCAGCTTGTCCAAGTCCTTCAGCAAGTGCTTGACCTTGGAGTACCTAAGTGGGGAGAGGTTGGCTCGGGTGGGCAGGGAGCCACCACAGAAAGAGTGTGGAACATGGGGTCTTCTTCCACCCAGCGTATTAAGAACTTGCCACCAAAGCAGGGCCTGGCGATGTACCCCTGAACCCCAGTTATTCTGGAGGCTGAAGCAGGAGGAGCATAAATTCAAGCCCATGGGCAATGTAGAGACATCCTGCCTCATTCTTTCTTTGAGAGCTAGAGATGTGTCCTAGCGAAAGAGTGCTTGTCAGCATGTGTGGTACCCTGGGCACCCCTGAGTTACCACCTCCTTCCCCTTGCACCCACATATGTCTCCACTGTCCATTCAGTTCATTTAGTCACCAAATACTCATTCAGTGTCTGCCATATACCAGGCAACGGTGGCTGGGACAGCCATGAAAACCAGTTGTAGTGAGGAATTGGCGTTGATCATGTGCCATGAGTCTGATGTAAGGGGCTTTCTTTTGGTTTGCCCTTTGTCACAATTATCGCCTCCTCATGCTGACAAAGCAACTGACTCTTGGGAGCCACTTGGACTTCTTGGATGAGCCCAGGGATAAGGGTCAGGGCTGATATTGGAGTTCAGGTTTGGTGGGGTCCAGTAGCAGCAGGGAAGTCATATTGAAAAATCCCCCAGGAAGCCCTCTCTCAGCAGAGATAAAGGGAAAAGAGAGAAAGGACAGGTCTGTGACCTGCGGACCAGGACTAATTTCAGGATGGAGAGGGAGTGTTTTCTTTCTTCTCCAGGGACTCCATGTTGCAAGTGTGGCTAGTTCTTGTAAAAAGACTGAGAACTACCCATGTTAGGGATACATGTGTCAGGATCAGAGAGGCCAGCCTTTGTGAAAGGGCTTCCTGCACCACACACATGCAGCACACATATGCACCACACACACACACACGCATGCAGCATACATATGCACCACACACATGCAGCATACATATGCACTACACACATGCAGCATACATATGCACTACACACATGTACCACACACACAAATAAACTCGTTACACAAATACAAAAGCCAAAGGGACTTTTGGTGATCGTGAAAGAGACCACAAGGTGTGAACTGCCTTCTAGAACTTTCCTTCAGACAAGAGTATCTTCTGTCATGCAGGTCTTGAATTTGTCAGGCTGTTTTACCCCAACCCCTTTGTGCACACTGTGTTTACAACTTAAATCAGGCTAACTTTTGCTAGCGCCTTGAGACAGTTTTTACTGGGTCTATTTATCTTTACTCCCTGAAACCTTCCCATTGTGTGAGGAAGAGGCAGCACGGAAGGATGATTACGAAGTAGCTCTTTTGGAGTTAGGCCAGGCCTGGGGACAAATTCTAGGCTTCTCACCCTGTGTGGTTGAACAGGTGTGCTCATCCCTTGAACCTGTATTTCCTGTGTGTGGTGCATGTGTGTGGTGCATGTGTGTGGTGCATGTGTGTGGTGCATGTGTGTGGTGCATGTGTGTGGTGCATGTATGTAGTGAACTGGGGCTGTTATAAGAATGCTTGCCTCTGGGAGGGCTGTACATCTGAGAATTACACCTGTTCCCCAAAGCACAACCAGTACAAGCATGGTGTGTGTGTGTATGTGTGTGTGTGTGTGTGTGTGTGTGTGTGAGAGAGAGAGAGAGAGAGAGAGAGAGAACAAGAGAGAGAGTTTTTAACCACCAAAGTAATAACTCAATATTTTTTGAAAAATCTTTTAAAATGTAGGTCTTAAAATTTTCTTAAAGAAAATTATTATTTTATGCATATGTATTCTTTGCCTGTATATGTGTGTACACTGCACACTTGCTAGTGACCGAGGAAGTCAGAAAACCGTTTCAGGTTCTCTGGAGCTGGGGTTATAGACCGTGAACTGCATGTGGGTGCTGAAAAACAAACCCGTGTCCTCTGGAAAACCGACAACTGCCCTTAACCACCGAGCCACCCCTCCAGCTTCCAACGCCCTTTTTAAAAGAATACATTGGTTTATGTCTATGGGCGTTCTGCCTGCATGTATGTCTGTTCACCATGTGCACACCTGGTGCCCGAAGAGGGTAGAAGAGGGAACAGAGTTCCCTGAGGCTGGAGTTACAGACCTCTGTGAGCTGTCATGTGGGTGCTGGGATTTGAACCTAGGTCCTCTGGAAGAGTAGCTGGTGCTCTTAACTGGAAAAAAAATCCTAATTGCTGTTTCCTCTGGAGGGTTATGTAGAGGGCAGGGACTTGGTTCTGTTCGTTGATAAAATTTCCGCCATGTGGAACAGAGTCTGGCAGAAAGTAGATGATCCATGAACACCAATGCAATGTATAAATGCAGCAATGCCACACCAGGAGCTGCTGCGTGTATCTGGATGTACAACCCAGGCTGGCCTGGAACCATCCTGCCTCAGACTCTGAATGCCGGGGTTCTAGGTGTATGTCATGCATGCAGCTTATAGACACAGATATAGCTAAAATATGGGCAGGGCTGGAGAGATGGCTCGGTTGGAAAACTGCTTCATACACAGGCATGAGGACCTGAGTTTAGTCCTCAGTACCTATACAGAAAGGTGTGGTAGAGCAAATTTGTAACCCCAGGACTGGGGATCTGGAGAGAGGTGGATCCTGGAAATTGGTAGCCAACCAGTCTATCTTAATTAGTGAGCCCAGATCAAAATTGATAAACCCTGTACCTCTTCCCACCGAGGCCCAGGGCACTAAGGCACAGAAGAGGGGGTGGAGAGGGTATAAGAGCCAGAGGGAGTCAATGTCGGTAACCAAACAATATCTGCTATGATACGACATGCACAATTGCACGCATGGACTCCCAGCAAGAGATGCATAAGATCAAACTGAGATCCCAGCCTGGGGTGGGGAGGGGCTCGTGCAGCCTCACTCCCAGCTGAGGAACTATCAGATACTAATGTTGCTCGGGGAAGAAGGTCGGTTTTCTTCAGGAATTTGGAACCTAAGAGTCTGCCGGTTGCCTGTGCTCCAGTTGATGCATGCTGGTACATCTATGCACACAAGGCAGCACTAAGTGTACTCAGTGCACCAGAGGATGAGAGGGGAGTGGGGAGCGAGGGAGGGAGAGGGAGGGAAGAAGGGGAGGGGAAGGGGAGGGGGGAGAGGGAGAGAGAGGGGGAGGGAGGGAGGTAAGAAAGAGAGGGGGGAGGGAGGGAGGAGAGAGAGAGAGAGAGAGAGAGAGAGAGAGAGAGAGAGAGAGCCAGAGAGAGCCAGAGAGCCAGAGAGCCAGAGAGCACAGTGAAGTTGGGAGGGAAAAGAGGCGGGGCGGGGCGATAAGGAAGAGGGGAGGTAATGGGGAATGGATTTTATCCAAATGCATTTTATATTATCCAAATTATATGGGTATATAATATATGGAAATCAAATACAGTATTTTTAAAAAGAAGATGAACAGTGCCGAGGCACAGCACTGAGGCTGACCTCTCCTCCGTTCCAAAGCTATATAGATGTAGCCGGATTGTGGCTTTCTTTAAGTTCAGGAAGCTTAGGGTTTTTAAATTCTTACATGTTGGAAAGGACGAGAGCAAAAAGGGAAAGAAACGAAAGGAAGAAAAAGGAAGAGAGGAACAGAATAGAAGGACTGTGGGGAGGGGGCACAAGGACAAAGGGGAGACAGAAAAGAGGGGAGAGATGAGCCAGCTTTGTGCCGGGGACCACCTACTGGAAAGGGCTGGAATTGCAGACGGTGACCGCTGGGAAGTTCATGGTCTTGAAGCCCACGGAGAGCGAGACGCTGACCTCCCAGCTCAGGTAGGTCTGGATGAAGACGCCCCACTGCCAGCACACCAGGCAGGTGAAGAGCAGCGTGAGCAGGAACCACATGGCCTTCTTCTTGGGCCCCTCGCAGATGATGCGTTTGGGGCCGTGTGTGTTGGTGTTGTTGCAGTACCACACTAGCAGCTCCTTGTAGGTGTAGCCTGGGCCCTTCTGCAGCCGGTGCAGGCACTTCAGCAGGTACTTCTTCACTGGCATGGTGGCACCTGCTGGGACATGGGACACCATCACACAGGACCCTGTTGAGGAGGTCATGGGCCTGGAGATTAGTCACATAGACCAGCCCTCTTTCCCTCTGTCCTTTGCCCACCTCAGTCTACTTTCCACCTGTCTATCGTCTATCCACCCAACAGTAAAGCACTTAATGAGTGACCATAGTGTGATTGAACTAGTGTCTCTGGATTCAACGATGAGAAAATCAAACACACTCCCTCTCCTCTCCTCCCTCTCCTCTCCTCTCTCCTCTCCTCTCCTCTCTTCTCCTCTCCTCACCTTTCCTCACGTCTCGTCTCCTCTCCTCTCTCTCTTCCCTCCTCTGTCCTTTCCTCTCCCTATTCCCTCTCCCCTCCTCTCCTCTCCTCTTCTTTCCTCTTCTGCTCTGAGATTACAGCCAAGCACCACCATACCCATCCTAGTGACTGAAGTTTTTGAATGCCCAGCATAATGGGCCAGTTACTAGATTTCTCAGCCCAGTTTTACCTCAATATAAAATGTTGGCATACCTAATTCTCCCATTTCATTAAAAAAATTTAAAATCAACACTTAAAATTTTTATCTATCATCTATCTATTATCTATCTATCCATCTATCTATCATCTATCTATCTATCTATCATCTATCTATCTATCATCTATCTATCTATCTATCTATCTATCATCTATCTATCTATCTATCTATCTATCTATCTATCTATCTATCTATCTATCATTGTTTGCCTGAGTGTGTCAGTGAGTGCATGCATATGGACAACTTTCGGAATGTATTCTTTCCTTCCACCATGTGAATCTGAGATTGAACTGAGGTCATCAGGTCCAGGAGCAAGTGCCTTACCTTCTGAGCTGTCTTCCCAGCCCCTGCACCCTCCTTTCCTTTCAGAGGAGCAGAATATGGAGCCCTATGCATGCTAGACAAATACTCTGTCACTGACTTCCATATCAAGCCCTGTCACAGCTAATTTATGGAATTGCCTAGAAGGTTAAAAAATAATGTGCAAAGTCCACAGCTTGACCTCCCGAAGTGAGGCAGGTGCTGGTGGTGTTCTGACTCACCATAGTGGACTAACGCTGATAAAATAACCCAGCAGAAATGCTGACCTTCCGAATGGGAGCAGCACAAAGGCTGGGGCTCTGCACCCTGAGATCCTAGAGGTATGAGAGAGTGATGGCTAAAAATGAGGTCTCTGAGTAGGCATGGTGGTGCCTGCTTGTAATCTCATCATTTGGGAAGCTGAGTCAGGTGGTTTGCCATGAATTCCAGGCCACCTTGGGCTACAGAGTGAGACCCTGTCTCATAAAATGCAAGGGTTCGGGGTCTAGGGCAGTAGGGGAGCACTTGTCTAACCTGTGGGAGGCTTTGGGCTCCATAACCAGAAAGAGAGGGGTGGGACAGAGAAGAAGGAGGAGGAGGAGGAGGAGGAGGAGGAGGAGGAGGAGGAGGAGAAAGGGGAAGAGGAAGAGAAGAAGAGGAAAGAAGAAGAGAATATGAGTATGAATATGAATTGATATCCTGAACTCTCATCCCCAACACTATAAAAGATACAAATAATAAAAGAAAAGAATTAGGCCAGGATGCAGTCAGCTGGCAGAGTGCTTACCCAGCTCACACAAAGCCCCGGGTTTGGGACCCAGCAGCACACAGACTGGGTGTGTGAGATGCTCATCTATAACCCCAGTAAAAGGATCAAGGTCATTCCCAGCTATGTAATGAGTGCAAAGCCAGCTTGACTACATGAAACCCTGTCTCAAAGAACAAGCCTGAGACTCATTGCCACTCCCAGTTTATGTATGTAACTTGCAGTAGGTTGGGTATTCCTAGCGGGGTAAGGAAGCTTGTTCATTTTGCTAATCATTGGGTCCAGAGGGACAAACCCAATGCTGGCTGTATGCATGGAGTGTGTGTGTGTGTGTGTGTGTGTGTGTGTGTGTGTGTGTGTGTGTGTGTGTGTGTGTGAGGTATTAAGTCTTGGATTTGGAAAGAATACTCCGGCAGCTCCATAGGTCAGGTTGGAATGGGGGTGGGTGGGCTTAGAGCATCAGGTGGTAGCTGGAGGTCAGGGAAGACTCTCAGACCTTTCTGGATCTGTCTCCCAGAGACACAGGAGGCAGGGCTCATGCCGAGCATGTGAGCACCACCTTACTACACCTGCCATAAGTCCTCTAGCCCTTGGTTCCTCCTGTCCTGCTTAGTCCACCTTAGGTCAGCAGCAGAGGCTCTCTCTTCCTCGAAGCTGTCCTGACTCTGAGCAGAAATGACACCACTCACTTCGCTGTGAGGGCTGCTTCCTCCTGGGGATGCTGTGGTGGGACATGCTGACCCCATACTGACCCAAACTGGGAGTTTGTCATTTACAACTGTTCTAAGACTAACAGAAGGAGTTCATCTCTCTTTACCCTGTGTTAGAGTTATTCACAACGATGGCTCCTCCCTTAACAGGTCAAGCTCTGTGGGGGAGGGGTGAAAGGCAGTAGCTTTAGAATCTTTAACAGCACTCAGCATTGCACCCAGCTCTCCACGGAACAGCCAAATGTAACAAGCCAGGCGTCCCCACCTGCACTGTCCAAGTGTGTTCACGCCCAGTCTGCATACAGTAGCACTCTTGTCTTTCCTTCTGTAACAGGAAGGGACCAGAGCACTAGGGACCTTGCCACCTCTGTGGCCTTCCTTCTCTGTGGGAATCAAATCCCATGGCCTCCCAAACCATCATGGCTATAAGGTGAGTGTTCAAACATCCCCGCAACCCCAATGATCCTCAGCTGGCCAATTCTCTGCTCTTCTAACAGATACAAATAGCGACTGTAAGAGTGTCAGCACCTGAGTGTTTGCTGCCATTTGCGACTGCTTCAGACATCACTTCCTCTCATACATTAATCTTATGACTGGTAAGTGCACAGGGAATGAGGTGTGTCTGTCTGGAACACTCTAGAACCCCAAGGCCTCACAGAAACCAGTGCATTGGGTCTCAGTGAGTTGTTAAGGCAGAAAGAAACAAAGGGGATCACTTGGGTCCTGACCTTTTCCATTCTCGTTTAGTCCTTCGGTTTAGTCAAGGGAGGGTCCAGGCTCTGTACGGGTCCTAGCGCCTTGGGCTTAGCATATAGCACAGGGTTAGAATAAGCTGCACTGTGTTTTCACTGGGTTTGCTTGTTTGTAATTCATGCTGGCCTTGAGCTCCCTATGTACCTGAGGATAGCTTTGAACTCCTGATCCCTCTGCTTCGACTATTTGTAGTCTGGGATTCCAGTGTATGCCACTATACCTGACTTTTAAGTTATGTTTAATTAATATACTTTTTATGGATCTGGGGATCAAAATCAGGACGTGTGAGGTAAGTGTTTTGTCACTGAGCTGAATCCTCATCCATCAACATCATCATCACTGTCATCATCTTCATTATTAATTATTAATTATTATTATTGTCAGGCATGCAGACAGCACATTGCCACTGGATTTTTTTATTTTTAAGCCCCATTTATTTATTTAATTATTTAGTGTGTGTGTGTGTGTGTGTGTGTGTGTGTGTGGTGTGTGCACACGCACGTGCATAAGTGCATGCGTGCATGTAGGCCTGAGGGCAACCTTGGGTATTGTTTCTCTGGCACTGTCCATCCTGTTTCTTTGAGACAGGCTCTCCCGCTGACCTAGTGCTCTCTGAGTAGGTAAGGCTGGCTGGCCTTTCTGGCTCCAGGCTCCTTCAGTCTCTGCCTTCCTGGTGTTGGGATTACAAGTGTGAACCACTGTGCCTGGTTTTTTTAATGTGAGTCCTTGGGACTGAACTCTGGTTCTTGTTCAGCAAGTGCCCTATCAGCTGAGCATCCTCCCTCAGGTCTTCGCTCTTTAAAAGACATTGCTGAGGCAGGTGTGCTGGGTTCCATCCATAATCTCAGCTGCTCAGGAGACTGAAGGAGGAAGCTCTCAAGCTCGAGGTCAAGTCAGGGCTAGCCTGGGAAACTTAATAAGTTCCTACCTCCATCAAACAAACCAATCGATCAATGGTTGAAGAGGAAGCATGATACCCATATCACCTGCCTAGTGTCTGGCATCCTAAGTGCTATAGCCCCTCCCCTAAAAGTACCTATTGAGAAAATGAAGGAACAAGAGATTGGAGAAGACATTTGTGACATCTATTTCTGACAGACACACAGGGAGACCCTTATGAATCAGGACATAAGCTAGAACATGGAGTCAGCTCAGATAACCAACCACAGGCAAACAGATAAAGAAAACCTGGTAGCCAGCCACTTGTAGTCCCTGGATTTTGAGAAGGAGGTGTATAATTTCTACTCCTTCACAGCGGATAAGAGGCTAAGGCAGAAAGATTGCAAATCCAAGGTTAACGAATTAAGACGACACCTCAAAACAAAACCCAAGCAAAACATAAATGAGTAAACAAAAACTCCCAACCAACAAAGAAAACGCAGGGAACATTATGCGTGTGTAAAAAGAATGTAAACTGGGCTGGAGAGCCAGGTCAGCACTCGATGCTTTGCAGGGGACCTGGATTGGTTTCTAGCACCCATGTGGTGGCTCATAAGCACCTGTAAACTGAGTTCCAAGGAACATAATGCCCTCTTCTGGCTCCTCGAGGCACTGCATGCATGTGATGCACAACCATGCATGCAGACAAAGCATGCACATAGCCAGTGGCTGGGAAGGGCAGAGATGAGGGAGAGAGGGAAGAGGAGGGATCAGGAGGAGCAACTTTCACTCTCTGTCCTATAGTGGTTGGTAACTAATGGAATATTAAGACTAGGTGGAGAGGACTGTCACTGTTACAGCAGAAAGAAATGGTAAGTGTTAAGGTGACAGGCACACTAGTTGCCTTGATCATTACCTGTTGTGTTCATGGATGAAAATCTCATGCATTCCCTGATAAAATGCGGGTGACTTTCTATCAACTAACATCTAAAAATAGTAAAACACCAAATTCACCGATATGAAGTTAGTACCACTAATTTACCACAGCTAACACTGCCAGTTCCATTTTATTATTTGAATGAATCAAATCCATTCTCAGAGCCAACTCTCTTTGTTGCCTGGTGGTCCTGGGATTGAACCCGTGGCATTACATGCAAATGGGAGAAGGTGCCACATATCTTTAATCCCAGCACTCGAGAGATAGAGGCAGGCAGGTCTCTGAGTTGGAGACCAACCTGATCTACAGAATGAGTTCCAGAACAGCCAGGGCTACACGGTGAGATCCTGCCTTGAAAAAGCAATAAGTAAATCAATCAATCAATCAATCAGTCAAAAATAAAATGGGAAAAGGAAGCTGGTGATGACTCAGTGTATAAGAGCACTTGCTTCACTTGAGGATGTCAGTCTGAATTTCCTGCATTCATGTAAAAAGCTCAATGAGACCATACATGTGCCTTTAACCCCACTATTGTGAACAGTAGAGACAGGAGGTTTGATGGCACTTGTTGGCTGTCAACCTCAGCTCCAGAGACTCTGTCTCATGGGAATAAGGTGTCAGGGACACCTGACAGCCTCATCTGGCCTCCTCACGGGTGACCACAAAGAGGCATAATGCACAGTAGGGACACTAGACACACACACACACATATGCACATATGCACACATGCACACACACATACACATGCACACATGCATGCACGTGCACACCCACACACTAGTAAGAGAGCATAAGTGTCAAAAAGATTAAAAAACACATCATAAAAGAAGATCATGGGGGGCTGGAGAGATGGCTCAGTGGTTAAGAGCACCGACTGCTCTTCCTGAGGTCCTGAGTTCAAATCCCAGCAACCACATGGTGGCTCACAACCATCTGTAATGAGATCTGATGCCTTCTTCTGGTGTGTCTGAAGGCAGCTACAGTGTACTCATACAATAAAATAAAATCTTAAAAAATATATTTATAAAAAAGAAGATCATGAATAGAAGAAAAATGTCTTGCTATCTTTACTCACTGGGAAAACCAAATCAAGATAAAGCAGGAAAACATTTTCCAGCCATGGGAGGACCAACAGCTCTGGGCTGGTAAGGCCAAGAAGCAACATGCAGGATGGAAGCTGTGGCAGAATGACTTTGGAAAACAGTTGGGGACTGTCTTTCTATTGCTGTGATGGAACGCAATGACCAAAAGCAAGCTGGGGAGGAAAGGGTTTATTGGGCAGGAACCTGGAGACAGGAGCCGATGCAGAGACCATGGAGGGGTACTGCTTACTGGCTTGCTCTCCATGGCTTGCTCAGCCTGCTCTATTATAGAACCCAGGACTACCAGATCAGGGATGGCCACATCCATAACGGGCTGTCCCTTCCACATCAATCACTAATTAAGAAGCCCTATAGGCTTGCCTACAGCTATAGCCAGATCTATGAAGACTTTTTTGAGAC
This sequence comes from Rattus rattus, assembly GCF_011064425.1. NCBI lineage: Eukaryota > Metazoa > Chordata > Mammalia > Rodentia > Muridae > Rattus > Rattus rattus. The sequence continues at coordinate 79,926,694 of NC_046155.1, forward strand.
TCTGTCTTACTGTGTAGCTCTGGTTGTCTTAGAAATCACTATGTAGACAGGCTGGCTTAGAACTCACAGAGGTCTGCCTGCCCCTGCCTCCTGAGTGCCAGGATTAAAGGCATACACCACCACTGTGCCTGGCTGGAGGCAGTTTCATAATTAGGGTTCCTTCTTCTTATAGGACTTCATGTTGTTTCAAGTTGACATAAAACTAGCTAGCAGAGAGACTTATACATTTAAATGGCTAGGGAGATGGTTTAGTGGGTAAGGGTGACTGTTGTGAAACCTGAAAACCTGAGTTTAGTTCCTGGAACCCATATGGTGAACCCCACATATACAACATGATGCCCAAAACAAAAAGATAGAAATTCAAATAAATAATTTCCTTAAGAAATAAAGTTGAATGACATCTCACATGATTCAACAACTCTAATTTTATTTATCTCAGAGAACCTACAGTGTGTGCATACACAAAGGCATCTGTGCCTCTTCATAGCAGCCTTATTGATGATGGTCTCAAAGAGGAAACTACTTAGTTTTCCATCTATCCATAAAGGAAAATTTGCAATATCCACAGTGGAATACTATTCAGCAATAAAGAGGAATCAATGATTAATGCACATTACAACATGGATGGTTATGCACAATCACCCTACTGAATAAAGGTCACAAAAAAGAACACCCTGTAAAATTCCCTCTCAGAAAGCCCTGGCCAAACTGAGAGCAGACTGGAGACTACTGTGTCTTTGAGAGGAGAGGGCTGGCTAGAAAAGTTTCACTGAAGAATCTTCAGGAGATGATGGACCTGTTTAGATTGTCCCTGGGATGGTGACTAATTTGGATGCATTAATCTATGTATTTATAAGGACTGCTTTTTAAAAGTTATAAAATTACCTACATGTGTGCATGAATGTCTGCATGAATATAGATGTCAGATCCCCCAGAAGTGGAGTTGCTGATAGTTGTAAGCTGCCATGTGGGTTCTGGGAATCCAGCCTAGGTTGTCTGGAGGAGCAGCAAAGGCTCTTAGCCCCTGGGCCATCTCTCTAGCTTTTTTTATTGTATGTAAACTATAGTTCAGTAAACTTTGGACAAAATGCCATTGTCATTTCACTTGTGTGAGATTCTGCATTAAATAAAACTATAGTTTTTTTTTAACTTTGCAAAGAAAACCCAGCAAGGCAGTAGCTGCTGTAAGTGTCCCCCATTTCCCCTAACTCATTCCATTTGCAGATGTTTTATACCCAGCCTATAGTACTTAGCTTCCTTACTAGCTGCTTTCCTTACACTGGCTGACTTTGTGATTGCTGCAAATTTCAGAAAATTTTCCATGTAAGTCCCCTGTATTTATTTATGTGTTGAAACTTCAGATAACTTGAGGAATTAAATATAAGAGGCTTGGGTTTGATACTTAATTGACAATTAACCTGAGCAGGTTTAACTCTGGTTATTGAGAAAGTTTCCATGGTTGTGTCTTTGCTGGGATGCCACAGAACATGACTGAGGCTTTGTTCTCGAGAACCAGGCGATCTCAATGTCAGGGGTGGGGTTGACTGTGCTAGACAAGAGAAGCTGAAGATGAGGCTTTGTTTCTAACAGGTGAAGTCTCACTCTGCTCCCCAGGCCGGTCCGGAACTCCTGGGCTCATGGGATCTTCCCATCTCAGCCAGCTGAGCACTGTGATTACAGTGTGTAGCACCACACTTGGCTTAAAGGACAGTTTGAGGGAGCCATCAGAATCTTTGCGCATCACTCTGATTCCTCAAGTATTATGTGCATCCCAGCACTTGCCTCTTGATGTCTGTGTACCACAACTGACTGAAGCAACCAGGTCTTCCTAGACAAACGATTGATACCGGCTTTGTTGTAGGAAATACAAAGTAATCGTGAGTTACCATCACACTAGAAAGAAAGGGAAATATCAAAGTCTGTTGGTGTCGGTCAGAAGGTTGTCTAAGAAAAGTCGTCCACCACCAACAGTGGGGCACTTTTAGTGCCTTTACAAGGTGGGGGGAAAGATTTGCACTGAATGGAGATACATACATTGTGTATTAAAATTCTATGGGTTCATGAGGACATCAAAAATAGGAGGGGTGAGTAAATCAGCAAAGTCAGTAAATAAATTCAATCGATTAATGGGGCCCTGGCATCTAGTACACGCTATAAATTCCCCACTTGCAGCAAGACCCTGGGAATTACAGCTCAAAGTGTACTTCATGGCCTGTTTCACTGAGCGTATTCTCCATTCTTGTATGTGTGTTGTGTGTGTTTGTGGGTACGAGCACCCATGTTTGTGCCTGTGGTTGGTTGACATCTGGGATCTTCCTCTATTGCTCCACAATAATTTTTGAGACATGGTCTTTCACTGAACCCAGAGCTTGCTGGTTTTGGCTTAGGCTGGTCACCAGGACCTTCCTACATATCTCTGTACCCCTAAGTCCTGGGGTTAAGCACTCCAGTTTGGATTCTGAGACCCATGTAAATAAAAGCTGACCACGATGATGCACTTGAATCATTTATGGTGGGGGAGGGGCAGGGTTTCACTATGTACTACACCCGGAACTCACAGAGATCCACCTGCCTCTGTCTTTCAGTGCTGGGATTTAAAGGCAAGAACCACAGCACCTGGCATGATGCTAATTTTACAGTCTTACAAGGAAAAGATTGAGATGTGTATAGTTCACAAAACTCAAGATACTAACTCTTTAACCCTTTACAGAAAAAACGTTGCCATCACCTTAGTTTGCGGTTTAGCTACTTGACAGCTGCATCTTAAGGGAGGAAAGGTTTGTTTGAGCTCAGTTTCAGAGGCTCCAGTCCATCACAGTGGTCCTTTCTATCCGGTCCACAGCATCATGAGGCAGCTGGAGAGTGCAGCTCAGCTGCTCGCAGCACCACGGTGGACCAAAGAGCAGGGAGGGAACCTGGGAGGGGGTAGCTGGCTGGAGCCCATTGCGAGAGCTGCTTGTACCAGTGGGCGCCACCTCACCAGGGTTCCATCCTCCCCAGTAGCATCACCAGCAGCAGGGCAAGCATTCAGAGCTTCAGAGTGTGAGCCTATGGGACCTCTCAGAGTCACGCCAGAACACCGTGTCATGTGTACACGCTCACAGCAAATAAAACAGAACCTTTAATAGGAGGGTTTTCTGTAAATGCTTTACGTTTGATACTACAAGTAACAGTTCAGGTTTCTGAGTCCTCTGTCACCCATAGGTCACCACCATGTCCACTGAGCCCCTGAAGCATTTCTGTCTGGTTTGTGTAACATGTAAGAATACACCAACTGAACTGACTTTTGTCACTGACATCAATGTAGCCTCAGCCTGAGAGGTGCTGTGGACACTAAGTGGACATTGTATGTGTGAAATAACAAGTTTGAAGCACCAGGAACCCCACAACCATTGAAAAAATAGGTTATTTTGGGAGCCATTCAAAATCCTCTTGGCAAGTATGGTTGTGTGTGCTCTTAACCTCTGCACTTGGGAGGCACAGGCAGACAGATTTCTGTGAGTCCAAGGTCTACCCAGCAAATTTCAGAGCAGGCTCAGTGAGAACACGACTCAAAATAAAAATGTAAAAAGCCGGGGTTGGGGATTTAGCTCAGTGATAGAGCGCTTGCCTAGGAAGTGCAAGGCCCTGGGTTCGGTCCCCAGCTCCGAAAAAAAGAACCAAAAAAAAAAAAAAAAATGTAAAAAGCCAGAGGCCACCCATGTGGCTCAGTGGTGGAATACTTGCCTAACATGTGGGATGCTCTGGGTTTAACTTCCAAGAGTTAAGAGAAGCTTAAGGTAAGAGAAGCTCACCTTCCCGTTGCTTCTCATTGGCTGACGCGCCTGCTGTTCAAGGACACGAGATGTGTCCAGATGCCTCCAAGGCATTTCTCTTCTGTGTTAGTGTGTGTTCACATGCCATCCTTTTAAGCATGCTGGCCCAGATAATAATTAGGCCCATTTCTCAGAGAAGGTAATGAGAATGCAGAGGGGCGTGTGCAATGGTCTCGGTGAGTCAGAGCAGATCTGGAAATAGAAACCAGCCATCGCTCACCCACAGGCTCAAAGGACACCTGACACCTTGCACCTGTTCCCGTGGGTGTTGGGGAAGTAACAAATGTAGCAATGGGCGGCTGCCTCGGTGTGCACACATGCGCCTCCTTCACCCAAGCCTGCAGTGTGCCAATGTCTAGGTGTTCTCTCAGACAGCCAAGCTCAGCACTTACAGGTGGAGATGGTAGCAAAGGTGGCTTCTGGCATTGCCTTCTGGGAGGGGAGACTCACTGGCAGCAGCTGAGCTGCTGTATAGTGTACAGGAGGGAGAGGGGGAGCTCTGGCATGTCAGCCAGTAGTAATCCCAGTGTTCCAGAAGCAGAGGCAGGAGGATGACTACTTTGAGGTGGATTACTAGTTTGAGGTCAGTTGTAGTGTACTTGTCTACCATGTATGAGGCTGTGGTTTTGATGCTTAGCAGGAGAGAGAGAGAGAGAGAGAGAGAGAGAGAGAGAGAGAGAGAGAGAGAGAGAGAGAGAGAGCGCGACTAGCATCTTTTGGCTTGTGCTCATTTATTTATTTTTGTTTATATGTTTATCTTTATTTATTTACCTTTTTGCTCAGAATTTAATCCAACAAAAGAGGCACATTGCCTCTTTTGGTTCCCACTCTCACTTTCTCTCTCTTTGCTTCTCTGCCGTGCAGGGTATGGAGCCCTCAGCCTTGGGCATGCCAGGCAAGCTGTGTAGCCCTGAGCCCTGCCCCTACCCTTCCCTGTGTCTCATGCTGCTGCTACTTCATTCTCTGTGTACTGTGATGGGGAGAAACCAGCAAGTGCTGGCATAGGAGCGCTTTAATGGATACTCATCCCAGCTCTGGAATTCTAACATGTGTGGCAATGACATGCTGATGTCACTCTGTCCTCTGTGGCAGGTCACAGACAGATCCCTCTCCTCTCGGGAAGTACGGGAGCAATGGCAATGAGTAATATGGGATGTCCTTTGGGCCCAATGCCCACACTTTGGGATGGCCTCTGGGTGGCATTGCTCCTGAGGAGCATGTCATTGGTGCTCTCTGGGCTCATCCAGTGATGGGGTGATAGTGGAGTCACCCTCTTATCCTTCATGACAGGGGGCGCCATCAGAGGGCATCACATATTTCCATTCATAGCATAGATATACTCCACATTATGACCACTGTCCATATCTAGAGGCAGGTGGTACAATTGGAGCCCAGTTATGGGTGATTTTGCTGCACCCTTAGAGAAGGGCTCAGTCTGTGATAAAAATGGGTTTAGATCTCGGATGCACCCTAAGAGTCACATATTGGGGGTTGGGGATTTGGCTCAGTGGTAGAGCGCTTGCCTAGCAAGCACAAGGCCCTGGGTTCAGTCCCCAGCTCTGAAAAAAAAAAAAAAGAGTCACATATTGAAGGCTTGGTCTCCAGCCTGTGGCGTTATGGAGAAATGACAGCACCTTGAGGAGGTGGGGCTCAGTGGAAGGAAGTTAGGTCCCTGGGGCCGCATTAAAGAAACACCAGGACTCCAGTCCCTTCCTTTTCCTCTCTTTGTTCCTGGACACTGAGCAGGCCTTCTCCATCATACCTTACTGTCAGACCGGACTATACCAGGCTGAAAGCAGAGGGGCCAAGCAGCCGTGGACTGAACACTCTGAAGCAATGAGTCTAACAAACTCTTCCTTTGTTAAATGTCTCAGGGATTTTATCAGCAGCTGAGAGCTAACCCAGACTTTTTGGTCTTAACTTTCTTTACAAGTGGGGATAATAGTTTTTCTGCCTTTGGGGTTGTTGTCAGGGCCCAGTGAGCCACCCCATGGGAACTCTTGCACACAGTGTCTTTGACAGGGATGGTAGCTGATATGGTTCTTATCATTCACACCAGGAACTGAATTAGTCAGAGTGATGGTCCCTGATCACCCTGGGGTGTTGAGGAAGGCATTCATGGAAGGATGGTAGCAAGAAGGAAGACTCCTGTGAACCACGGAGGAGACCCTCCCTAGACAGGATGTGCCGATCCATGGATCTTACATTCCCAAATTCCAGAACTGTAATAACCCCTTGCTGCTTGTATGCCCCCAACACTGGCATTTTATTCCAGCAGCCTGGGTAGAACAGTGCAGCTGGCAAAGCGTGTGTGTTTCCTGTAAAAGGCTGGTTACAATACGTTGAGGGTCAGAGAACCTTCACACTCTCCTCTCTCCAAACTCCAGAACATCCTGCACGTTCCCTTCCTCCCAGGCAAATCAAAACTGTCTTCCTTGGACTAGGGAGATGGCTTAGTGGTTAAGTGATGGCCGTGTAAACTGAGGACTGAGATTTGGATTTCCAGAACCTACAAAAATACCAACTGAGCAGGGCAGCCCCAGAAGGCAGAAACAGGAGATTCCTAGAGCAAGCTGTCTATGGAAGTAGCCATATCCATGAGCTCTGGGCTTGACTAAGAGACTGCATCATTGAGTAAGGTGGAAGAGTGATTTGAGGACGATTCCTGATGTCAACCTCAGGCTTCTACATGCATGCGCCCACCCTGGCACCACACAGAAAGTAGACACTGCAGAATCCAGTTGTTTTACATCCTCTCTCCTTGCAAGGTTTGGTCAATACTGTATGTACCATGCAATACCTCTAGGGATGGGTGTTTCTACCTGTTTTCCTCCCTAACCATCTGAGTACCGTAAGTGCCCACACAGAGTGCATGCTGAGACACAAGGTGGGGAGGGAGGGGATGGCAGCTCAGCACCAGCACATGCTTTCCTGGCCCAGTTGTGAGCCCTCAGCTATGACTGAAGGTGACTTCCTCTTGCCTGCTCTATGACACTGTGTAGAACCTGAATGTTGTTGCTAAATACTGGCTTCTGGCAAGAGACACAGTCAGCACTCCTCCAATGAGAAGGGCCGTATTTTCAAAAATGAGAAAGAGTCCCATCTCTTAGTTCCAAGAAGAAGGAGAAGGAGGAGGGAGAGGAGGAGGAGGAAGAGGAGGAGGAGGAGGAGGAGGAGGAGAAAGAGAATACAACAAAGACAGAACTTTCAAGAAAGGCTTATCCAAAGTCTCTTCCTGGAGCCAAGCTTCAGGTGTGAATACAGGAAAGCTGTGCAACCCTGGGAAGCTACATGGTGTCTCTGTGCCTCTCCATCCCTTTATCTGAGCTATGGAGACAATAGGATGTCTTCATTCAAGGGTGTTTGGAATTGTATGTGGCTCACAACATCCTATGCATATCTGTTCCTGCTGGCTTTTATCCTCTCAAGAATTTAGACAAGTGAAAGGCCATACTGGCTTACAAACAAACAAACAAAAGGAGAAGGAGGAAGGGGAGGAGGAGGAGGGGGAGGGGAGGGGGAAGAAGAGGAAGAGGGAGAGGAAGAAGAAGAAGAAGACGACGACGATGGCATCTGTTTAAAGTGGACACGAGAGTCAGGTGTGGTGGTTTGTGCAAAATTCCACAACCAGACGATCAGGAGTTGACGGTCATCTTCATCCATATGACAACTTAAAGACCATTCTGAGCTACTTGGGATCCTTTCTCAAAAAACCCAAACTAAATAGACAAATTTTACAAATGGGCAATGGTTTTGTGGATGTCTGGCATCATGCCAACGAGACAAATGGAATGCAAGTCAGTAGTTGCTGTAGGTAAATGATGTTGGGTGAAGAGCAAGAGAGAATTTTGGTGTTTGACAGGATGTGGCGCCTGGCCTACAGGTACAAGCCACAGTCCAGTTCCAAGTGCAGCGTGGGGTTGTCCTCGGTGCAAAGGCCCCAGTCACTGCAGGGGCAGGGGATGAAGTCACTCATCTCTATTTCCTGATTTCAAAGTTTGACACAGTCTTTTAAGATACTTTTCATTCAATGGCCAGATTGGCTCTAAAAATTTTAAATGCATTAAGCTTTTATTGGGAAATCATTCCCAAGTCAACACCATACCCATGTCTGGCCCCCAAATCCAACCTTTTTTGCCCTCTCCACATTCCTGTTTTCCTTTGCCCTCTTTCTCTCCCCTCGTCTTCCTTCCCTCCCCTTTAAAACAACTTCCTCCTGTCGTGTTATCTCACCGTGTCCTTCCTTAGTTATGGCTAAGAGTGCCAACCGGCTGCCTTCCTAATTGCAGCATTACTAGAGAGTCGCATTAATTATAATGGGAGCTCGCTTTGCTCAACAGTGAAAGTCATGACAGGAGAAGTGACCAGGATTGACAAGCTGCACTTTCTGCAGATGAAGGACATTCTGGGCCCCAGATCTTGTGACCCTCCTTTCTGGTGGCCATGTACCATCTGTTTTCTGAGTTACTTTTTACTAGTTCTAGCCAAGAACTCAGAGTCCAAAGCTCAGGGGCATTAGAATATTATGAGACCAATGTCACCATCAACAGTTGGGATCCAACATGACAGTCCAACTCTACATAAAATCTTAAATGTATAGATCCACCTGAGAAATAATGACAGGCATGGAGGTATAGACTTGTGACTCCAGCACTTGGGAGGTGAAGATAGGAGGGCCAGCCTCAGCTACTTAGTGAGTTCCAACAAACCAAACAAATTCCCAACTTCGAATGGATGTGGTGCCAGCAGATGTATACAGTTCTAGCACTCAGGAGGCTGAGGCAGAAGAATTGTGTTTGACCTTATTTCAAAACAAATCCCCAACCCAACCAACCAACCAACCAACCAACCAACCAACCAACCAACCAACCAAACAAACAAACAAAACAAAACTCTGCCAGCGCCAGAGCGTGTGCAGGGAGAGCCCAGCTCCCAGCTCAGAGGCATTTGACACAAGTTGTGAGGCAGGAGTTCTGCATTCACAAAACTAGGCCACTTTGAGCTGCACATCTGTGATGACTACTCATTTCTAGAATCTTCTGGCTTCTGGAGTTTAGCTCACAGAATGGTTGAAGAATTCCGTAAGGTTATCTCTGCAGACAGAAGTGGTCCAGAGGGTCTTCAACAACAACCTCCTCTCTTCCTGTCCCTGGCTGCTTCGTGTACAAGGATGCCTTTGAGACCAGTCATCATGATATGACATGAGCTGCCTTTGGGAACCAATTATACTGTCATTTACTTAATATCTTTCTTTCAGTTGACTCACTCCTGGTTTTGCTTAAATACCCACTTTAGCTTCGTCCTAAGCAACAATATCCACTAAATCACAGGTTGGATGTTACTAATTATATATGTGTTCTAATCCGCCTCAACATAAACAATTATGAAGGAGATGAGAAACAGTGCCATGTGTGCTACCTGAAAGCCACCAGTACCCTCTCCCAGGCAGACACATTCGTCAGGAGCCTTCTCCTCTCTTCACTCCCCAGATAAGAGGCCTTGCTGCCTGACAGCTTGATGTGCTGTTCCCGCCCCCTGAGTGGTCACGCCTGGTGGATCTGAGCCTGACCTGTTTTGTAGGTTTCTCTGCTACCCAGCCTAGGATTACATAGGCCTCCATTCCAGGAACAGCCTGACACGTGCCTAGCCAACCCAGACTGAAATTTCTAATCTCTAAGACCTCAGCTGGCCAGAGCTGTCAGAAAGACTAACTGGTTGCCCTGTCCAGACCAGAACTAGAGCTTAAACCCAGGGCCTTGTGTCGTGCTAGACAAGTATTTTACCACTGGGCTACATCTTTATCCCTTTAATAACCTCCCCCCATCCCCAGGGAGTGGCATGGGATATGCCATCTTCCTGTGCCTCAGACTCTGAAGTACTAGGATTATGGTCATATGTCACCATCTCAAACTTAGGAAACTTAGTTTTCTGGAGGCGCTGTGAGGCAACCCAGGGCCTTCAGCATGCTGTAGAAGCACTCCATCACCGTGCCATGTCCCAGCCCTTCCTTGAATGGCCATTCAAGGAAGCACCTGTCATTTCCTTGGGCACCTGGTGATTAAGTTCCACAACTGGCTCTAGAAAGGTAACCACACCCATGGCAGTCCCATCCTCTCTGTCAAGCCTTTCTATAACAATGTAGATCCTCACAGAGAGGAAATCTAAGTATGTGATAGGTAGGAATAAAGTTCCTGGCATGCTATGCATGGACCAGGCACCCAGGAATTCTGGAGGTCATTAGGAAGGGTGGTTATGTATTATGTAAAATAATCTGTGGGGTCTGGGGAGGTGGCTTAGTTGGGCAAGCATTTCCTTTGCAAGTGTGAGGACTGGGATTTGATCCCTAAACTTGAATAAAAGCCAGATATGGAGGACAGTGCTTGTCACCTCCATTGAGATGTTGCAACAGGAGCTGGGTCTCTAGAAACTCTACAGCCAGCTAGTCAAGTCTACTTGGCAAAGTTCCATGTAACAAAAGGTAGAGGCACCTGAGGAGTGATAGCCAAGGTTGTCCTCTTATGAGCATGTCATGCATGCAAGCACGCTCACACACACACACACACACACACACACACACTCACACATTTGCACACATACTCACACACACTCAAATACTCACACTCATACTCACACACTCATATACAAACGTACTCATACACACTCACATGCACACATGCACACACATTCATACACACATACTTACACACACTCACGTGCACACATACATGCATACATATCTGTAGAGTTGGTCATGGTGACACACACTTGTAATCCCAGTTCTCTGGAGGCTGATGGAGAGTTCTAAGCCAGCCTGGGCTACATGGTGAGACCCAGTCCCTCCCATCCCCATATTAAAACAATCTGTAGGATTGTATACAGCTATGTACATAGGAGAAAGATCATCTGGGAATTACCCAGGGTGTTTATTGTGATTACGTCTTGGAAGCAAGAGCTTGGGTGACTAAGGATAATATTTTTAAACATTTTATCTATGTTTTATATTTATCAATATTTATAGGTCAGGGAGGTACTTCCCTAAAATATTGATAATATTTTAACATTTATCTGTGTTTTACAATGTTCTCATGGTGAACATATATTGTTTATATCCCAAAAATATAATAAGCGCGTTTTAGTTTTGCAGCAGGGTAGGAGAGGGCTCTAGGAAGCATTTCTACTTGGAAAATTGAGATTATGAAGTAGGGCCAGCAATATGGGTCAGGAATAAGAACACTTGCCACACCAACCTGATGACCAGAACCCACGTCAAAAAGCTCATGCCCACAACCCTAGCACCCCCATCACAAAACGGATGGCTCAGAGACCAAAGAAAGCCTCTGGAAGCTTGGGCTGCTTAGCCTAGGATACACAGGGATGCACAGCAGGGGGAACAAACACTGCCTTTCTCAGAGAAGGCAGAGGAGAGAACAGGCTCCCAGAGGTTGCCCTCTGACAGCCATGGGCATGTAATGGCTCTCTCTCCCTCCCCCCACCAACATAAATAAAAATACAATTGGCTTCTTGTATCATCTGTGGAGTCAAGCAAGCTCAGATCAGACTTGTTTTTAAAAGTAGTGTCTGTCTTGAACATGTACAGCGACCTCATCATCACTTCCTAAGTACGGTAGACACCTATAGCATAGTGGTCATGATAGGTAATCTAGAAATGACCAAGCCTTCAGGGGGATGTACAGAGGTAGTATGTGCCCCCTGAATCACTTTATAAGAGGGGTTGAACAGCAAGGATTTAGGTCCTGGATATAGTCTCTGTAGATTTGAAAGAATATGCATAAAAATTGACTGTTAGTGGGAAATGGTGGGAGGACAGCAGGAAATATAGTTTGATTGTCGTTAATGGTGTTGTTTTTAAGAAAAAACATCTAACAATATAGCCCAGGTTGTTCCAGAACTCACTATGTAGCCCACGCTAGCCTCAATCTCATGGCAATCCTTCTGCCTCTTGGGTGCTGGCTGGAATTCTAGCATGTATCATCAAGCTGAGAAAACTCTTATTTTATTATTATTATTTTTTTAACATTGTCTTCCTAGAATTGAGAGGCGGTCAGGAGTGGTTTAACAAGCGACTCAGTTGCTTGGGATCAAGTTTCTATTACTTGGCCAAACAGGTTTACAAAATAACATACAATCAGGCATACACTTATGTTCTAATATCTGTCCCTGTTTACTTCAATTTTTGTTACTTTATAATTTTATTTTCAATTAAAAAGAAACCAAACAAACAAAAGAAGTGGTCATCCAACTTGCAGAGCCTACCCAGGACCTCCTGCCAGCTCACACACTTACTTACTCCTACAGTTTCTGGAGGTGACTCTGGCCATGCCTGAGGACAGGGAGAGCCAAAGACGGCTTTCAGAAGAGGTGGCTGTGGTGGCCCTCTCCACTCTGATGTCTTTCATCTCCTGTTGTTTATTCTCTTCTATCTCCAGGGCGTCCTATCCCGGGCCTTTCCCAGTCTGTGGGAGAACACCTCCTTACCAGGACCAGAGCCAGGAGCCTTGTCATCTGGTCCCAATGGATGGATGACTTGGGGGCACCCATGGCAAGCACCCAAGCCCTTGGCCCTGCCCTCACTCATTCAAGTGGACACCTGTCCAGGTGGGAGGAGGTGTCATGTGCTGGTGGCAGGCTGGGAGGGAAGAATGTGGCTGCTTTGATCTGCTGCTGCCTCCCTTCCTGTCCAGTCTGGAGGCAACTGCAGAGGATAAGATCAGCTAAGCCTGAAAGAGGTGTGTGTGTGTGTGTGTGTGTGTGTGTGTGTGTGTGTGTGTGTGTGTGTGTGTGTGTGTGTGTGTGTGTGTGTGTGTGTGTGTGTGTCGAGGAAGGGGTTGGCTAATCCATGGAATAGTGTCAGGAAAATCAAGCTGACTTGCTAATAGTTCAAGGCCCCATGGTGGTAGGTCCAACTTTTCAGCCTCTCTCTGCCCAGACACTCATGGTTGACTGTGTTATTAAAAGTGGAGGTGAAAATGTAGGTTCATACTTATAATCTTGAACTGGACTGACTGAGGCAGAGGGATGGAAAGTCCAAAGCCAATCTGATCTCCATAGTGAGACCCTGTCTCAAATAACAATAAAAAGTCAGATGTACTTAGGTGGAACCTGTGTCCGTCTGTCTTGAAATATATATATATATATATATATATATATATATATATTTGTTATTTGTGTGTGTGTGTGTGTGTGTGTGTGTGTGTGTGCGTGCTACAATGTGCTTGCGGAGGTTACAGGACAACTTGCAAGAGTTGATTCTCTCCTCCTACCATGTGGGCCCCGGGGGATTGAACTCAGGTCGTCATGCTTAGCTGCAAGTGTCTTTAGCCACTGAGGCATCCTCCCAGTCCCAGTTGGTTTTTTTGAGCTATGGCCTCACTATGCAGACCCTGGCTCACTATGTTACACAGACTGGATTTCAAACTCATGGCAATTTTTGTGCTTCTACCTTCCAAGTTCTGGTTTCATAGGTGGGCATCGGCACTCCCAGCTACATTTTTGCCTTTAATTTCTTCTTACATTTAATTAACTGATTAATTAATTATTGTATGGAGTGAGGAGAGTAGATGCATGCCACAGAAGGGTCATCAGCCTTGGCAGCAAACACCACTGAGCCACCTGCCCTCTCCCATTTTGCCTTTAAACAAGTTAATGAGGAAGGATTTCTAAATGGCTTAATATGGGAGTGCATCTGTAGAGAGTTTGGGAAACCTTTGTTTGAAATAAAATAATATATCAGCCCTAGCAGAAGTCATTCATTCCCATTGGGTGGGAAGAATAGGCCCCTGTTCCCCTCATTGCAATCCTGGAAGGGCTCTTCAGCTCTCTACCCATCTTCCCCACACTCCTCTGCCTGCTGGTCCCTTCTTCTTCATCTCCTTCAGTCAGGTAGCCAGGGCTGCCCTAACAAGGCGCCAAGCTTCATAGCTCAGACAGTGGAATGCATTTTCTCATTGCCTGGAGGCTAGAAGACCATGGGCAAGGTTTCAGCATTGAGTTGGTTCTACTGAGGATGCCCTTGGGCTGGCAAGTGGCTGCTGTGCTCCTCCTGCCTGTCCTTTGCCTGTGAGCAGGACACCCTGTTCTCTCTCCCTGCTTCCTCCTTTACAAGGACAGCTTTCATGGGGAGGTAAGCTTTCTCACTTTTTAAATTTCATCACCACTTTAAAAGCTGCATGGCAAATATAGACATCCCGTGGGGGTTAGACGTTCAACCTAGGAGTTTGAAAGGACTTAACTCACCCCATAACACAGCTGCAAGTGGCAGGTGGCTGGAGGGAAAATAGGTAAGCTTCTCCCTTTCTCTTTTCACACCCAGCTCCACACACAAGTGCTGGGAACGTGCAGAATGTTAAGAGAAAAGACACCATGCCGTACATACTGTGAACCCAGCACTCGGGAGATAGAAACAGGAAGATTGGAAGTCAAGGTCATTCTTGGGTACTCAGTGAGTTTAAGGCCATCTTGCACTACATGAACGCCTCTCTCAAGAAAACATAGGAGAGAGGGAAGGGGGAAGGAAAGGTTGGGGGGTGGGGGTGGCTCAGAAGCTAAGGGCATTTGCCACCAAACCTGATGATTAGTATGGTCCTTGCGTCTCACATAATGGAAGGAGAGGAAAGAACCAACTCCCACAAGTTGTCTTCTGATATTCACATGTAGCATAGGCACAAATACACACACACACACACACACACACACACACAGAGAGAGAGAGAGAGAGAGAGAGAGAGAGAGAGAGAGAGAGAGAATACCTTCTATATTCAACCCAGCACCTCTCACCTCTCTCCCACTAGGATAGCGATAGGGGCAGCCAGACAGTCATGCTATGAGGTGGATGGAGAAAGTGACAAGAGGAGAGGCTGGTCCTCAGAAAGGTCATGGCACCAAGGAGGGAAGGTGACCAACCAGTTATTTGTGAGAGACTTCTTAGAAGGGCTGGCATAGAAAGCTGAATCTGGATGGATGTCAAGAATTCCTCAGAGGGAGACATTCAAGAAAAGAAGCAAGAAAGGGCGATCAGAATTCCCTAGAACTCTCTCCCTCACCCACCCCTACCTCTCTGTCTCTCTCCCACGTATGCCATGCTATGTAGCTTCATACGTAGAAGCTGAGATTCCTACCAGCTCAATGGCATGGTTATTTCTTCCACCTCATTTTATGGGTGGGAAAGCAAACTACACAAAAGAAAGGATTAGCGAGCTCCACGAGGTGGTGACCAGCAAGTGGCAGAGCTGGGACTTGAACCCAAGTTCCTCACTGGCTCATTCTGAAAAGAAGCGAAGGGGACAGAAAATGCGTGTTTAGAGGAAAGCCTGTGAGAATTTGGCCTTCGCTCTGCAGCCAATGGGAGCTGTAGGAAGCTTTCTGAGGTGTTTGTGGAGGAAGGAGCACATTCCTTGGCAGTCAAGTCTCAGAAGAGTTATTCTGACATCCAACCACTCTGTTCTAGAGCTGGGAAAATCCATTTGTAACAGTCTTCTTTTTTTTCTTTTCTTTTCTTTTCTTTTCTTTTCCTTTCTTTTCTTTTCTTTTCTCTTCTTTTCTTTCCTCCCTCTGTCCCTCCCCCTCCCTCTCACACCCCTCCCTCCCTCTTCCTTCCTTCCTTCCTTTCTCTCTCTCTCTCTCTCTCTCTCTCTCTCTCTCTCTCTCTTTCTTTCTTTCTTTCTTTCTTTCATTAATTTTTCAGACATGGTTTCTCTTTGTAAACAGTCCTGTCCCGTCCTGGAACCCGCTTTCCAAGGCAACCTTGTAGCTAAGAGTGCAAACTTAGCAGTTACTGCTTTTGCCTTCCTTTCCCTGCAGTAATTACAAAAGCCAACATTTGCTCAGCACACTGCCAAGGGCTCTCTGCATGCATTACCTCATGAAAATAAAGGCAGTGAAACTGAGAGAGAGCCTACCGCTGCCCTATCTGGTGAAGAGTCTACTGATGTCAGAGAGATGGTGGGATTTTGCCAAAACCACCAGCAATACAAGATGGAGGGAAGGTCCACCTCCTTATAACATCTTCCTATAGTACCTCAGGGCTCTGTGCCAAGGCCTCCTCTCAGACAAGCCTTCCCTGACTCTGGTCTGCTCTCTTATTGCCTGATTCTATTCACTCCCTAAGGTGGCCAGCAGGCAGGGCCCAGCTCCCTCTCAGTCTTGCTCCATGAGCAGGGGACTTACAAGTCATGTTGATAGTCCCTGTTACACAGCAGCTACTGGGAAGTAGAAACACCCTGTGAAGAGTGGAATGATGCCATGGATATAAGACACAATCCAGTCTCCAACGACACGAGGTGAAAATGAATGACAAGACACTGAGAGTTCTGGACTCCGGTGTGAACATACCTCACATTGCAGAACTGTGTGCTCAAAAGCGGGTTAAAGTGGCTGGCAAGGGCTCAGCAGGTGAGAGCACTGGATGCCAAACCTTGCAGCCTGTTGGATTCAGTGTGGTGGAAGGAGAGCGCCAACTCCCCTAAGGTGTCTTCTGATATAGGCTGTGGCACATGTGTGCCCGCTTCAAAACAAAGAATGCAATTTGGAAATTAATGTTTGAAATCGGTCTGCTGGGGATGACGGAAATGCTTTCAATTCTAGCATGTGGGAGACAGAGGCAGGTGGATTTCTGTGAGTTTAGGGCCAGCCAGGACTACATAGTGAAGTCCTGTCTCAAAAAGATAAAGAAAAAAAAAAGATATAATGAGTTGGGGATAAATGGAGCCTGGCTCTGTATACCCGAGACCCTGGTTCCATTCTCAGCACTAAAACTAAAAGAGGTGACCATTTGTGTGTTACAGAACTTTTGTTTCTTTTTCTTTAAATCACAACTGAGAATAAAATACGTTTCTGGGTGTGGTAACATATACTTTTAACCCCAGCACTGAAAGGCTGAAGCACGAGGATTTTGAGTTCACAGCCAACCTGGGTTCCTATAGTTAGACCCTGTTTCAAAAATCAAGTCCCAGCATTGCAAGTGCACCTTGTTAGTATGTCCAAGGCCTTGGACTCTATCCTCAGGGTCACATCACAGGGCGTTTAATTGTTCCTATGTTTCGTGGATCCTATTATATCAATATCAGACAGCATTGAGCTTACACAACGAATAAGTGCTTAAATATGGGTTGGTTACTACAGTGAACTCATGTTTGGGGCCAAATAGGTGCTTTTTGATTAGAAGCCAACTCTTGTGAGCAGAAGGCCACAGAGGCTTGAAGGAGGTGGGGCGGGGGTGTGAGGTCAGGGTGTAGGGAGGCGGTATAGGGAAGTGGTGTTTAGGTTGTTTGCAGAGTGAAATCATAGTTCCTATCTGTCCTCCTGAGATGGTAACAGCAACATTTGCTGAGCACCGAGTATGCACCAGGAACATGACACCATCTCATTTAATCCTTGAGTCAAGCCTGTAAGGAATTGTCACCTCTCTAGCACAGAAGGCCATTCAGGGTCACCCAGCTGTGACCAGAGAAAGGTTCCCCTGCATCTGCCTTCTCAAGTGAACTGTGGTGCAGTTCGACTGACAGCCTGACCCATGGACTGGTTGGTCCTTCTGCTTAACATAGCAACAGGAGTCATCCCCACCCTCACACAAAGATAGTCCATTCCCTCATCTAGGAAGAAAAAAAAATCAGCACTTCTACTCTCTGATCTCCAATAACTCACTCACTCGTTCAGACCTGCCTGTCAAGCTTCTCAAGTTCAAGGCCTCAGGGAACCAGTTGGGGGCTGGGTGGCCAATCTTGATCAAGGCAGTTGTGGAGTGTGGCAGTGAGCCCAGGCCTCTCCCTCCATAGCTCTAGGCCTGAAGCTGAGGCCCCCGGAGGTGAGAATGAAGTGCCCTTTGACAGGCTCGTCTGTGATATTCTGCAAGACCCCCTCTGTGGTGAGCTGCACACAGCAGACGTCCTGGAATGGGGAAGAAGGTTGCATGACCACAAAAGGTCTGTCTTCTGAGTGGCAATTATGTCTTTAAATTGTGGGCTTGAACTTGAAGAAACTGCTCAGGTCTGGTCAAAGACACAGCTTAGCCACAGAAGCAAACTGAGATCTGAAACTTCTGTAAGACCTGAGTGCCTTATACAGAATAAAGTTGTCTTCTGGGGGCCTCTGGGGAACCCATCTCAGTGAGAACCACTGGGCTAAATGCCCAGTGTATGACCAAGAGAGGTCATTTTCAAAGTCTGGTTCTCCTCATGGCAGGAGCTGCAGCCCCTGGGAGCACTGTTGTCAAGGCCAATTTTCAGGTGCCGCCCACCCCTCCTGAATCAGAAACTCCAAGTTCAACCACCTTCTGGAGTTCTGGGTCACACTCAAGCTTAGGAACCACTGGCCCAACGTCTCTCTGCTTAAAGGACGGCACCAGAGTGGGCTGTAGTAGCACATGCCCATAAATTCCAGCCTCTCCAGAGTCTGAGGCAGGAGGATGGAGAGTTCAGCCTGAGGCTCAAGTAAGTTGGAAGTCATTCTCGTGAGACTCCCTGTCAGAAAACAAAACAAAACAAACAAAACAAGAAAAAAGGCAAAGCAGCCATAGTGCCTGGCAATGGGACGACTTCACACAGAGACAAAACCCAAGCCTGATGTTACCCAACAACATGGAGACTTTTTCTTCCAATTCTTTGCCATGCTGGAAATACCCAGGGCCTTGAACATGCCAGGAAGTGTCCCACCACAGAGATGTACCCCAGCCAGAACATGCATTGGAACCAGATTCCAGGAGACTTGTGTGCTTGTTAGAATTGGAGCACCGGGTGGGCCTTAGTTCCTTTCCCTTTCTCGTGGGTCTCGAGCTCTCACAGAAGATGATGTCACAAAACAAAGCCACATCAGACTTAGGAAATTGGGACCATTGGAGTCTGGGAATTAGATGTTTAGAGAGAATCTGAAAGCCAGATGTGAATGAAATTTGATGAAAACCAAAATGACTGTAGCTGAGGACACAGTTTGGTGGTAGGGTATATGCTTAGCATGCTCAGAGACCTTCAGCTCCTTCCCCAACATCCTCCATTCCAGGGACAAATGCTATGTGAATCACAGTCAGGCCTCTGGAAACATCAGTTTGTGATCCTGTCCACAAGGATGTGTCAAAGCCAGAGACAGTGATAGAGGCCTTAAGGGACAAGAACGCTGTGACTGATCTGCGCTCTCTCTCTCTCTCTCTCTCTCTCTCTCTCTCTCTCTCTCTCTCTCTCTCTCTCTCTCTCTCTCATTTTTCTCTCTCAATGCATGTGTGTATGTGTGTGTATGTGTATATGTGTGTGTATGTGTATATGTGTGTGTATGTGTATGTGTGTATGTATGTGTGTGTGGTGTGGTGTGGGAGTGTGCATTTTCTTGTGTGTGTGGGTACATGTGGATGTAGGTGTGTGCATGTGGAGGTCAACCTGGGTTTTCAGCCTTAGGGACATCAACCACCCGCTTTGAGACAGGCTCTCTCATTGACCAGGAACTTAGTAATTAAGCTAACTTTGGTAGCCAAGCTGCTCCAGGAGATCCTCCTGTCTTTGCCTCCCCAGAGCTGGGACTGTAATCATGTGGCACTATGCCTGGGACTCTTTCATGGGCTCTGAGGATCGAACTTAGATCGCACTCGATCACTCAGCCAGTGATTCACTGGCCACACTATCTCCCCAGCCCCTGGGGTGGCTTTCTGACTGTGGAAATGGGTATTGCTTCTGGGCAGAAGAGCCAGGGAAAGAACTTTCCAGTCACCTGCAGGTGTTTAAACAACACCGATGTCTGGCTCTGCCCTCAGAGCTCCCAATTTGCTTGTCTGGAGTGTGGTGTTAGCCTGCATTGACAAAATTCCCCAGACAACAAGAACCTGAAGCAGAGTTTGTGCAAGAGATAGAAACAAGGATGATACACTTTTAGTAAAGGTCCAGGCAACATATTATCATTATTATTATTAATTATGATCGTTACTGTTATTATTATATGTGTGTAAGATGCTAAGGACTGAACCTAGGAATTTGTGTTTTACTAGGTAAGCATTTTTTCAACTTTGAGACTGAGTCTCATTGAGACTGGCCTTGAGCTCCGTCTTTCCTGGATTAGCCTCCTGTGCTGGGATGACAGGCCTAGGCTACCGTGCAGGGTTCTTGATGTCATTTCTACCATGTACTGGCCATGCTTGGCTCACATGCTACACACAGTTAGAGGGGAGACCCAGCTGGGCTGGAGAGCCCTTGTTCACACATTGCTGGGCTCGGGTGCTGACCTGCATGCAGTCCAGGGAACTTGCGGCCCAGCCTGCTGGCTGGCTCCTCCTTCGGACAGTCGCCTGCCCAGGCTCCCTCTGCTGCACCTCAGCTCTCCTGGCAGCTCCGAATTATGACCAAATCACACTGAAAAGACAATCTAATATTGGCTGACTCCGTTGGATTCTGGGCTGTAGGTACCAAGGCTGGGCCCTGGTTCTTTTGTCTACTTTAAGACTTTACTGACGTCTAGACAAGGTTTTAGTTGACTAAAACCTTACCTCTCTCTCTGGGACATAGCCAAACCTTGAAGTAAATATTCTGTGACGCAAACGTGATGATTGGAGGTTCACTGCCAAGCGTGCTCCTTTCCTTCTTTAGCTCACCTCCATGAGAATTATTATAACAATATATCTGTAATGTTAATCATATTAATAATATAATATCTTAGATGAAAATAGGCACAGAGAGGTGAAGTGATTTGCCCCAAGTCACACAGAAGGCCTAGAAGGGTTTTCCTTTTGGCAGTGCTGGATATTCAACCCGGGGACTTGAACCCACACCTAACTGCAGAGCCTGCTTTTGTGACCGCTGTGTTCAGTGCTTCCTCACCATCTATCTTAATGACCATCTCATGTATCCGGCCAGCACCCCGGCCACCACAACGCCCACGCACCAACTTCTCAAGGTCAGCTGCAAACCTGCTTGGTCTGCTTGAGCAGCAAACCTGGGCTCTTTGGGTCTTGATTGGCATCTAGACCTTCCTCCAACCTTCCTCCGCTTCGAGCCTGTATTGGGAACTGATAAGATCAATTCTATACAACTCAGGAGAAGGAGGCTGGCAGACCTGCCCTGCCCTGTTTGTTTGTGCAGGTTGTGTACCTAATAACTCCAGGGCCACCGTCGTGATGGAGTTGATCGAATGACATCCTGAAGTTGTGCGGTGCACAGCCCGTACAGCTGGGTGCAGCAGCCCCGGACGCTGGAGGTAAGATAGTCAGGATACACAGGCGTAGGAGCCGCCCTGGGTGTCTGTCTTTATTGCCGTTCAGAAATAAACCATCAAAAGGAGAACAGCCCAGAAGGAAATGCCTCCGTGTGTGATGGGGGATGGGGTATGTGCTCATGCTTTAGAGACCTGCTTGCATTGGGAGCAGGAAGTACTCGATTCTTCCTGGGATCTCTGCCTCCAGCTGGAGATGCGCCCTTCCCGCCCTACCCTGCTTGTCTCAAACTGAGCAGATTGCAACTTCAGTGTGAATCTCCGCCCCAGTCTGGGCAGGAGCTCTCTCCTCTCCCTCTCAGCCCTGAGTGGTCTCTGCTGGGCTGCCTTCAAGCCATCCTATTCCAGGCCAGTTTTTCCCTTGGGCTCCACCTGCCTCAGGAAATCCAGAGCTGATGGGAACTGACTCATGGCCGGAGCCTCGAGCTATGCCCTTAACTACTGTTCCCCTGGCCTGTGTGTTTTCCTGTATTTGTTTTACTTTTACAATCCAAGTCAGGCCCCGTGCCAGGGCTGCACCTGAATGGGCTTATGTGTCCCTTCCCCTGAGCCCGAGAGGCAGGAATTGCAATCATTCCGTCTTATAGATCAGATCTCTGAAGTTCAGAGACTGGGTCAATTCCCCGAAGCCACACCGTTAGAAAGTGAAAGAGCTAGGGATTGAACCAGTGTCATTTGTACTGGTGAGGCCCAAATTCTTCCTTATCTTTCCTGGGAACGAGAAGCATCACGCCCTCTGAGTAGGTCTGCTAGCAGTCTCTGCCCTGACCTTGGGTCTGAGAATCCTTGTGGGTCATGCTGCTGTTGCTGAAGAGGGTGATTGTGGTGATGATGGGCGTAATAAAGATGGTAATATGTAGGAGTGATGCTTAGGGGTGACGATGATGGGGGTTGGAGGTGCTGAGGGGGCGGTACTGGTGGTTTACATCTCCCTGAATGGTTATTGTGAGCAAACTCAACAGAGGAAATGCAGACAACCCATACTGTCTGTCAGCTCTGTATGTGTTCCCTGACTTCTCAGGGAAGACCTCCAGAGCTGGTCCTGTTGCATCAGGGTTTACTAGATACCTCCCCCTCCAACCTGAGATCAGAGACAAGAAGGAGGAAGAGGGAAGGGGCTGGAGGTGTGGCTCAGTGTCAGAGCGCTTGCCTAGCATGTGCACAGTCCCAGGTTCTGGTCCTAGTGCTGCAGAAAACAACGACGACCCAGAAAAGACAGCACCATTGTCCCCTCTGTGGACTTCCGAGCATCCTACTAGAGTCTAGCTTCTCTCTTTCCCTGCATTGAGTCTAGGCCATACATTCCCTATCTTGTGCCAGGGGCAGGCTGGCCCAGTGGCTGACTTCTTGGGAGGTAGGCCCAGCTGCTAGTCTTTTGCCTGCCTCTCTGTTGGAGCCATTATTTCAGAGGAAGTTGTTACGGTTAGGAAGTTTGGAGGCTGATGCTGGTGCCTCAGATTAGAGGGACTCTAGAATGGCGGTCACATGCTAATACTTGCCAGCCTCTTTGTTAGGTGATACCAAGATCTTAACCCACACAATGACACGGGTTGATTCCCAGCTGAGCCGGAAGCTGAAACCTTTCATTTGGCTGTGGGTGGCCCAAAGGCATCGAGAGCCACCTCCCAGGGGGAGACACTCCACTTTTTATCCACTCTGGTTGCTTAAGTGACACCCAGAGGGCAGGCTGGGCAAATAGTGCACCCTGCAGCCAAACTGCCCAGGTCACTGTCCCAACTTTGTCATGTTGCCATCAGTGACCTTCGGTAAGTGACTTAACCTCTCTGATTCCATTTATTATCTGCCAAAAAATGTACAACTCTGCCATCCCTTTCACAGGACTACCCTGAAGTGGCAATTCATTCTTGCAGGGAGAAAACTCACTTTCTCCCTGGGGTAAATGGGGACAGTTACACTACCTACCTTTATGGTGGCTAAAAGAATTCAGTGAGATAAAGCAAGTGCTTGCAAGTAGTAGATAGCACTGCCCTGGGGATGGGGGTGGAGCACATGCTTCAGTGAGTGCAAAATCCAGGGTCCTATTCCCGGCATTCAAAACAAGAAAGAGTAAAACCTCTTGCTATAGGACCCCCGTTGAAGGAATCAGAGAAAGAACTGGAAGAGCTTGAAGGGGCTCGAGACCCCATATGTACAACAATGCCAAGCAACCAGAGCTTCCAGGGACTAAGCCACTACCTAAAGACTATACATGGACTGACCCTGGACTCTGAACTCATAGGTAGCAATGAATATCCTAGGAGCATCAGTGAAGGGGAAGCCCTGGGTCCCTTTCCCCAGTGAACTAGATTGTTGGGGGAGGCGGCAAGGGGGGAGGATGGGAGGGCTCCCACAAAGGGGGGGGGAGGGGATGTTTGCCTAACACTCAAAAATGTATAAGAAATACCTCTTGGATTGCTGGGGGAAAAAAAGTCACGGGCTGCATTTGTATCATTGTTGAAAGTATCAGTGAAAGTCAGTAGAACAACCCTTTCCAGAGCAGCAAGGTACGGGCTCTGGGAGGAACTGAGATGCCTCTTGGAGGGGTCTTCAGAGAAGAGCTTTGGGCTATTACACTGCCAGCTCCACCAGGAGCAATACTGCCGGCACCTCAGGCTAGCCCTACTGGAAGGCCCTGTTTTTGGGAGTTATAGGATTGGGATGAGGATGGGTTGGGGATCTCCAGGTGAGGGCCGAGGAGGCTCCTGGGAGCTGAGCCATGGCTTATGTCCCAGCTGTATTTTCAGTGTCTACCATAACCTGGGCAGGTGCCCGTCTCCCTCCACACCTCCTTCCCTTCCTTCCATCATTCTTACTCCCCAGATGCTCGCTGAGTATCAGCTTGGAAGCTCGAACTCAGCTCCTCCAGTGAACCAAACACCACCACTTTACCCTGGTTTAAATTTCTACGAAGTAGGTTATAACGCCCAGCCTGTGAGGAATCCCTGCTTCCTGCTTGGGATGCCTCCAGCTTCTGAGTGCCTCTTCCCACAGAGACCCAGGTTCTGCCACTGGCTCATAATCCTGTGAACCCCTAGCTGTCCTCTGCAGCCGGTGGACCAGAGCCAGGGTGGGGTGGGGGTGGGGGTGGGGTGGGGAATTGGCACCCTCCCCAGCACACGGAGCCCTAACTTGATCTTTCAGCATTCCAGGAAAAGGTGACAGTGTTTTGGCTTTGTCCCATCCTCATGCTCTCCCTGAGAAGTCAACGTCAGCCCCAGGACAATCTGGACGGCGTGCTCTGCACAAACCTGTTCACATAGGCACCATGGTCCAGATCCCCAGGTGGGAAACCCCACGGTGCCTCTGGGCCTTACACAAACTGCCTGGCTCCGGAGGCAGGAATAAGGAGCTGGGCAAGTTTTACTAGGCCTTAGCCTTGATGCCTAAAGGGCAGGAGCAGGATAAGTAGGAATGCCCCCAGACCCTTTTTGCCCCCCAGCAGGTAGAGGCCCTGTCTCCAAGAGAGTGAACTCCTTCCTGAAGTCTTCCTTTCTAGGCTCAGCAGCTCCTAGTGCCAGCTTCTCCCTCAAATGCAGAGGGTTGGGGACTGCAGTCAGGCCCTCTGCCCCAGCAGGCTCAGGGCTGTGTCTCACACTTCTGGCCTTCCCCTTTGCCTCCCCTCTTTTCTGTCTCCTCCTCTTCCTCCTCACTGATCCCCCTCTTGTCCTTTTCTCCTTTGCCCCCCTTGAATGAGCACTCACTACCAGGTGCCAGGCATGCTCTTCCTGTCTGACACATGCCACCCCCAGTCTCTAAACAGTTCTTCAAAGGCTGCCCTAAATTTACAGTCTCAGACCTAACAGGTTTCTGTAGTTTCTTTCTCTAACACAATCCTCCAAGGCCAAGACCACGGGCTTCTCACTATGGTGTGAATAGAGGGTAGAGGTGTTCCCCACTGTGTGTGAGGACACACACACACACACACACACACACACACACACACACACGAACACACACACACATGCACAGACACACTCATCAGTCTAGAAATGGCAGCAATCCCAAGCAATATGAGACCGTTTGCACGAGTTGCATCTCTGCTGGAAGTGTTAAGAGGAACCAGATCAATACGAGTTCCAGAGAAAGCGCACAGCCTTCACTTGGGAGTGAGCCCCCCCCACACAGAGGGAAAGCAAACAAGCCTGCTTGGCTTTGTCCTTGAGGTCCGCATCCCAAGGTCAGCCAGGAAGGAAACATCCATGCTTGCTCAGGTATTTCCAATTCCCCACACCCACTACAACTAAGATTTTCCTAGTCTGGGGGTGCTGGGGTAAGGGAAGGAGAAGGTTGGACTCAGATTGTTTTTACTGTGTGGCCTTGGACAGTTTGGGGACCTCTTAGAGCCTCCAGGGTTCCGAAAACTGTCTGGTCACAAATGACCTTCTAAAACTCAGTCATGGCTAGACAAGGATCTTTAGTGTCAAAATAAATAAAATAATCTCTCTGTGGTAGCTTTCACCTTCGATCCCAGGGCTCAGGGTAGTCTGAATAGCACAGTGAGAGTTTGCTTCATAAACTCAAACAAAGAAGGGCCTGAGTCCGTACCCAGGACTCACACGGCAGGAGACAGCTGACTCCTGCAACTTGCCCTCTGACCTCTACACACCCGTGATGGCGTATTTGTACCTGTACACACACCGCCAAAGCAAATGCAGAGCTGCAATAAACGGAAACAAACAATAACACCTCTCAACACACAGCTTAGGCTTTCTGTTCACTCCAAATCTAGTTACATAACACCCGTGCGTTCAGGGTTTACTGTGGGCCGAGCACTGCGGCAAACACTTCGTTCCTTAACTCCCAGAGTGTTCATCTGGAGGGGAGAATCATTATTTCTGAATTACAGACAGGAAAACTGAGGCCCAGACAGGTTAAGGGACTTGCTGGATTTGAATCTCCATTATCTGTGGGGATAACAAACCAGGCTTGAGAAGTACAGCATCTTTCTGTGTTTCTTACCAGCTGGCCAGAGTTTATCTGACTCCACAGATTGCATTTTGCATTAGAAAATAATAATTTCTAATTTGTTCAGAGTCAGTAATGGAAAATACAGACTTGATCCCCACTACCACTGTATGTGCATGCATGTACATGCATGCATGTGTGCGTGCATGAGCGTGTGTGTGTGTGTGTGTGTGTGTGTGTGTGTGTGTGCGCGCGTGTGCAAGTGTGTACTGCTGAGGATCAAATCTAGGGTCTTGCACATGCCAGGCAAGTGTTCTACCATGGAGCTACATATACCTAGTTCCCTAAGTGCATTTCCTTCCTTCCTTCCTGCCTGCCTTCCTTCCTTCGTTCCTTCGTTCCTTCCTTCATTCCTTCCTTCCTTCCTTCCTTTTCTCTTTCTTTTTCTTTTTTGCGGCAAAGATAAATTATAAGCCATTTTAAAGCGCACAGTTTAGTGTGACGGCACACTTCTGCCATCCCATAGCTGCCACTGATGTCCATTCCCAGTCTTTCACCACTAACTCGATGACGGGACCATGAAACACAGCCCACACCCCTTTCCTGCCCTCCCCTTGATGACCTCATCTATGTGACCTCATACAGTTTTTGCTCTTTTGTCATCATGGCCCCTGCTTTGAAAACCAAATTCTCATTTAAAACCTAATCCATAGGACCAGAGAGGTAGCTCAGTGGGCTAAGTGCTTTCTGCACAAGCTCGAGGTTCTGAGCTCAGATCCTCTGAGTTTGTAAAAGCTGGCCCGGAACTCACTAAATGGACCAGACTGGTCTCAAACTCATAGAGATCCTCCTGCCTCTGCTTCCAGAGTGCTGGGATTAAAGGACTGAGCCACCATGCTGGGCTGCCTCCTGGCTTTTTAAAGGCCATTTCCTAAGTGTGGACTTCCTTTCTCGTTCTGTCCCCAGAAGAACCGTACATCCTTCAAAACCGACCATAGAGCTTTCCCTCCTCTTTGAACCTTTTCTTGAAGTGTTGTAACAGGGTCTGGCCAGTTAACACTGCCATTACCAGAATACCGAGATCCTGTTTACGGTCATCCAGGCTGTAGTGGAACATTTCAAGTGGATTGACTCATTTAATACCTGAAATAACCCTTCAAGGCAGGCACTGTGTATCACTTGTTTCCCCCACAAGGAAATCATCACAACAGAGCCAAAATAGAGACCTGAAACATCACACCTGGGAGACAGAAATAGCTTTGGAGTCTGGTTGTTACTTTCTATAGTATTGTGCTTGGAGAATAAGGGTGGCCTCCGGGGAACTATGGGGTCTTGGAAGTTCCTGCCTGGTCTAAGGGGAAGCTACCACTGTTTAAAATCTCAGGACTAACCTACAATGTTGAAGATTTATATTTTAAAATTGTGTGTGTCTGTGTCCGTGTAGGGTATGTGCATGTGAATACAGATGCCCAAAGAGACCAGAGGTGTCAGATCAAAGTCAGGTACTCTGAAAGGACAACACACGCCTTTAGCAGCTGAGCCATATCCAGACCAGCTAACCCACACTTTTAAAAGGAAATGTAGGGCTGGGGAGATGGTTAAGTGGATAAAGCACTTGCTGTGCAAGGGGGAGGCCGGAGGTTACAACGTCAGAGTCCTACATACAAACTAGGAGGGTGTGGAGGCCATGGGTAATCCCCATGCTCAGGGAAGGAGCAGAATCCAGGGGCAAGCTCACGACCTAAACTAGCCAGATCGACGAGAGATCCAGGTTCAGTGAGAGATGCAAAGGCTGGTGGAAGATGTGTGATACCAGCCTCTGGCTTCACACACAAACACAAGCATACAAACCACACAGAAAAGCATGTTAACAGAGAGAGAGAGGGAGAGAGAGGGAGAGAGAGAGGGAGAGGGAGAAGGAGAGGGAGAGGGAGAGGGAGAGGGAGAGAGAGAGAGACAGAGAGAGAGGGAGGAGAGAGGGAGGGAGAGAGGGAGAGAGGGAGGGAGGGAGGGAGGGAGGAATATCTATCTTCTATCTATCTATCTATCTATCTATCTATCTATCTATCTATCTATCTATCTATCTATCTATGAATGACACTGTGGAGCCCTGGCTGTCCTGGAACTCACAGAGATCTCTCTGCCTCCTGAGTGCTGAAACTAAAGAATGTCCACCACCACTGCCTGGCTCTTTTTAAATTAATTTTTTTCTATTTATTTAATTTTATGTGTATGTACCAGATGTGTGCCTGGTGTTCACAGAGACCAGAAGAGGGCGTCGAATCCCCTGGAACTGGAGTTAGAGATGGGTGTGAGCCACCGCATAGGTGATGAAATTGAGTCTTAACCGCTGGACCGTCCTTCCTCGCCCTCTTACCCTGGGCTTCTGCCGTTTCAGCTGTCTCCTGTATTCCAGAGATGTACACCAGAAATCGTTTCTGCGTCTTAGCTCAGGGCCTCTCTAACTACCACACTAGGTCCTTTTTAGTACCACGGCGTGCTTAGACTCTGATGTGAGCTGGCCTTGGCTCCTTCCACTGCTCGGGACTTTGGTTGTCCTGGAGGTGTGGAAGAGTTCCCAAGTGGTAGCTCGGCACTGCCTCCACCAAGGGCAGTTTTAGTGTCTCCCCTGAGTTGTATTTGCATCATCCTAGTGGGCACTCAACAGTTTGGAAAGGCTATTGTCTTTAAGCCCATTCCACAACTGTGAAACTGTGGCTCAGAGACAGGACTCTGCCTGACCTGAGAAGGGGCGAAGCCGGATTGAACTGGAATCTCTCTAACTTTGGCATTTTGCTAACCTGGCTGTGATCAAGCATTCTAACACACTTATTTATTTGTTTCGGGCTTTTGAAACAAGGTCTCACTATGAAGCTCCGTGGCTTAGCATTTGCTATGCAGCCATGACTAGCCTTGAACCTGCAGTCCACCTGTGCCTCTTGAGTACTGGGATTACTGGCATGTGCCACCCTGCCATGCTCCAGCTAACTCCGATGGTCCTATTAGACCTTTGAGGATGGTGATAATCTTCTTGAACTATTATCTGGACACAGAGGTGCGGGGCACACCAGGAGACTGGGCACCCAGGTTTGTCTGCCCATGATTCTTAAATTTATGTGTCTCTCTGTGTTTGCATCCTGTGTGGTGGTATTCTCAGAGGCTGGAAGAGGATGTCAGATCTCCTTAAACTAGAGTTATAGGTGGTCGTGAGCGGGGTTGGCATGGGTGCTGGGAACCGGATTTGAGTCCTCTGGAAGAGCAGTAACCACTGCTAGCTCCCCAGTTCTCCACCCCAGCCCACAGTTCTTAATCATCCTGTCTCCTATTGGATGGTGAGAAGGACATTGCCTACTGTCACAGACAGCCCCTCAGTGAGGCTTTTGGTGTCATCTCCGCCTGCTGGGCACAGACAGGCTTGAGGACTGGCTCGTTCCTGACCCTTGAGCTCAGTGGAAATTGGAGGTAGAGGGGAAATGAATTTGTCCTTGACCACAGATAGTTAGCACAGAGGTGGGCTTGCCTGTCCGTGTGCTTTGGAGCCTGTCTTTTGTCCGTGTGTACTTGTATTTACTGTCTATACATATATGCACATATATGTCTTCTGTGTGTGCAATGAAAAAGAAGGGACCTTTGTTCCCAAAATTCATATCCTGTGAAGTTAGTTTTCATCAAAGAACAAGAATCTGGAACCTGACCCTGAAATGGTAATTTATAAGTCAGTCCCATGACCATGCAGCAACATAGATGGTTCTAGAAGGAGTAAGTGGAGTTGAGGGTAAGCCACCATTGCCCAATGGTGTGGATGGATTATACAAATAGCATTTGTATCTGCCCCAACTTTACATTTTTACATACTTCCTATGGGCTTGTACATGTACAGGTGTTGAGAAAGGTCTAGAAGAAATATTTTATTTGGAGATGATGGTTACTTTTAGGGAACAGGGACATCAGACTCGGAAAGTTTGAGAGGACCCTTCTATTTGCTTGCTGGCAGATGTCCCATTATGGGACTTTCCAGGTGCTCATCCAGGGACCACGTCAGAGCTGGATGGACTGAGCTGTTCCAAGACCCTCCCTGATGGAGATTTCTGGTGCGTGGGGAAAACTCTGTAGCTTCCTTGCTGAACCCCATGTCTCGTTTCTTCCCCTTTGTTCTGTTCTCTGTCCTTTATGTCCTGTGTTCAGCACATCTATGCTATGTGACATTCTCTTGACATTAACTTTGTGCTAAAACTCCCGGAATGGTGGAGAAACAGCACAGGTTGGGACTTGGATCTGGGCTCCTCCCCCCATACTGCCTCTTACAATGGTGCTCCCCAGAAATGACTGGCCTGTGCGCATCCACCCTCCCCCTCACTAATCCTCAGTTTCTTTACTGTGAAAGGGGACCCCGAGAGAACATTCGGCAGGCATTGCTTCGCAGCGACGCATGATACTCCCAAGTTTTGCTATTGTCACCTTTTGAACTACAGCTTGCCCCGCCCACTCCGCATGAGGACTTGACCACAGCCCTTCCCTCTAGCAGCGACAGACGTGCGACCCTCGCTGGATCTCTTGCTGAGCGAGTCTTTTCCCCTGTCTTCCTGCGTTCTCAGCAGGTCCAGTCCCACTGTCCCCACAGTAGCGAGTTTGGTGATGGCCAGGCACCCTACGTCCTCCTGTGGGAAACTGAGGCTGGGTAGCCGGCTCTCAGACGCTGTCAGGGACGGAACTGCGGTCATTGCCCGGGTGCGAGCGCGCGCGCGGAGGTCGCTGTCATACCTGTTTAGAAAGCTGCTCCAGTGTGCAGTGATGGCAGCTAAGGTGGTGGCGTCCGTCCGAGTGGCTGTGGAGCTGGGTCACCTGTAGAGCCGGGGACGCTGTAGGCGGAGGGAGCGCGGAGGGCGGGGACCAACCGGGAGGGCCTGCGGGAGGAGCCTGCCTTCCTGGGTTAGTCCGGCTACCTGCACCGTCAGGCTCCCAGGCCACTTTGTTCCAGTTGACAGGCTCCAGGTCAGTATCCTCTGTAGTCCCCACAGGCCATTTCTCACCTCCCAGTCCCATTCTCTATACACAAGGTGGGGGTGGGGGTTAGGGGAAAGCAACGACAGGGGACTCCATGCCCTACATTGGTGCAGAAAAGCCTTCCTCCGTGTATCCTTACTCCATAACCAGCGTAAGCCACGCATGCTTCAGCGCATCACATACACGGTGACACATCACCTCACAGCCCCATTCTATTAACGTAGAGATTTCACTTCCCAAGGTGGTTTCAGGGACGCTCTGCTGTTGATCTTCCCAGAACATTCTTGCTCATGGCCGATCATGAGACATACCCTCCACTTCTGCGGTAGATAACGACAGGCCACCCAGAAGTCTGGCAAGTAGACTCCTTTCCAGTGAACCTACCCGCTACACTTATGGTGTAACTTCAAATAATCACTGTTACTCCTGGGCTAGGGGCTGCATCTGGCTTGTCCTTTCCAAATTGAAGTTGAGCCTCCGTGTTTTTTTTTTTTTTTTTTTTTTTGTTTGTTTTGTGTTTTTTTTTTTTCGGAGCTGGGGACCGAACCCAGGGGCCTTGCACTTGCTAGGCAAGCGCTCACCACTGAGCTAAATCCCCAACCCCGAGCCTCCGTTTTAAGAGGAGAAGAGGTGGCACTTTAAGGGGTGATTAGGAGACCCCTTAGGAGTGGGATAGCTCATCTACTCAGTTAACAGATTAACTCATCTATTTGGGTAACAGATCAATGGTAATCTCGTCTTTGCAGCCAACTTGACTAGATCTCCCAGGAGCACCCAACTTGACTCTGGGGCTCTGCCAACAAGAAGGGCATCACCAGGTGCAGGACCTAGTGACCTTGGTCCAGAGCCGGGAGCCCAAACAAACTTTTCTTTTGAACGTATCCATATCGTGGTATTTACCACAGAATAGACTAAGGGCACCTGTACTCATCACTCCCTCCCCTCCCCTCCGCTGTCTCCTCTCCTCAGATCAAAGCTACCCTCTGTCCATTCAGCTTTCTTTCCTGTAACCATGGTTCCATTTCCTGTGTATCTTTCCACAGATGCTTCTAATATATGAGTTCTTGAAGACTGCATCACAGGTACCTATAATACTTTTAAAAATCTTTGAAGACTCCAGAGTCTTCATGTGCATGGCTGTCCTAGTTTGTTTTCTATGCTGTGATAAATACTAGAAAGGACGCCAAGGTAGGAACATAAGCAGCTCTGGAAGTCAGAGCTGAAGCAGAGGCCGCGGTACACCAGCGCTTACTGGCTTGTGCCCCATGATTTGCTCAGCCTGCTTTCTTATACAACCCAGGACCACCTGCCAGGGGGTGGCAGCTCCCACAGTGGGCTGGGTCCTCCCACATCAATAATTAATCAAGAATGCCCACAATCTTGCTGACAGGCCAATCTGATGGAGACGTTTTCTCAATTGAGTTTTGCTCTTCCCAGAAGACCCAAGCTTGTGACATGTTGACAAAAACAAACAAACAACAACAACAAAAACCCAAAACCCAAAAAACACAAAAAACAAACAAACAAACAAAAAACCAGGCAGCACCAAGAGTTATTCCCCATTGCTATTTTCTAGGTGAGAAAAGTAACACACTGGTGCATGCCCTCAGTCTTAGCATTTGGGCAGAAAGGCAGGAAGACCCAGAGTCTGAGGTTAGCCTGGGCTACATAGTAAGGATGAGGTAAGCCTGGTCTGCACAGTGAGACCTTGTCAAAATAAAATGAAATAAGTGAATAAACGATAAACGAATGACTAAAAGTTAAATCAACACTGATATTATAAAAGTATTTTCAAAGGTGATATGGCTCAGGGGGTAAAGTGCTTGGTATGTAATCATGGAAACTGTTTGTATCCCCAGCATCCATCTATGTGGAATGGTAGCATGTGTTTGCGGTCTCAGTAACGGAAGGCTTGACAGGTGGATCCTGGGGGCTTCCTGCCTAGCCAGTTTAGCCAAAATGGCAACTTCCAGATTCAGTAAGAGACCCTGTCTCTTTTTTAAAAGATGGTGGCAACTGATAGAAGAAATACCTGGAGCCCTGAAGTCTACCTCTGACCTCCAGATATGCATTCTAAGTCAAGTACACCAGCATGCTCATTCCTGCGCGCACACACACACACACACACACACACACACACACACACACCCTTCCTCCCCCATAAAATAAAATATTTTGCCATCACACAGTAGCAATAAATTACTTATGCCCTGACATAAATATAATGCTCTTACAAAATATATCTTTCTGGAATGGAGGCTTCTGGCAGGGCACTGTTAGCATTTCACTGACTCTCTTTTTTTTTTGCCTGGCTCTCTAACAGGCCCTCAGACTGTCCTGTGTGCTTCTGCATCTGGTCTATTGCCCTGTGTTATTTCAGTGCAAAACGATGAGAGAATCCCAGCTTTGGCATGCCTTAAAGACAGCCTGTCCCTATAGGAGATTCACGCTGGATTTGGATCCCCATTGTAAGGTGTGGACAGGATGCTGTTCCAACTTTTTAATCAAACCATTGCATTTAGAGGTGGGGCCTTTGGGAGGTGACTGGCACTAAGTCATCAGGGTGGAGCACTATGATTGAGTACTGGTGGCTTTATGAGAAAGAGAAAGGGCTGGGCTTAGTGATCATACCTGTAATCCTGGCACCCAGATGCTGAGGCAAGAAGAGTATGAGTTTGAGGCCAGCCTGGGCTATTAGTGATATCCTGTCTCAAAAGCAAGCAAGCAAGCAAGCAAGCAGGCAGGCAGGCAGGCAGCCAGCCAGCCAGCCAGTCAGCCAGCCAGCCCACAGGAGAGAGACCATAGTATCTGGGTACACAGAGTCTGTCCTTCCTTTGCTGTGATACCCTGGATCACCTTAGGATTCTGTCAGCAAGAAGGCCAGTTGAGCGCCTCGACCCTGGTCTAGAACTGTATCATAGCAACAGAAAACCAATTAAGGCACTGACTATTGCTTTTGCACTTTGTTTCTAAATTGTATTTATTCATTTGTGTATTTATGTATCCATTTATTTAGTGTGTGTGTGTGTATTGTGGGTACATACATGCATGCATGCACATGTAGAACAACTTGCAGGAGTCTGTTCTGTCCTTTCACCACCAGTGTCCTGGGGATGGAACGCTAGTCATCAGGTTTAGTGTCAAGCATGATCGCCAGCAGAATCAGCCCAACGGCTTTGCGCTTTGAATGCAGCCATTTGCTTGGTTGAAAAGACACGTGATGCCCTGGTGTCATTATGAAGGTGAAGTTGGACTTTTTATTCTCTTTGGAAGGGTCTTTAAAAACGACTGCTCCAGCATCTTCAGGAGGGAAACCGTTACTAGTGCTGTCACATGCCTACAACAATGGCCACTTCATATGGTTCAACCCAACGTGTGCTATTGTGAAGACTTCTTTTGGCTGGGCTGTGTTATAGATGTTATAGGTGTTAGAATGAGCTCCGTGGGTTAGAATGAGTGGACCTGGGCTGTTGTGCACAGATCTGTACAGCTCACTTTCCTTTGCTGTCATGATTTCTCATGAGGGGGAATGGGAGATATCAAAAAACTCTGGATTGCCTGATGGCAGATTGAGAGAGAGAGAGAGAGAGAGAGAGAGAGAGAGAGAGAGAGAGAGAGAGAGAGAGAGAGAGAGGGAGGGAGAGAGAGAGAGTCTGTGATCGTGCAGATGTACATGTGAACGAATGTGTATGGAAGCCAGAGATTGGCACCAGGTGTCTGCCTCTCACTCTTGACCTTAGTTTTTGAAACAGGATCTCTCACTGAACCTGGAGTCCAGCGACTGAGCTTGCTAGCTAGCCAGTGGCCTCTAGGGATTCCTCACTGAGCTGCTTACTTTTTTTTCTTTTTTTGGCAACCTGATGCAAGCTAGGGTCATCCAGGAAGTGGGAACCTCAGTTGCGAAAATGCCTCCATCAGATTGGCCTGTAGGCAAGCCTGTAGGGGCATTTGCTTGTTTAATGATTGATGTGACAGGGCACAGCCCACTGTAGGCAGTGCACCCTTGGGCAGGTGGTCCTGGGTGATGTAAGACTGATGTGAGCCTGGAGAGCAAGCCGGCAGCATTTTTTTCTCTGTGCTCTCTGTTTCAGTTCCTGCCTCCTGGTTCCTGCTTGAGCTCCTATCCTGGCTTCCCTTGATGAGGGACTCTAACTTGTAAGATGCAATAAATCCATTCCTTCCCAAATTTCATTTTGATGGTAGTGCTTATCATTAGTGACAGGAAGCAAACAAAAACACTCACTTGTCTCCATCTCCAGTTCCAGAATGAAGGACGGATGCTGTCAAGGTGCATAGGGGCTAAGAATCCAAACTCAAGTCTTCACGATTGCATGACAGTCACTTTGCTGACTTAGCCATTTCTCAGTCATCTGGGCTGACATTTTGTTGTTGTTGATGATGGTTTTTTAAATTTTCTTTTTGAGACAGGGTATCATGTAGCCCAGGCTGGCCTCAAAACCACTACACATCCAGGGTGACTTTGAACTATTGATCCTCCTGCCTTCCCGTCTCTAGTGTGGGATTACAATAGCAGCAAGCCCAATAGAATTTAAGGCTGTGATTTAAGTCACTGAGAACAAAGAGCACTGTGTTCTCAAAGACAGCTTGACCAAACCTGCCTCCCTCCGCTTCTCTGATAGGGATGCTGCTCTGAGGACAGAGCACCGCCTACATTGTAAGATTGGAGTCAGGTATTTATGGATCTAGTGGCTAGTCTTTGTTTGTTTAGAATACCTTTTTTTTTTTTTCCTCTAGAGGAATGTCTGTGGGTTGAATTGTGGAGTGACTTCACTTCTGGATGGAACCATGACAGGTTCTGGGAGGTGGATTTCTGCCAGTAGAAGTTCAAGTGAACACTTAATACTATTGTAGAAGGCTAGCCCTCCTGCTTTAAAAGGGATAGCATAATTCAAGGAGATGATTGTAATAGGAACGGATCCAAGATTAACTAAGTCGATCATGGTAATCACTGCAGTGTTCAGTACTGAATCCCTGGTTCCCTCATCAGACACAATTTGTTTTGCCTCGGAGACAAGGTAAATATTCTTTCTGTGAGGGGGAGGTGGCTCTAGAACCTGCTCATTCAGCTTTAGGTAACAGCACCTGATTTAGCTTGGCTGGGGCTCACAAGATGGCTTAGTACGTAAAGGCACTTGCCACCAAGCCTGATGACCCAAGTTCATTCCCCGGAACCCACGTGACAGAAGGAGAGAACTGACGCACATTAGTTGTTCTCAGACCTCTAAGCACATGCTGGGATGTGGGTGCCCCACTCACAAATATATAAATACTACATGTATATGAAATATAAGAATACATCGGGGTTTGGGTGTGACTTAGCCCTAGAACACTTGTCTAGCAAGCACAAAACCTGGGGTTCAAGCCCCATCACCTCAAAACAAAGTCCAGACAAAAGGGAGATTCTAACCAGAAAGGAGCAAAGGGAAGCAAGGTTGCGGTATTAACGTTCGATCCATGGCCATATCACAAGTTAACTCTGCCCTCTGGGCATTTCAAACCCACGAAGCCATGTACCTTTGAGTCGGGATACCTTGGAAATTCTGTTGCTTGCAACCCAAAACCTCCTGATTATGATGTTAGATATTTTATTTATTTGCTTGTTTGCTTGTTTTTTTTTTCAAACTACAGAAAAAGAAAGGCAGAAGTGAAGCTAAGATTTTATTTCATTTTTTTAAAGACACATATTTGTAGAATCGTGACAAACTTTAAGGTTTGGCCCCAAATAATGGTGCTGGTGCTGGCCAGAACATGGAGTTTCAAGACCTGACTTTGGAGAAGGGCCTCCCAGCGATACAGCGCCACCTGCAGGTCTGGAGGCTCCACCGCGGTGTCTGCAGCGGGGCACTCATACTTCTGGCTGCAGGCAGGTCCCTGGGTAATGCCAGGACAATCTTTAGTTTCCCTTGCCTCTGACCTTATCACACCAGCAGATGCTATGTGTTACCATGTGTTACCCACATTCCTTTATTATCCTCCTTCACCCTCTCTATCCCCTAGGCCCTCTGCTCATGAGCCCATTCCTACCAGCGTTGGCATGCAGTGCCGTGTTCTAAGTCTCCTTTATCCAAAGAATCTTCTGAGGTTGCGTTATATTTTGGTTTTTATTTCCAGATGAAGAAGTGGACTCGAAAGTGTAAAGAACTCCACTTCATCCCCCACCCTACCCCCCACACAATGACGAAACCCCCAGAATAGAACTGAAGTCCAAGAGTTCGGTACTGAGTGGAGACGCAGCCTGAAGTCCTAAGGAGCATGGGGTTGAGAGAGGTCCAGGTCTCAGGTATTTTGTCAGATCGCCTGTTGTCATTGTTGCTTTAGAACCACTGTTTAAAACTCAAGAAATATGATACAAAAGCTTGGCATGCGCTCAGTGTCCTCTTAACCCAGGATAATCTCTTGTTAGTGCCCCGGGGGCGTTAGAATGCTCAGCTTCCTCTGATTTTTTTTTCTTTCTTTCTCTTTCCTAGCAATGGCCTCGAAAGCCTCCAGTCCCTGCCAAGCCCAGCAGTCCTCCCCCGTCCCTGGTTCTCAGAAATGCAACCAGAAGCCCCAAGATCACACAGGCCATAGCCAGACTGGCGCTGGTGCTTACCTGACCACTCAGCACATAGCATCCCTTTTCTCTCTGGCCACTGGCGGGGCTCCCAGACCTTGGCCTAGGAAAGAGGACGCTCTGAGCACAAGGCTCAGCAATGTCACTCTGGAAGGCTTTGGTCGCTTCTGGGAACCTCGAGAAAGACCAGGCTGGGCTTTGGAGACCTTGAAAAGGCTCTGGGACAGTACAGAGATGGTTTTACCTGAGGTCTTACATCGAGGGTGGGGGTGGGGGTGGGGTATGGGGTATGGAGTGGGGGTGTGGGGTGTGGGGTGAGGGTGGGGATGAGACAAAAGGAACAATATATTCTTTGGTTTTCTTTTTACAATTTCTTTTGTATTTATTATTTATGGAGGACCACGTGTACCATAAGTCAGAAGACCACATAGGTAGAGGAACTTGTTCTCTGCTTCTGCCAGGTGAGATCTAATTCAGATAGGCAGGCTTGGTAGCAAGCACCTTTTCTAGCTGAGCCATCTTGCCTGCCTGGTTCTGTGGTTTCCAACCTAATGAACACCGAGTGTGGGATGAAAGGAGCTGGAGCCACAGTTCAGCTGTGTTGGAAACGCAGGTGACACGGGGCTGATTCAGTCAACAGTTGAGCACCCATTAGATACACACAAGAGAGTAAGATAAGGAAGCTTCCAGAAAGTAGAAACCGATAAGGAGAAAAATGAATACAGGCCAGAAGAGACAGTGGGAGGGCTGGCTTTAAATTCAGAGGAGATCCTGGGGTAAGGTGCTAATGGGTGGAAGGAAGCTGGTCCTGCAGAAGTCCGGGAGAAGAGTGGCCCGGGCTGAGAGGAGCAAGCACAATAACTTTGCAATGGGGCAGTGCTTGAGCCTGAACAGGAGGAGGAGACCAGTGTGCTTGGAGAGGGTCAGAAGGAAGAGGAGCTGTTCCATGTCTCAGTGGTTTGAGATCACCAGGTTCCGTATGCTGCAAGAGAGACATTTTCTAGTGGGCTAAGGACTCAGAGCTCATGCTAGGCCACACAGCCTCGGAGAAGTCTGCAGTTGTGGGGATTTAGATGGGAGTCACAGAAGCATTGCTGCCACTGGATTTAAAGGGTAGCTTTGACTGCCTGCAGGGAGAGAGAACAGTGCTTCCTGTACCAGCTGCTACCGCTAGGCCTTCTGGATGTGCTGTGTGCGTGTCTCCTTAGCCCAGGGTGTAGATGGGAGCATTCTAATTTCAGCGGAGCGGGCATGGAGAGAAGAGTCCTGCTGGTCGCTCTCTGGAGAGCTAGTGAATTGCCCTTTATCTTCCAGACCTCTTTAAGGCTTAGTTTGTGAGATCTGGGTCAAGTTGAAATGTTCATTGTGGAATGACAGTTGCAGCAGCTTGGCTGGTTTCACCTTTACTCCTGGCCTATAGGATATAGTTGATACGTAACAGTAAGGACAACTTAAAAACACGTTTTAATGTTTGCTTACTTATTCTCTCTCTCTCTCTCTCTCTCTCTCTCTCTCTCTCTCTCTCTCTCTCTCTCTGTGTGTGTGTGTGTGTGTGTGTCTGTGTACACGTATTCGTGTGTCATGGCTTGTATATGGCCATCAAAGGACAACTTTTGAGAATTGGTTTTCTCCTTTCATGATGCAGGGTCCTGGGGAATTGAACCCAGGCCATCAGGAGTTGGCCACAGGCATCTTTACCAGCTCAGCCATCTTGCTGGTCCCAAGAACAACTTTTATTGTCCTAAGAAATAATAAAAAGATCTTCCAAAATAAGTCTCATTGGTCATCTTCGGAGTCACCAAATGGCTGCCTGGCACTCTACCTTCCATTGTTAGCAACCAAGTGAGGTCCTCCCCTCACGTGGATGGCCTCAATGGTTTGCTCCTGGCCTTCTCTGGCTTTGAATGAACAAGTTGCCAAGTTGGGAGGGTCACCTAGCAAGGAACTGTGTAACTTTGGGCTTTTCTCAGTTCTCAAATAATGACTCAGAGGCTTATTATATATTTTAAAATGCCTAGGCCATAAACTTTGGCTTGTTCTCTGACTAGCTTGTAACTTATATTAACCCATTTCTAGTATTCCATGTCTGTCACATGACTGGTTAGGTTACCTCTCCTCAGTTTCACACGTCCGTCTTCTTCCAACTCTGAATGTCAAATCTTCCCACCAGACTCTTTCCCAGAGTGTTTCTCTCTCTCTCTCTCTCTCTCTCTCTCTCTCTCTCTCTCTCTCTCTCTCTCTCTCTCTCTCTCTCCTGGATGTCACTCCTAATTTACCTTTTCCTGTAGACCATAGGCTTTTTACTGACAGATGACGCTCCCACACAGCACACAAGCGATTATCTCTACAGAACTGACAGTGGCTTCCAGGCAACAAGCATAGGAATTGAGATCCTCTAGTCAAACACTTTTTAACTGAAGCCTGACCAGCACGACCCATTCCTGAGCTCCTGGTCAGGACTTCAGGAAGCCTGATGCTGTGAAAGTCTAGAGCCAAATCTGAGTGGGAAGCTTTTTTTTTTCTTTCCTGACTTGTGCTGGGATAAAATCCAGGGCTCTGTATACTCTACACATGGGTTCCGCCCCTAAGCCATATCCCAGCCCCCTTGCTGGGATTTATGACTCATAGAATCTATCATGTAACACACACTCATTTTGAGACACTAAGTATGACTCTTTGTCATGCATTAGTAGGTGACAGATACAATGCAGGGCTGAACTCAGAGGGCCCAACGTGTAGACAAAGGGAAAGAGTCAAATGTCTGTACCATGGGAATCATGGAGTTTCCTTTAGAGATAGAGCTCACCCAGTACAAGACCAACCTCACATCTCAATCCTGTGCAACCTCAGTGACTTGACGGACCTGGGCGACGGACCTGGGCGGTGATCAGGTCTGTCGATGCGTTCTGAAGAGCAAGCAGACACGGTGCTTGTGGAGCTCTCCTGTGGAGGCGCTCTCATCCTCTGAGGGTGTTCTTGGCAGAAAGAAAACCGTAATCCCAAGAAAAACTCCCAAATCAAAATCCTCAAGCGAGATGTCCACCTGAATCAGATGGGGTGTCTAGATGTAATCGAACATTCACAGTAAGCTCAGGACCTTTGTTTTTGTACGTGTATGTGTGCGTGTGTGTGTGTGTGTGTGTGTGTGTGTCTGGAACTGGAGGTTGATATCAGGATTCCTCTTTTATGACTTTCCATCTAATTTTATGAGACAGGATCTCTCACTGAATTCAGCACCCACTGATTGACTAGACTGGCTGGTTCGCAAGCTTCAGGGATCTTCCTGTCTCTTCCTAAGTGCTAGGGTTATAGACATGCTGATATTCCTGGCTTTAAAAAAATAATTTTTTATTCCTTTTTTTTTTTTTTTTTTTGGAGCTGGGGACCGAACCCAGGGCCTTGCGCTTCCTAGGCAAGCGCTCTACCACTAAGCTAAATCCCCAACCCCTAAAAAAATAATTTTTAAAAAAATTTTTAAAAATGCTTTCATTGATTTTTTGTTTCACGTTGTGCACCCCAGTCTCACTTACCTTCCTGTCCCCACACATCCATCCTTCATTCTTGCAACCTCCCCCTACAAATAACACACACACACACACACACACACACACACACACACACACACATTCAGCACTAAAAAAAAAAAATCTCATTGTGGAAGCTGTAGTCTGTCACAGTGTGTCCCACAGTGCATCCCTCTGTCCACACATCTTCACTTGCAAATGTTCATTGTAGTGAT
Organism: Rattus rattus; assembly: GCF_011064425.1. Taxonomy (NCBI): domain Eukaryota; kingdom Metazoa; phylum Chordata; class Mammalia; order Rodentia; family Muridae; genus Rattus; species Rattus rattus. The sequence continues at coordinate 79,967,930 of NC_046155.1, forward strand.
CACTGGTCTGGTTCTGGATCTCTGGCTTCTGTTACACTATCAATATTGGGTTCACTGGGACTCCTTCAGCTTATCCTGTTGTTGCCCTGTGGATCAGTAGGACCAACCTGCTGCAGGATCGATCACTCCAACAGTTCACAGATGGTGTAGATTTTTGGGGTGGGCCAACTCAAAGCCCTGGATCTGGGCCTGGGTGGGTAGCTGAGCTAGCCAGCTGGTCGGCCTGTCAGAGCAAGCTCTCCAGCACTGCTCTGGCTAGGCCACACAATACACAAGCTAGGGCGAGCTCTCCTGTTCTCATGCCCTTGGGCCAGCTCATCTGCACCCATGCCTCCAGACCCAGCCTCACTGTGCAGCCCAGTCGAGGTGCCAGGGCCCACTCTCCCAAGTACTGCAACTAGGGAGGCCAACACCCTCACAGAAGGCCAGTTCTCTCAATCTTATGACCCCGGGGTCAACTCACCCAACTGTGGCAGGTGGGGAGGGGGAAGGAGGGCATCACCTCAGCTGTGCCACCTCCTGGCAGAGAAGAGGTGGCGCCAGCACTCCCACTTTCATGCCCTCAGGGCTGACTTGCTTGTCCACCACATACTTGCACACTGTAGTAGCTCCTGCTGCAGGTGATCCTCAGCTGTGGGGCCTCCTTCGTCCTTCCTTCACCAGAGCTTGTGGCCAGTGTGCCTCTAGGTGTCTACAGCCCACCCGTGTGGATGAGAAGGGCAGGTCTCTGGGTGTCGCTCCATTATTTTCTATGCCTGGGTGTAGTATTGAGTGCCAGAGGAAGCCAGAAGAGGGCGTTGTATTTCCTGGGACTGGAGTTATAGGTGACTGTGAGCTGACATGTGAGGGCTGGGAACTGAACCCAGGTCTCCTAGAAGCACAGCAAGTCATCTCTCCAGCACCCATGCCTAGCTTTTCCCCAGTATTTTCTTGGTGTTTTCACAGTGTATATCTCAAAGAACTTATAACACACACACACACACACACACACACACACACACACACACACACACACAGAGAGAGAGAGAGAGAGAGAGAGAGAGAGAGAGAGAGAGAGAGAGAGAGAGAATTTTAGTTAGGTTCTCACTATGTAGTGTAGCACTGGCCTAGAACTCACTATGTAGATTGGGCTGGCCTTGAACTCATGGACAGATTCCTTTCTCTGCTTCCCAGTGCTGGGATTAAAGGGGAGTGCCATCACTCTCAGCTCAAATAATATATTTTCAGCCTCCCCATAGCTCCTCCCAGATCCTCCTCCCTTCCCTTCTTAGGGCTTTACGGCTATGAACAGATACCATGACCAAGGCAACTCTTATAAGGACAGCATTTAATTGGGGCTGGCTTACAGGTTCAGGGGGTCAGTCCACTATCATCAAAGTAAGAGTATGGCAGCATCCAGGCAGGCATGGTGCTGGCAGAGCTGAGAGTTCTACATCTTTTTCTGGAGTCAAGTAGGAGAAGACTGACTTCCAGGCAGGTACGATGAGTGTCTTAAAGTCCACACCCATAGTTACACACCTACTCCAACAAGGCCATACCTCCAAATAGTGCTATTCCCTGAGCCAAGCGTATTCAAACCATGACACCTTCCTATACAACTTTATTCTCTCTCTCTCTCTCTCTCTCTCTCTCTCTCTCTCTCTCTCTCTCTCTCTCTGTCTCTGTGTGTGTGTGTGTATCTGTCTGTCTGTCATACACAGGCACAACAAACAAATAAACCCCAAGAAACACACATACAAACTCCACACAAAAATGACAATCAAAACACCCAAAAGATCAATAAGGAAAAAAAAACTCCAAAAGAGAATAACCCAAAACCCCCACAAAACCAAAACAAGCACCACAAAACCCATGGAGTTCGTTTTGCATTGGGAAATGATTCCTAGGAATGGGGCCTACTGTTCAGTGAGGTTGATGTGCCCAGTGATATGTCATTAGAGAAACTGATTTTCCCTTTCCCAATGAGACAGCTTCTCAATTAGGAGTGGGAGTCTGTGTCTAATTTCCACTATCAATGTGGTTTTTACAATTCACAATCTTTCTGCCTCCTCCTCCACTCGGATCCCTGAGCCTGGAGGGAAGATGTTTGATGAAGACCATCCCATTTAGGACTGAGTGTTCCAGACTCTCTTACTCTCTCATGCTGGGCTTTTAAACACGGTCCTCATTCTTGCATGGCAAGCACGGACCACTTCCCCGGCTCCACCTTCGACTGTTATAAACCAATGCTCAGCTCAGTGCCTGGTCCATAGTAGGGACCTGTAAAATAGTCTTACAATAGGCAAGTGCTTGTTCGTCTACACAGACTCAATCTTCCTTGTGGATATTCCAAAGATGCAGAGAAGCAGAGTGACTTGTCTTACTGATATGTATGCTGCTAGCACCCCATCTCCTCGTTTCTATAATCGACAAAATCAACTTAAAGAAAGGGTTTATTTTGCTTCTTGGCTTGAGGACACAGCACACCGGGGTGAGTGAGACATTGTGGCAGGAACAGGAGTGGCTGGTCACATTGTATCCAAAGCCGGGAAGCAGAGAGAGATGGATGCTGGTCCTCAGTTTGCCCTAGCCCACGGGATGGAGCTGCCCACATTCAAGGTGTATCTTTCCACCTCAGTAAAACTCTGAAAACACAGTCAGAGGTGCATGTCCTAGGGGCTTCCGAACCCAGTTATGGTGTCAGTGGAAGTTAACCATCACAGTCCCTACCTACCAACCACCGGCAACCACTGGGCCATTTTGCTACACTGGTTTCATTTACTTTGGCTTTGGCTCAATTATTTTATAGTACTTATAGTCACCAGGTATCCTTAACCAAGAGAGACACTTTATTCAGTTACCATGTCACTGTAACCCCTAACATGCAGAACCCCAAATCTTTATTAATATCTAATCCCTCCATTTTGATGTTTTCCCAACAGCTCCTAAAAGGTCTTTAAGGGTTGTTGGTTGCTTGATTAATTGGTTGGTCGTGTATGGCTATACTTGTAGAGGTCTGAAAGCTCCCAGGTCATTAAGTTGTTACAGCCACCAGGGACATTGTCTTGATGGTAGAATAAACTTTATTTTTCTTCTCTTCTGGGGGGGGTCTATTTCTTTTTCTATTTTTAAAATTTATTTATTTACTCATTCATTCATTCACTCATTCATTCATTCATTTTATATCCCAATCAATGCTTCCGCCCTCCCCTTCTCTGAGGTGGTGGGCTACCCACCCTGAGTATCTCCCCACCCTGGCTCATCAAGTCTTTTCAGGGTTAGGTGCATCCTTTCCCACTGAGGCCAGATGAGGCAGCTCGGCTAGGGGAATGGATTCCATAGACAGGCAACAGCTTTAGGGACAGCCCTGGTCTAGCTGTTAGGGGATCCACATGAAGGTTGAGCTGCACATTTGCTTCATGTGTGCTGAGGGCCTCCGTCCAGACCATGTATGCTCTTTGGTTGGTGGCTCTGGTCCCCCTCTTAGCTGTGCTTCCTGTAAGTGAGATTCATCCCATGGTTTGATCACATCTAACGAAATGCTGCTAGTCATAATTCTTCCTAGGAAGCATTGTGAGTTGCATCCTACGCCAGGGTAGAGTAACTGGCTGTTACACAAGGCAGCTGAGATTAATCTGTGAGTTCCTGTGGTTGACAACCTGATCCCTCCGTTGTCAGGCCATTGCTTTTCTTATAACCAGTCAGTCCTCTGGGAGCCAATCATTTGGCAGTGGTGACTACCCAGCCAGCCTTTCCTGAACCTTTCACCTCGTGTCTCCACAGCCATCTGTGATCCTTGCCTGACTCAGTTGTTTCATTCCTGGTTGCAAAATCTTTACGCTTGTCTTCCTCCAACTTCATAGGTAATCATTTAGCAGAGAACCTTTCCCTTCGTTGACTGGAGTGGAATTCCGTTCAATTCCTACTATGTTCTGAGCCAGGACTGGATGCAATGGCTGCTAACACCGGTGAAAAGTTTATTCTTTATCTCTTACTGGTCTTTGTCGTGACTATGCACTGATGTTTAAAAATAGAGTCAGAGAAGTCTTTCAGTGCTTAGGAGTCCTGACTGCTTTCTCAGAGGATCAAAGTTTGGGCTCCTAGCACTCATATCAGGCTGCCCACAACCACCTAACTCTAGCTTCAAGGCAAGGGATCCATGCTGGACTCCATGGGCTCCCATGTACACACACATACACACATACACACACACACACACACACACACACACACACACGAAAGAGAGCAATAAAAGTAAAAACAACTAAGCTTAAAACAAAACACAATCTCTTAAGATGGACAAACAGAAAAAAAGAGTTTGCCTGCCTTTGTCAAATTACTGTCATGTTTATGTCTTATAGTAACATGTATGTTTGACAAAACTAAGGGCACGGCATTGGTCTTACTATCAGCCTTCACTTTTTTCTGGGGTGCTTGGGATCCTACCCACAGCCTGTTGCGTGCTTGGAAAGCACCTGCACTACAGAGATATGCCCACAGCCTGTTTCTTTACTTCTGATACTCAAGTGAGGTCCGTCTTCTGCCAGTGGGACTGTCAGACCAGCTATGTGCTGTTGACATGGCCATGAACTCCAGTCAGCTCTGGTAAGTTTCTTTGCTCTCTAGCCCAATGAGATGTCCTACATCCCTCTGATTTGACTTTCGAATGTTTCCAGTTAGATCCACCACTTCACCAATATTTAAAAGGTGGAGGAGGTCATTGGACAATCAAGGTTTTCTTTCTTGTGTGTATGTGACCTATGAACATGTCTGAGTGCCTGTGTGTGTACATGTATGTACATGTGTGTAAATGTATGTACACAGGTGTGGAGTCCAGAGTTCCTCCCAATCATTCTCCACCTTATTTGTGTGTGTGTGTGTGTGTGTGTGTGTGTGTGTGTGTGTACATGCCATAGTGTGTGCCACAGGAGAACTTGAGGAAGTCAGTTCTCTCCTTCCACCATGTGGATCCAGGGATCGAACTCAGGTTATCAGGCTTCTTGACAGCAAGCCCCTTTACACTCTGAGCCATCTTGTAGGCCCTCCACCTTGGTGTTTGAGATAACAGGGTCCCTTGCTGAACCTGGAGCTTATCAACTCAGCTAGATTGACCTGGCAAGTAAACCCCAGGGATCCTCCTGTTGCTACCATCACTGCTCCAGAATCCAGGATTGTGCTCCAGACTCTGATTCTTATGTGATGCTGGGGATCCCAACTCAGGTCCTCACGTTTGCACAGACAAGGGTTTTACTGACCAAACCATCTCCCAAACCCCTGTCAATCAAGCTTTTCCAGGTCTCCTGAGAAGTCAGGGCCCTTGACATCAGCTTTATTTTATTTTATTTCATGTTAGTTTTTAGGCAAGTTCTCACCGTGTAGGCCAGGCTGGCCTTGAACTTGTAACCCTCCTGCTTGTGCCTCTCAAGTGCTGGGATTTCAAACAGCGTCCACCAGAACAACCGGATAGCTTTGAACTCTATGCCTTCTGGCTGACTCTCACTGCTGCTTAGCAAGGTTGCCCCAGTTGGACAGATGGGGTTCCTTGTTCCTCCTTATAACCAGTTTGCTCCAGGCATTAGTAGAAACGGCCTGGATTCTCGAGGCATCTGACCCTATTGTTTCTGGGCTAAGAACACAGACCTCAGTGTGTGTGTGTGTGTGTGTGTGTGTGTGTGTGTGTGTGTGTGTGTGTGCCCTGTCCTCTCCTTTCCATCTTCCCCTCCCTGCCCCCACCTGCTGCCTTAGCTCCATTCTTTACTCTTCCTCAGCAGACTATATTTCCCTGCGTTTCTGCAAGCTGGCCAATAGGATTTCGGTCAAACTGAACTCCAAAATACCAACAGGAGACTGGCTGGAAGGCCCAGGAAGAGACCAGGCTCCCTCCTACATCCTCACCATGGTCCCCATCCCCTCTCCGCATACACGCCCAACAGGCTGCATCTCCTCTGTCCTGCAGCTCCCTCCAGGACAGCCATATCCTAGTTCTAGCTCCTTCTGCACAGATATGCTCTGGGTACCCAGACACCCTACACCCTACCCCTAGCAGCAGGAGCGGCTTCTGGCTGTGGCTAGCTCTGAGTTGCTTCTCTGTTTCTTATTGGCTCCCAAGCTGCTGTATTCTTTGCATAGTCAATCCTCCCCTTTTAAGTTGAATGCCTCCTGCTTAAAATGCCTAGAGCATTTTCATCTTCCTGGCCTAACAGTCAGGACTCTGACTGAATACAATATACCCCTGATCATTTGCCTCAGTTTCCTCTTCAGGGAAATAGCTCAGATAGGCTATTCTAGCTGCAAGGACAAACCGTCTCTGATACTACCAGGGGCAGCAGGGCTTTTGTCGAGGTTGCTCCGTAGAAACACAGCTACTTTCTGTCGATTGCCCATGGCGTGGCTCAGTCTTATTTTACTTTAATCTTGAGAAACATCTTTGATGAGTGTATTAACTCCTCTAGTTTTCAAATAAAATGTCAGAGCCCAGAGAGGTCGAATGATTTGTTCAAAACCACACAGCCAGTGGATAAGAGAAGGCATGATTGGAACCCCAGATTCCATGTATCTTAACCACTATTCTGAACATTTTTCAAAGGTAAACTTCATTGTTAAAGTGTATGTATGTAAATGTCTTCCCCTCCGTTAGCTCATAGCAGGAGAGAAAGGCTGGCTGGTTACTAAGCACGATACCACGTGGTCTATGCGAAACATCCCTTTGCGTGCTTTTTCATTCATTCAATTCTGCCCTTCAGCAAATCTGGGCACCAATTATGTACCAATTACATACGAACCCCAGGAGTACGGACTGGTCAGGAGACACCTGGCCATTTGAAGGGTCCTGGATCACAAGTTCTTAAGCTACAAAGTATACAGTGACCTGAGGGGAAGTGTCTGTGTACTCCTCTAAAACAGAAGGCTTTCCATTAGGACCTATTTGAGCCTGCTTCTTGCTTCATTATTTTCTTGCTGTGTGTCCTTTGGCAGATCACTTAACCCCTCTGTGCTTGTTCAGATGGGTTCATAGTGCCTACATAAAATCTTCACGTGAGAGCAGACATGGATGTGGAATGTCAACGCCCTGGCAGGAGATCAGGGCTCATTAACTGTTATTTGTTGACGGAGGATATCGATTCTCCATGAACACCAGCAGCACAGGATTGTTCTAAATACCGAGGTCCTCTTTGGCAAGTTCTGCTCGCCAACAGTTGTGGTGCTTCAAGCCAACAAGTCTCAGCAGATCAAATCGGCACTGAGGGACCCAGACAACAGATCTGTTAGAAGACCAAAGAGAGCTCAGAGCTCTGGCTTCCAGGGGCTTGGGTTTGGGCGGGGGGAGGCAGAGGGAACCCTGGTTACCCTGCTCTTGTCAACCCTCTGGCCGTCTGATGTGCCCAGCCCTGCCTGGCTCCAGGTCTGTCACGCCTGGATAGTTTTAAAGAGCTGCAGCACTTTCTAATGTAGAAAGTGTTATCTGTCAGTCCACAAACTCCGCCGAGCCACACGTAAAACTGTTTGTTTCTCTCTAACGATGTCATTCTATTTCTGTCCATTTCCCCCAGGAAGTGTAAAGATGAGCTTCTGAGGAGCCCTGATGTTTTCCTTGAAATCCCTGAGTATCCGTATGTGGCTGGCTGCTGGGATGCTTGCCCGAGGTCCTTGCTGATGACCCGGCACCGCTCCAGAATTTTCTCCCAAGCCTGCTGCCCTTTCCGTCCTCCTTCTTTCATCCTTCCCTCCACACCACAGAGAATTAATTCCAGTCTTACTGTCCACACCAAAGTGTAAAAAAGAAGGTTGTGGTGCTACACAGCTGTAAACCCAGCACGAGGGAGCCTGAGGCAAGGAGATTTGAGTTCGAGGCCAGACTGGGCTACGTAGAGAGAGACCCTGTTTCAAAAAAGCGAAAGTAAAGGAAGTTAAAGTCAGAACGTGAAACCAACAAATTTTTATGTGCCCCTGCCTGCACGTGTGTGTGATGTGTACGTGTGCTTGCGTGTGCACATGTGTATGCACGCATGTGTGTACGTAGGTTGGAAACTGACTTCAGGTCATTTCCTCAACCACTCTCCTCCTTTTAAAAACATTTTAAAGGTTATTTTGTTTTACTATTCTGTGTTCATGAGTGTTTTTCCTGCGTGTATGTCTGCATACCATGCGTGTGTTTTGTGCTTGAGGAAGCCAGAAGAGCCTATCAGATCCCCTGGGACTGGAGTTATAAACTGTTTTGAGCTGTCATGTGGGTGCTGGGAATTGAACCTGTGTTCTGCAAGAGCATCCAGTGCTCTTAATCATGGAGCTAATGCTTCAGCCTGTACACCCTCCTCGCCCCCTCCCCCACTCCTCCTCCTCCTCCTCCTCCTCCTCCTCCCCCTCCTCCTCCTCCTCTTCCTCCTCTTCTTCTTCTTCTTCTTCTTCTTCTTTGAGACAGGGTCTCTTGTTGAACTTGAAGTTTGCTGGTTCAGCCTGGCTGGCCACACAAGTCTAGGGATTTACCTGTGCCTGCCCTGCTTTGTGCCCAGCGCTGGGTTACAGATGCTCACCACGCCCGGCTTTTACATGGGTGCTGTGGATCCCAGCTCAGGTCTTCCCGCTTACACAACAAGTAAGCACTTCACCCAGTGAGCCATCTCCTCAGCCCTCAACCACTTCAAAGGCACAGTTCAGTGGCACTGCATTCGGCCACCATCTTGCATAAACATGACCTCTAGCATTTTCCTGTCACCTGAAGCATTTGCCCTCTGTGTAGCTCATAGACTCCTGGTGACCCATAACTGTGCAATCTGTCTCTGTCTGAGTGTTTCACTGAGGAGAGGCTCTTCTGTGTGGCCTTCTGCATCTGACTTCTACTTGGCAAGATGTTTTGAGGTGCGAGCGTGCTGTGGCACGTCCAGCGCTTTGTTCTATGTTAGTTGAATCACTCTGGAGGCAAGCCGGATGCCTGTCTTTTATATCTCACAGCCAACAGCCAGCTAGTCCAGCTGGCTCTGTCTTCAAGGTATTTTCACAATGGAGTCACTTCTCTCCCTCTCTGCTGCTGATGCCTGGTCGTTATTCATCCACTCTCATCTGGATTATTACATTTGTGTACGTGTGCATTTGTGTGTGCCCTTGCACACGATCTGTGTACACACGTGTGGGAGTACATGTCTCTGTGCCCCAGCGCTGGAGTGACAGGTGTGTGTTGTGGCACGCAGCTTGTGACACGGGTGCTGAGGATGGAATGTAGGTCCCCGTGCTCCCACAGCAATGCTCCATGTTCAGAGTTCTCCCCCAGCCAGTGTGCCTTGCACCTTCTGTCCCCCATCTGCCTCCAAGACTTTCTGCATTAATTCTGCCTCCACCCAGAATCCAGATGGAGGAACCCAAGCCACGCCCTCGCCTTCCCTGCTGGAACTGCTCCAGTGCCCACAAACATCTCACCCACCATCAAACACACCCCATGGTGTCTCTAGGACTCCAGCCCTGTCCTTTCATGGTCCCTTTATCCTGTGTCATCTGGCTACTTAGGCTGGCATCTTTAATATCAAAATACATGAATATTTTAACAATTTATTTTATGTGTATGAGTGTTTTGCTTGCATGAATAGATGTATAACATGTGGGTTCCAGGTGCCAGCATAGGTCACAAGAATTCCCCGAATCCCTGGAACTGGAGTTATGGATGGTGTGAACACTGTATTCCTCCTGTAAATAGAACCTGGGCCCTTTGAAAGAGTAATGGGTGGCTCGTAACCGCTGAGCCATCTCTCCAGTCCACACCTCCTTAAAATTTTTGTTCTCATGTTCTTTCTGGAACATTTTTGCACAGAGATAGCTAAGTGGTTTGCTTAGCTTCATTCAAGTCTTTGACTAAATGCCCCCTAACCAGGTGAACCTTTTCAGTTGCACCTCCCTTCCCCCATATGCTTCTTTGTCTGCTTCTCCAATAGCTTTTCTTCAGACCACTGTTATCTCTATTCAACATGCTTCCAGTGCACTTCCCTGCCACCTCCCCTCCTAGAATTTAAGTCACTATGTGAGGACTTCCTGATATCTGGAGGCACTACCGTGTCCTCACTTGCCTTAGCCAGGGCAGGCGTTTGCCTGCTGCTTAGGTGGTGATTGATAAGCATTTGATAAAGTCATGGATTTGGATCTCCCATTCTTTAGCTCATGTGGTGGTGCGGGTCTGTAAATTCCAGCATTTGAGAGGCTAAGACAGGAGGAGCATGAGTTTGAGGCCGGCTTGGGTTATGCAGAAAGAACCTGTCTCAAAACCTCAAATCAGGAACTGGGGAGATGGTTCAGTTGGTAAGGTGATTGTTGTGTAATCCCGAGAACCCGAGTTTGAATCTCTAGCACCCACACAAAAAACTGGGTGGGGTGACGTGCACCTGGAACCCCAGTGCTGGGGAGGTGGAGACAGGGGGATCCCTAGGGTTTGCTGGCCAGCTAACTTGCCGAAACTGTGAGCTAAGGTCCAGTGAGACACCCTGTCTCCAAAATAAATAAATAAATAAATAAATAAATAAAAAAATGGGGAAGGTGACTGAGGAAGAACTCAGACATTATTGACCTCTGGTCTTCACACATGTATGCACATGTCTGCCCATAGATGCACACCTACATGGAAACATATGCACGTGTAGGGACACTAGACACACACACACACACACACACACACACACACACACACACACACACGAATATTTCCTCTTACACACATAAAAGCAAACTGGAGAAGCTCCTCAGATCCCAACCGTCCTTTGACATCCTCCATGCCCCGCGACTGTCCCGAATGGCGTCACATGTCATAGAGCCGCACTTTCAATTAGGCTGCTCATGCTTCTGTCCTCGCCTCCCCTTTCTGTCCTGAATTTGAGGTCAGTTCTTGACTTCCTTGATACCAAAAGTGACAGGTAATTTACAGTCCTGCGTTTTCTTTGCCTCTCTGTTTTACACAGTTGAACTTCCGTGATGCTGTGTGGTCAGAATGTTCATCCCTCAGAGCTCATGAATTAGAAATGGAACCCCCAGATCATATGTCAATGGTATTTAGAGGTGGGGCTTTGGGGAGGTAATTAGGATTAGATGAGGTCATGAAGGTGGGGCTGTGGTGGCGTGGACAAAGAGGAAGGGAGGCCCAAGTTACACTTCTTGTCCTGTCTGTCACCAAACAATACTTCTGCCAGGTTCTGATGCAGCAAGGAGTCCTTCCCCAGATGTTGGCAGATGCCAGAGCCATGACTTTGACTTCCGAGACTCCAGTCATGAAACCGATAAACTTCTGGTCTTTACAAATTACCCAGTGTCTGGCATTTTGCTGTAACACCAGAAAGTGAGTTGACACGTGTTTCTATGACGTCACAGCCCCATTTGCTTCTGTCCTTAAGTGCTGGCACTGTGTGTTGGGTACCTGCAGCCTACCCTCTTTCCCTACCTCAGTGACCACTACACGGACATTCCATAGTGATCTGTTCTTGACCCTCTTCTATCCTTCCTCCTCTCCCTGCAGTGAGCTCATGGGCTCTCATGACTGTCATCAGGCTAAATTTTCATTTGATTCCAGACCCGTTCATAACTGTGTGCTTTCTCCAACTGTTCAGGAGGTTGTACAAACTCATCCAGCGCAAAGGGAAACTCTATCTGCCCGTAAGTAGCGAATGATCAAGGACTCAGGTGACTCCTTCAGGATATCTCCATGTTGCTGGGCATCCAATTCAGGGATCCTACACATTCTATTTCCTGGTGTCTGCCACTCTCGTGGTTCAGACTATAATTTTTCTCAACAGTCAGTTGCCTGACATCTTCTCCAGCTTCCCTTATTTCTTTTCAATACAGCAGATTGAATTCCCCCTCCCCCTCTTTTCCTCCAAGATATGGTCTCTCTACTGAGCCCTTGCTGTCCATGAACTTACAGAGATCTGCCTCTGCCTCCCTAGTGCTGGGATTAAAGGCCTGTGCCAATCACCTCATGCTACCTGGCCTCAGAATTCTATTGAAAAGACAAATTTGGTCCTAATTTTGAAGTTTCTGTGGCTTTGGATCTATCTATCTATCTATCTATCTATCTATCTATCTATCTATCTATCTATCTATCTATCTATCTTGAGACAGAGTCACATTGTATAGCTCAGACTGGCCTGGAACTCACTTATGTAGCTCATACTGAACTTGAAATCATGGCAATTCTCCTGCCTCAGCCTCCCAATGGCTGGTATTACATTCTGCTGAGATAAATTCTTTAGCCCAGTTGACTGTTGCCTTCCAGAGGCAGCCCTGGGGTTGTACTGGTATCCTGGTTTGCCTCTGCCCTCTAGAAAAAGGTAGAACTCCCTTCTTTTCAGCACCCCAAGATTGTGGATGGTTTGTGTCCTTCCTGTAGCTGTCCAGTCTGCCAGCTCTTCCTGACGCCTCTCCCATCCTGCAACTACCTCCCACATGACCTCCAGTGAAGTCTCTCTCCTACAAAAGGCATTTCCCTCCTCCCCAGGTCTCATGCAACCCCGGCTACTGTGAATTTACCAATGCTTGCTTCTTTGACTTTTGGGTGCACAGCAGGACTCTCCTTTCTCACACATGGTGCATGAAGCTGAGTTCTGGCTGATGGGAAGCCAGCAGACTCTGACTCCAGGTCCCTGATCTATGCGACCCTCTCCTGCCATCCTTCACAGTTACCCTTGAGAAGGACACTGCAGCCAAGGGACACATAGAATAAGCCTGGGTCCCTGTGTGATGATATGAAGCCAAATCCCATCTGCCTGTTTCCCAACCAGCAGCATGAGATTAATGTCTTTTTCTTTAGATAGAGGGCATGTCATAGCTCATGGGTACAGGTCAGAAGACAACTTATAGGAATTTTCTTTTCCACCATTCAAGTTCTGGGGATCAAAGACAGGTGGTCAAGCTTGGTAGCAACTGCCTTCCCCTACTGAGCCCAGAAGATGAGGGTGAATCCTCCTCCTCTTCCCCTCTTCCTCCTCCTCTTTCGTCCATTAGTTCATTCGTTCCTTCCCTTCCCTTCCCACCCCCCCTTTAAGACAGGGGCTTGTTTATCTCTGGCTAGCCCTAAACTCACCAAAGCCCTCCTAACTCAGCCTCTTGAGCACTGAGATTAAATGAATGTGCCACCATGCCCAGTCTGGCATGAGATTTTAATGTAAGAAACTTTGTGGTATTAAATATTGTGAGATTTGAAGGTTGTCCCAGCAATCAGCCTACCTTGACAAATACATCTAGATTCATTCCCACTCTTTCTTACCTCTTTTCCTTTTCTGTGTTTACTCAGTTTTATGTATGTATGTATGTATGTATGTATGTATGAATATATATATGTATGTATGAATGTATGTTGTTTGTTTTTGTTTTTCTTAAAGAGAGGGTCTCTCTATGTTGTCTTGACTGGTCTGGAACTTGCTATGCACATCAGGTAGTCTTCAAACTCACAGAAATTCCCCTGCCTTTGCCTCCTGAGTATTGGCATTAAAGGCATGTGCAACACCTGGCACTGTCGCCCTATTCTTGTAATGAAGCCCTTCCTCCCCACCACGGTGGGGACACTGTATAGCAAGAGCCTCTCCAGTTGTCGACTCACCTGACTGAGCTGTGGAAGGCTAAGGCTCAGGGCTGCTTCACCTCAACAGCATTCACTCACACCTGGCCTGTAGCAGCCGCTGAGCAAATATTTGTGGAATTGTTTTTGTGGTTGCTGTACTCTCTGGTTCTGAGTGCCTGTTTTGGTAACCTGCCCAGGACTGAATTCCTCTTACCTCTCAGCAATGGTCCCTTTCTCTCTGAACACCCAGTCCCGCCTGTGAAACCCGGGAGCTGATGACACAGTTCCTGCAGCCAGCCGATCCACCTGCTGGAATTCCCAGTGTTGCCGGTGTTCCCAGTCTGGGCCTCCACCCACCTGCCAGGATCCCAGTTGCTTCCCAGTGGCTGGGTGGGCTGTCTGCTGTTTGTAAGTCACATCTCTACCTGTAGATCAGGGTGCTGGGGTAACCGATGCATGAGTCTGACTTTATGTGGGTTCTGGGAATCCAGACTCAAGTCCACATGCTTGCACAACAAGTGCTGAGGACTGAGCCTTTCTCTGCTCCTAAAAACCAGCTTTAGACGAACACGTGAGAGACAGGAAATGAGAGTGTGGCATAGAGTTCTGGGAGTAGTCAGTGTGAGAGATGTATTTCTTACACCTTTGAACGGTATCGCCAACAAATAATGTTCCTCTCCCCAAGGTATCCATTTTCTAGCTCTTCTAAAGGGATGAGGCAGACGTAACTAAACCAAGGAGCCAGGAACGAGATCAGCCTGAATTATCTAGATGACACGTGATCTGGAGAGTCTGGGAAGCAAAGAGGCAGAGGACCAGAGGAGGGAGGCGGATGCTGCATTGGAAGCAGGATGCAGGGACTGAAGCGTCACTAAGGATGTGTGCTGTAGGCTAAGGCCCTCAGGCAGCCAGAGGAGTTTCAAATGGAAGGAAATAGAGGTTCCCCGAGGAGAGACTCCAGAGAGCACAGAGTGGTTCTCACACCTCACTTGCAGGACTTCTGATTTACAAAACCATAATGGAATAAGCTCGTGCTCATTCAAACCACAAAGGCCTAGAGGGCTCGTCCTGATTTGTCCCAGCAGGGGTAAGAAGCTAAAATTTGGAACGGAGATATTGACACTTATGCTTGGATCTCTTTTCCATAGCCACATTTCAAAAGCACCAATTAAAGCCCGTATGAGTCGAGACACTCCAGTCTTTAGACTCTGCCGCATAGGAAGAAATGCACTAGCTGGTAACCAGGGGTGTGTTGGTGTCTAAGGTAGTCCTTGTCACCTGAGCATGACACCTGAGATAGCAACTGCCCACCAGTGCAGGATGGCAGAGTCTCCACGAATAGTAAGCTAAAGTCACGGAAGATGAGACAATTGATTTTCAAAGGTTTCGTTGACCGACGCAAGGAAGCGTTCTGGACCGGGTATGCGGCTGAGCTGTAGACAGAACATGCCCAACTGTGTGCGGCCTCCGCTCTGAGCCCCGCACTAAAGAGGAAGATGATGATAGAGACAAAGTGGGGTTGCAGAGATGGTTCAGCAGCTAAGAGTGCTTCCTACGCTCCCAGAGGAGCCGGGTTCAGTTCCTTGCACCCACATGGGATGGCTTACAACTGCCTGCCTGCATATCCAGCTCCAGGGCATCTGACGCCCTCTTCTGGCCACCGGAGACACTGCACTCACACACATGCAAATGCTCACATGCAAACACTCATGCCCCCACATACACATAATTTTAAATTAAGAATATTTAAAAATGAAAAGACAAAGTTACAAATAACTTGCATATGTGTAAGTAATGAGAGAGGGGATTTTGGGGGAATGGGTAATAATATGATTATATTAAAATGGAGGAAAATATTCAAAGGCCACTCCTCTGATTTGTGCGGTAGGTTCCAGGGAGGGACACAGGGAAGAGAAAAGAGGCAGAGGGCAGCAGGCCAAGTCACTGAGAAGTCATCTCTCTAGAGCACACAGGCGACTCCACTTGTATGTACAATTCCTCACGAATGTCTACACAGCAGGGAGAAAGTTTCCACGCCAGAGGGCCTACCAAACAAGGCGGGAGCCCAGCCTTCATCGAAGTGTTTACCTTGGGTGGTGGATGAGGAAAAACACAAGCAAACCATAGCAATTTGGAAAGCCAGGCTCCAGAAGGCTGGCCAGATGGTTATCTCCCCACTGCGGGATAACCCCTTGCCCTAACTTCTTCCTCTTCTGTGCAAGGTGGACAGCAATGCCTTCCTCAGAGCTTGCCAGGGGGGCATAAAGAGGAGCGAGGCTGAGTCTGCAAAGAGTTTAGCTCCACACTGGGAGCCAGGAGTCCTTGTTGAACATGAGACGGCGGAGGCTTGCAGTTCACAAACTCCATGGGCTTGGTTTTATTCTTTTTCTGACTTCCCCTTCTGTACTGACCTGGAAGTTCCTCATCTACATTTAAGTTTTACTAGTAATTTTTACTATAATGGCTATAGATAATAACAGTAACTGCTTTATTTGTTTGCTTGCTTGTTTGTTTAGAAAGTTTGGGGATTGAACCCAGGTCCTTGCACTATGCAAGTGCTCTACCATTAGGCCACATCTGCAGCCCTTTTTTTTTGGAACTGGGGACGGAACCCAGGGCCTTGTACTTCCTAGGCAAGCGCTCTACCACTAAGCTAAATCCCCAACGTCTGCAGCCCTTTTTAATTTCTATTTTGAGACAGGGTCTCTCACTAGGTTGCCAGGTTGGCATTAGACTTAGTAAGAAGCCAAGGCAAGCTTTGAGAATACGGTATGATCCTCCTGCCTCAGCTCCTCAAATAGGACTGCAGGCTTGTGTCACCAGGCCTAGCTGACCTTAAAAGTTGTAATGCATCTTGGGGAAAATGATATGGCTTAGTAAGTCAAGGTGCTTGCAACCAAGCCTGATGACCTGAGTTCAATCCCCAACATCCATACCATGGAAGGAGAGAACTGACTTTCAAAAGTTGTCCTCTGGCCTCCACAAAATGCATGTGCCCAAACACCCCCACACCAAAAATGTAAATACAATTTTTAACAATCTTTTTATTTCAATGTTAAGGAGAAAACCTGGTCTATATACATGTAGGTGGGAACTCTACTACTGTCAGCATTCAACAAACTATCTGAACTCAGACCAACCGGGCAATTGTTGTTTATCAGACACTGTCCATTACTTTCCATAATGCGTTTATTTTCTCCAGTGATCCAAGGAAGTAGATGCTATTTTTGTTCCCATTTTATAGATGAGAAAACTGAGGCTCAGAAAGACAAGTTAATGGCATGGAAGGTTCATCAGGGGATAGATGTGAAGCCACACTCTAAATCCTGTCAGTTTGATTCTAGAGTCCACAAACATAGCTGTGTTGAGTAACATTTTTTCCCTCAATGTTACTAAATAAATACCCATTAAGAAGCAATTCCGAGAGCAGGGGTTTACTCTGGGCCACAGTTCAGGGGATTCAGGCTGGCATGGCGGAGTGGGGGGGGGGGCTGGTCCATCACATCTGTAGTCAGGAAGAGACGAATGTGGCGCTCTGTTCATTTTCTCCCCTTTATCCCAAGGGCTCCAGCCTAAGGAGTGCACCACTCACACTCAGGACAACTCTTCACACCCTCATAGTCGTGCCCACAGGGGAGTTTCCACGGTGGCTCTAAATCCATTCGAGTTGATGATGAAAACCCACCACCACAGAGCCACTCTGTCATGCCACCTCTGTTTTTATACTGATGACAATTCTCTACACAGTGATTTATTTATTTATTTATTTATTTATTTATTTATTTATTTATTTTTTTAATTAACTTGAGTATTTCTTATGTACATTTCGAGTGTTATTCCTTTCCGGTTTCCGGCAAACATCCCTTCCCCCCCCCCTTCCTTATGGGTGTTCCCCTCCCCACCTCCCCCATTGCCGCCCTCCCCGACAGTCTAGTTCACTGGGGTTCAGTCTTAGCAGGACCCAGGGCTTCCCCTTCCACTGGTGCTCTTACTAGGATATTCATTGCTACCTATGAGGTCAGAGTCCAGGGTCAGTCCATGTATAGTCTTTTAGGTAGTGGCTTAGTCCCTGGAAGCTCTGGTTGCTTGGCATTGTTGTACATATGGGGTCTCAAGCCCCTTCAAGCTCTTCCAGTTCTTTCTCTGATTCCTTCAACGGGGTCCCGTTCTCAGTTCAGTGGTTTGCTGCTGGCATTCGCCTCTGTATTTGCTGTATTCTGGCTGTGTCTCTCAGGAGAGATCTACACTTCTGCACTTCTTTGCTTCATCCATCTTGTCTAATTGGGTGGCTGTATATATATGGGCCACATGTGGGGCAGGCTCTGAATGGGTGTCCCTTCAGTCTCTGTTTTAATCTTTGATTTTTTTTTTTTTTGGTCACAACCCAAGTCTGGGACTTCCAGAGTCAGGATCTCTCCACATGAACCCACCCCACCTCTCTCTCAGCTGAAGGCCTCACCTCTCCACCTACCCCTCTCTCCACTCTGGCTTGACTTGGCTCACACATACAGACGTCCATCTTAATCTCTACTGGTTCTTTAGTTCTTTGTGGCCCTGGCTGGCCCCCAGTGAAAGCCTTTCCGAGGACCCCTGCAGTAGGAAATCTGGCCAAGTGCGCAGAGATCTTAGATCCACCCAGCATGTCAGAAGTGCTATACCACCGACCGCGAGCTGTGGGGATGTGGGAGGCGCCCTACACCTCTCTGGGTCTCAGATTCTTCAGTTATACAAACAGATAATCGAGCTCACGACCTCACACGAGGGTTGGGCGCATGTAGCACTTAGCACAAAGCCCAATAATTACTAACAACTGCTACTTTGTATTGTTACAGCAGGTGCTGTGTGGATCCCTGGATCAGGTTTGTTCTTTTGTCAGGGTCCGTTGTCATGGAAACGATCCACTCCGGGAGTCCAGCCATCTGGTTATCGTGGACAGTTTATCTGTGCCTTGGTTTCTCCTCTGCGTTGGTGGACTCACCCCAGCTACAGATCTAGGGACTAAGGCAGTGCAGGACGCTCAGTATATCCCATGCTCAGACACCCATGATCACATAGGCTTCCTCGGATTCTCCAGGGTTTTAAACCGGGAGGAGTTTAGATTGGCCAAAACCCACATGCAAGTTGCCACATCCTGATGCCAGCCCAGAAGTTCCGTCTGTGTTTAAGTGGCATTTGCATTTTCTGACAGTGACAGACAAATATTGTTGCACAAACTACAGCCTCTGAAAACATTTGAAAGTAGATAATCATAGAAAATCATGACACTGTCTAGTATATTTCTAGTCCCCATTTGTACTATTAGTCCCTTAAAAAAATAAGGCTTTTTACGGCAAACCCATGTTTGTTGTAGACAACTACAGATACAGAAAACTGCACAGAAGAAATGAAAACCACTTGCCTCTCCCTTTCCAGAGGCAACTGTGAATGTTTTGGTGTGCGTACCAAACTTTTCTTTTTCCGTGTTTATAGTTTTCTTTACAAATGTCTATTGACTCTCTGTGAGCCAAAAACTTAGTGACAGGATTTTATGAGCGTTCCTTGAGTTGATGCATGTTCTAAAACCCAGTTCATTGGGCGTTCTGTCATCTTTGTCTCGGTCTGTAGCCTAGACTGTCCTCAAATTCATGATCCGCCTACCTCCTGATGTCTAAAACCTACGTGAAAAAGGATTTAGATTTTGTTCATTGTTTCTTTAGAATTCTTCACGCCCTTATAGAATGTTTGCTAATGTGTAGCCTATAGTTCCCATCTATGATAATTATATATCAATATGATGTCTAAGTTGTAAAAATACAAGTACTATGATAGAATGTCTTGGTACAAAAACATTAAATAAAAAATTTGCTTAATTTTTCCAAATATTTGCCAGAAAGATGAAAATGTGTACTACCACTGTATGAGGATTTTCTGGCTCGTGGGGCTCAGCAAATGTTAACTACTTTTTTTTACTAATTTGCTCCCCTGAAGTTGTGCCAATGTTTGCTATTCAAGTTGAAAATACTTTATTTTTTTAATTTGTATTTCTTGTGGTTGAACATTTTGTAATTAAGTTAATACTCCTTTTCATCTTGTGGGCTTGATGCTTCCTTTAAATTCTATTCTAATAGATTATTTTTCTTTTCCTTATTGGTGTTTACATTTTTATATTTGTGTGTTTATTTATCTGTTCATTTGTTTGTGTTCATGTGTGTGCCATGTTACAAGTCCTACCTACCTGCTCCCAAACCAGCGTAAGATTTTTTAAAACATGCATTTATCTCGGTGGGCACATTCGTGACAAGGGACACATGTGAAGGTCAAGGGACCATTTGCAGGAGTTGGATCTCTCCTTCCATCATGTGAGTCCCAGAAATCACGTTCCGGTGGCAAATGATCTTTTTGCTTTTTTGCCCACTGAACCATCTTGCTGACCCCCTTATTAGCTTTTTGACAGCCTTTATAGAGCAAATATGAAAACCCCTTGCTCTCATATACCTGGAAAACATCTGCCATGTATTTATGTATCAGTACATTTCTGTGTTATTACAAAACGTCCCAGGCCAGGTACTTTACAAAGAAAGAGGTTTACTTAGCTCACACCTCTGCCGGTCCAAGAGCATGGTGCTGACCTCTACTCTGTCCACCATGGTGAAAGTCTCATGGTGGATGGTGTCAAGATGGTGGGAACACAAAAGGAAGAATCCAAATGGCAAGCCAGAGAGATGGGTAAGTCAGGCCGGCTCTTTTGCTTTGATCCATTCTCATGACAATGATTCACCTCAGATGACATTGTTAGTCCTGCCCTAGGATACTGTTCCCAAGGACCTATCACCTCACACTAAGCACCACCTCTTTTTTAAAACAAAACAAAACAAAACATGATTTTGTTTTGAAGTTACATGCACATATATGTGTCTGTGTGTAGCTATGTGCATGTGAGAACAGCTGCCTTCAGAAGGCAGAAGAAGGCGTTCCCTCAGAACTGGAGTTTGAATGACAGGTGGTTTTGAGCCTCCAGCCATGGATGCTGGAAGCCAAACACTGGTCCTCTGCAAGAGCAGTACGCTCTCTTAACATTGAGCCATCTCTCCAGCGTAAGCCCCACCCCTTAAAGGTTCCAGCATGTTCTAATAGCATTACATTGAGCTGCCTGGGAGACATGTTCAAATCACATGCCAGTCAGAACAGCTCGTGATGCGTTTTTCTTGCACTTTTTTTAGGTTACTTGACTTGAGTATAGATGTGTGTACGTGTGTGTGTGTGTGTGTGTGTGTATGTATGTGTGTGTATGCATGCATGTATATGTAGTATGTATATGTATGTGTGTATGTTTGTCTGTGTGTATATATGTGTTTGTGTATGTATGTGTGTGCCTGTATATTTGCATGTCTGTGCATATGTATGTATGCACGTGCTTGTATGCATGTGTGTATGTGTATGTGTGTATGTGTATGTGTGTACCTGTGTATTTGTGTATTTGTGTGTGTGTGTGTCTGTATCTCTCTGTGTGTCTATGTGTGTGTGTGTGTGTGTGTGTGTGTGTGTGTGTGTGTGTATGTGTGCTGTCATGCATATACACCATGTGGAAATCAAAGGACAATACTAGGCATTGTTCTTCAGGTTCTATCCACCTTCTGTCTTTGTTCTATCTTGTGGATAGGGTCTCGTACTGATGCAGGACTCACTGACTAGGCTAGGGTCACTGTTTTGTCTGCACCTCCCCAGTGCTAGGCTTGCAAGGCTAAGCTACCTTGCCTCGCTCTTTTTTGACATGGGTTTGAGCTCAGGTAGTCAAGGCAAGCATGACTGAGCCATTTCTCCAGTCCCCATCCTTACAGCAGAATCCACCAATCTCCCCTTTGCTGATATTTTTAGAAAGATTTCCCTCAGTTTAAGATGAAATATATTTCCCTATACTTTTTGGAAGTTGTTTTGTGGTTTTATTTACTCAGTCTGGGACTTATTTTATAAAAGGTACTGTTTTCTTTTGAATGACCAGCTTATCCAATATAACATATTAAGTGAGTCCTACTTTCCTCTGGTCATTAATGCCAGCTTTATAAAAAGTATGATGAGTTTTTGGGAGGATTGTATCTATTTCTGAGATGTCTTTACACAGCATTTATTCGCTGTCTACCAATGTCACATTACTTAACTGCTACAGCTAATAACATCTGGCAAAGAAAAGCCCTGTAAATAACTTTCTAAACTAAGTAACAGCAACAAAAAATCATTTAATTATTTTGTTTGTATGTTCCTGAAGACCTGAGTTCAATTCTGAACACCCCATGTGGTGGAAAGAATCAACCCAAAAATAGTGGTGCATGTGTGCTCGTGTGTAAAAATTTTGGGGCTTGAGATCATTGGTAGAGTACTCACATCATGCACAAAGCCCTAGGTTAGAGCCCTAGCAAGGCATGACAATAGGCACGGAGGCATCTGCATGTAACTCTAGCAGGCAGGGGATCCAGAATTCTAGATTGTCCTTGGTTACCAACTGAGTTGGAGGTTAGGCTTGAGACAGCCTCAAAAAGGAAAGGAAAGGAAAGAAAAGGAAAGGAAAGGAAAGGAAAGGGAAGGAAAGGAAAGGAAAGGAAAGGAAAGGAAAAGAAAACCTATGGGAAATCCTTACCTCGTACAGAACAGAGTGAACCTCCTTTACTGAGTCTTTGAAAGCACTCTTAGAGGAAAAAAGCCCACACTGTTAGAAAGTTGGGAATGTTATATAAATTCACTGAGAAGTAAATACAAGTAGCCAATTCACACATGGGGAAAAAAAAACCTCTCTCAAAAATGTAAACCAAAGCATGAAAGAGAAAAATTCCTCCACAAAACTGGCATAGGCATTCGGCATGATGCTGGCTTCCAGTATCCTGTGTTGGGGAAACAATACACAGGAACTGCTGGGATTGCCCAACCTTCTCCAGTGCCAGCTTGGCACGATAGATTGAGAACCTCAAACATATTCATGCTCTAATAAAGGATATAATGATAGATGTGTCCAAACATTAATCTTGAAGTATATTTATTTATAACTGCAGTACACTGAAAACAACTTGTCAAATAGTAGGGCATTGTTAAAACGGATCCTGGCGCACTCAAATGCTGAAATGTGACACTGCCACTGAAAACCGTGGGGCAGAATTATTTGACCTGGGAAAATATTGATCATGTGTTGCTTAGTCAGTGATTCTCAGTACATGAGAATCCCCTGGGGGAACCTTTTGCAATGCTGATTCCCAAGGCCCAGGGCTAAAGATTCTAATTATATTGGTCTGATCTGGGACCCAGGCGCTTGAATCCTTTCAAGTTAAATTAAAATTTGACTTGGAGACAATTATAGATCCACATGCAGTTGTATAAAATGATACAGACTTGGTTACTTTTCTCATAGCCATGATAAAAGGCTCACAGTTCCAGGATGCCGTCTATCAAGGTGAGAATCAGGGCAGATGAGCTTGAGGTGGCTGGGCACATTGTATCCACAGTCAGGCAGCAGGGTGAGATGAAGGCTGTGCTCACCCAGATTCTTTCTTCCTTTTTACTCAGTCCAACATCTGGTCCACAGAATGATGCCACCCACGTTCAGGGAGGTTCTTCCCACCTCAGTTAACTAATAAGAACATCTCTCACAGCTGTGTCTGAAGACTCATCTCCTAGGTGATTCCAGGTCCTGTCAAACTGACAGTTAACACTAAGCATCACAAAAATTCCAGTTTCCCCCCCAGTAGTAACATCTTGCAAAACTGCAATGCAATGTCTTCAACAGGATAATGGCCTGGGTTCAGTCACGATGAGAAGCACTAGCACCATGAAGAAGATTCCTTGTATAATCCTTACAGTGTCTGTCCCATCTCAAGTCAATGCCCCAACTCCTGTCATTTACCCTGGGGGGGCACTAATTTGTTCCCACTAATTATGTACATGTTGAAATGTACTGACCTATGTTCTTACAACCTCTGTAGGGCTTTTCCTCTGTTCTATGGCGCTGAAGATGGAACACAGGTCCTCATATATACTAGACAGGTTCTCTGCTTCTGAGCTCCACTCTCATCTCTCAGAGGGGATAATTTTCAGGCTGTCTTCCACTAAGGTGACACTGTCCTCTGACCTTCCAGCTGCTGAGCTCATCATTTCAGTTGCTGTTTATTTTTAGTTGTAATACAGTATCAGTCAGGGTTACTGTTCCTGTGATGAAACACTATAACCAAAAGCAAGTTGGGGAGGAAAGGGTTTGTTTGTTTGTTTGTTTTATATACTCAATCACAGTGCATTGAGGAAAGCTACAACAGGAACTCAAACTGGGTGGGAACATGGAGGCAGGAGCTGAGGCAAAGGCCTTGGAGGGGCTCTGCTAACTGGCTCACTCCCTGTGGCTTCCTCAGTCTGCTTTCTTTGTTTTTGTTTTTTTTTTGGAGCTGGGGACCGAACCCAGGGCCTTGCGCTCGCTAGGCAAGCGCTCTACCGCTGAGCTAAATCCCCAACCCCCTCAGTCTGCTTTCTTATAGAATGCATGACCACCAGCCCAGGGGTGGCCCCGCCCACCATGGGCTAGGTATTCCCCCATCCATCACTATTAAGGAAATACCTCACAGGCTTGCCTACAGCCAGACCTTACAGAGGTATTTTCTCAGTTGAGGTTCCTTCCCCTCAGTTGACTTTAGCTTGTGCCAAGTTGACATAAAACTAGCTAGCGCAAACATGACCCTGAAGGTACCCTTCGTGTCTTTTAATTCCTTGGCAAGGACTTTTATTCCTTTGTTTCAACTATGCACGTAGTAATTATTCAAACACTTTTTTACTATAGCTGCTTTAAAATATCAGAAGATTTTGACATCTTGTCAAAATTGATAATCCTTGTCAATCATCTTGTCAATTGATTATCCTTTTAGATACTCTTGATTATGGATGAAGGGTGAGTTTGACTATATGCATATTTTCACATATTATATTATGAGGCTTTGAGTCTTACTCATTTTTGAGACAGGGCCTCATTATGTTGCCCAGGCTGGCCTCAAATTTACAATCTGCCTGCCTGGGTCTCTGAATGCCTGGGTCTCTGAATGTGAGCACTGCCCAGCTGGATCTTACCTAAACCCTCTGTTTTATTGACGGTGATTCAGAGGGCAGAGGGTATGCACTGCCTTGCCTTTGCCAGGTCAGGGTGTGAATCCATGTAGACGTTCTGATGTAGACCCCAGTGATGCAGAGGGAGGCTAAGGCGGCCCCTATTGCTGCTTGCTTGCCTGCTCTGATAGATGTGGGAGTGTGAGCTCTGGGTCTCCACACAGTCTCTGCTGATCAGCAGCGGGTGATTTGATACCACCAAACAATGATAAAATCCCTCTTTTCCAGTAGAAGTCCTCGGGTGATGATGGGGGCCTTGCATTATCCCCTGGGCTTCTCTGGAATGGGATGGGTTAGTCTTCGGCTTTCTGCTGGGATAACTCAGTTGTTACCTGTTTCCTACGTTCCATGCCACCGCTTCCTGTTTCTCTGTCTAGAGGAACAAACTTTCGATGGTGGCTCCTTTGGTCTACGATAGGGTTCAGGCTCTTCAGCCTCTAGTGTGGTCGAATGAGGCAAAAGCAAAGCCAGGTGTGCTGTACTGGGATTCTGTGCGTCCGATGTCTCCAGCCTGCCTGCTCTTCTCTCGACAGAGATTTCCAACCTTCACGTTTGTCTGGTTACTTTTTGTCACCTTGACTTAAACTAGAACCACCTGGAAAAAGCAAACCTCAATTGAGGAATCACCTTTATCGGGCTGGACTGTGGGTCCATTTTCTTGACTGATGGTTGAGTTGGGAGGGCCTAGCCCTGGGCAAGTGGGCCTGCATTATATAAGAAAGCAAGCTGGGCTAGCCATGGAACGTGCCTGTAAGGAACACTCCGTGATGTTTGCTTCAATCCTGCCTTGGCTTCCCTTGATGATGAACTGTAGCCTGTAAACCAAATAAACTCCCAAGTTACTTTGCGTCATGGTGTTTAGCACAGCAACAGAAAGCGAACTAGAATGGTGTTATACACAGTGTCTTAGATTGTGAACTGTGCTTAGGAATAGAAAGAATTTCTACTCCACTTTTCTGGAAGTAAATGTTACCAGTGTATGTTTTTAAAGGCTCGCCAAGTGGAAAAAAAATATATATGATTATATATTATATATTACACATGTGTATGTTAGCTTATATATAAATCAATATATAATATGAAAATATAGTACAAGTATATATTTCTATATAAATAAACATATTGCATTTAATATAGATAATGTATTACATATTATGTTTCATATATATAATATGTACTGAGTTAGGAATCACTGGGATGTAGGCTTATATGTTTGTTAACTTTTACTGACAACTTGTTGGGATTTAGAATCACAATGGAAACAAATCTCTGGGTGAGACTGTGAGATTAGGCTAACAGATAGGCGATCATCCTAAATATGGATGGTAGCATTTCATGGACTGGTGTCTTAGACTGAATAAAAGGGGGAAAAGAAGCTGAGCCCAAGAATCCATTGCTCTTTGCCTCATGACTGGATGCAATGGGACCAGCAGGAGCAGTGCATTTCCCATCACGATGGACTGTGTTCCTTGGAACTGTGAGCTACAGTAAAGCCTCCCTTCAAAGCTTAAGTCATTCCAGTTAGTTATTTTGCCACAGCAAGGATACAAACAGCTAATATAGCATATAACCATATTTATTATAAGTTATTACTGTGGAATAGTTAGGGCTCAGGAGAAGTTAGTGGAAAATTCCCCATGCGACCTCCCCAGAATCCCCCTGTGACATCTCACAGCCTGTTTTAGCACTGTTAATTCTAATGCATTAGTTTGACTCCTACTTTAATTGTGCCCATGAATTCTCTCTTTTTTTTCCTTATTTTTGCTTCACAGCTCCACTCACATTATAAGTACCCTCTACAGGACAGCCACTAAAAGGCAGGAACATTGAGAAGTCTTTTACTGTCCCTGAAAACCATGAGTGTGACACCTTCATTGTATGCTTCCATGGAGGCCGAATCCTTGTGCAGCATTGAATGGGATGTGTATTCTTATGTGTTCTGATGTTTTGGCCTCTTGGACACCTGGCTCAGGAGTCCCTCTCTGGGGCTTCAGGTGCATGAGCATCTTTGACTTGCAAACCATCTAACCTAGAACCACGCTCTTCCCTCTGGACTAACCCTAGGATGCAAAATTCCTCTGTAAGCATCTCAGGGCGAAGCACCTGGCATGTAGAGCCCGCTATTTTGAAACTACTGAAACCATGCAACCCAACCTACCCTACTACAGAATGGCAACATTTGTGGCACTTTGGAGACCCTGAAGGTCCTTAGAGTGAGTTCTTCAGAGGCAGACCCTGAAAAGGTCTTTACTGTTATGGGAGTTAACAAGTAGGAGGTAGGAAATGGTACAGGGAAGAGAAAGGAGTGGATAAATGATGCCATCTTGTAAGTGAGAAACAGAATCTGAAAGATACAGTGTATAAAGTCACCCGTGATTTCCCAATGCTCAGTCACTGGACTTTAAGATGTTATTGCTTAGCAATATTGTAGCATCTCCATTGTGTAGGTGCTTTCTGCAAAGCTCAAAACATAAGGCTGGCTACTGCTATAAGCCATCTCTATGGCTTAGTTAGTTTTTATCCATCTTTACCTTTGCATGCTTGAAAGAATCTATTATCTACAATTATTGGCCCTTGTATGAAAAGAGATGGGCATAGTCATATTTATGTATATTAAAGAGTTAGCCCATATGAGATGATTCTGGTGACTGGCAAGCCCACTATGAATGGAGCAGCCTAGCAAGATTATAAACTGGGGCAGGAGAGCAGGCAATCCCAAGTCAGCTGTTCTTCTTAGGGGGACCTCAGGTTTTGCCTTTAACGGGCTGAAGCTCCCAAGCTGAAGAGAGCAGTTTCCTTTCACTAAGTCAGTGGTTTGTAGATGTGATCTGCATCCATCCCATACCTTCGCGGTCACACCCAGTGTTTGATTGAACAACTGGGTGCTACAGCCTAACCCAGCAGACACATAAAATTAACTGTCACAGCTGTCAAAACAGTGACCACTGTGGGCTACTGGGTTTCAATGCCGTGGGAGCCTTGGACACACATTGGGATGATCCACCCATGGGAGGTTATGGAGCCAGCATATAATACATCTACCCTTCTTAGCCTTTGTTTCCGGAGTAGGGAAAAGAGGAGGGCTAGATAAGCAGCTTAAAACGCTAGAGGAATCTCCCCAACTAAATAAAGCAAGTGCTGGTGGTTAGGAGTTGGCAGACAAGTGTCCAGAGCAGTTGGGGTGAGAGACGGGCAGATACCTTGTTGTAGGATACCTCTGTGGATGAAGTGCAGAGAAAGGAGCAGAAAGAGGCCAAGATATAAAGGGTCATGTGAGGGTTTGAGTCTCTGCACTGAATGTAGTAGAAAGGTCTACAGTCATTTTTCATTACACAAATGGGATGGATATTAGTACCCTAGTCTGGATACCAAACTCCCAGGGTTGTTTAATTCCCTTATATAAAATGGTGTGACATTTGCATATAACCTACAGACATTCTTCTGTACACTTAAACCATTCCATGGTGCTTATAATACTACAGTGTAAATGGTTGTTTAGGGACCAGTGACAAGAAAAAGAAGCTGTCATGGATTCAGATGCTATCTTAACTTTCCATTCAATGTTGTACAGGTTTCCAGATTCAGAGACTGAGGGTCCAGAGGCCATGATGATCAGCTCTGTGTGCCTAAGAGTGTTGGGCCAAGCCAGAGGAGTATGGGGCCACTTATAAGAGGATGATTAATTCAAGTTGCAGATGGCACTGTTGAGGAGTACAGAAGCAAAACAGACACTGGGGATGTTCAGGTCCCTAAAGCAGGAGATCTTGGTGTTGACCTGGGGGTGGTTTGAATGTGCTTGGCCCAGGAAATGGCACTATTAGATGTGGCCTTGTTGGAGTAGGTGTGGCCTTGTTGGAGTAGGTGTGGCCTTGTTGGAACTGCCATGATTAGGTGGGGTGGGCTTTGAGACTCTCCTCCTAGCTGCCTGGACCAGTCTTTCTTCAAGATGCAGAACTCTAGGCTCCTCCAGCACCCTGTCTGTCTGCACGCTGCCATGTTTCCTTCCAAGAAGATAATGGACTCAACCTCTGAACCTGTGAGCCAGCCCCAATTAAATGTCTTTTGTAAGAGTTGCCTTGGTTAGGTTATCTCTTCACAGCAATAGAAACCCTAGCTGAGACACAGGCATACTGTGGAACACTGAGTTGGGTATGGTGGGGCATATAACCCCAGTACTGAGGTGTGGAGACAAGTGGATCCTGGGTATTTCCTGGGCAGACAGTCTGGCCAAAGGTTCAGAGAGATGCCGGCTGAAAAAAAAAGGTAGAGAGTGATCGAGAGAGATAACAAGCATTGAGTTCAAGTCTCTGCATACATACACATGAGCTTTTCTTTCTACACACACTATACACATATACACCACACACACATACACACAATATACACACATACTACACACACACATACCACACACACATACACACTATACACATACTATACACATACACACACACACTATACACATACTATACACACACACACCACACCACACACCACATACCACACACACATACTACACATACACATACTCAAGTAAAATAATAAAATAAATTCTTTAAAGAGACTCAACTGTTAAGAAGATGTATTATTCTTACAGAGGACCCAAGTTCAATTCTCAGCACCCAAATCAGGTGGCTCACAACCTCCTGATATTCCATTTCCAGAGGATCTGACACTTCTGGTCTCCACAGGCACCCCATCCTCTAATGACATACATACATACATACATACATACATACATACATACATACATACACATACACATGATTAAAAATAAGTCTTTTAAGCACCCTCATTTTTAAATTTCTGGTGCTCCAGTGTGGACCAGACAGCTCGGGAAGTCATCTACAACCTGTCTGACCGTGAAGATGACCTCACGATGACTTTGGCTGATGCCTGATCTGTTTCCACATCCTGGGATGCTTATTGCATAACCAGAAACCTCCTATTGAAAATACAGCTGGAAGATGTAGTCAGTGGAGGGTAACGGTGGAAAACACTCAGACCTCTCAGTACCACAGTGAGACCTGGAGAGCAAGGGACTGAGACGTCATTCTCCTGAAGCCTGTCACCTTGAAACCGATGCTTTTAACCCTCAGGATTTCGTTGTCCCCAACATAGGATGTTTCTTAAGCTTCCACCTGCTTTTTGTGTTATATGTTGTTTTGTCCACTGTGGGAGACAAAGGATAGATTTGCCCGGTAGGGGAGGGAAGAGGAGGTGTTGGGAAGAGGAAGGTCACACTAGGACTTTGCTCACCGTCCTTGCTTTTAGGAAGGCAGGTGTGGTGGGAAAGTACCAGGTGGGTTCCATGACATTTTATGAAACCAGAACTTTTGCACCTCTCCTTTCTCCCCAACCCTTACTCCATGAGTATCTGCCTCCGGCCCAGGTGCAGAACCAGAAAATGGAAGTAGATCATTGCGACCAGACCTGCTAGGCTCCCTTTGCTGCATGCTGGGCATCCCTCAGGATGTACAGTTTTTTTCTCAACCTAAAAGCTTAGGATAGAGAAGAAGGAGAATTTGTACTTGACTCTTGATGATGAACACCATGTGGTATTCATGTCCCACTCTGTATGACAATTGGTTTGTGTGGTAGGCAGAATAACAGTACCCCAAAACATCTAGATGCCAATCCCTGGGGTTTAGAAACTTGTCGTATTACATGTAAGAATGAAGGCTGTAGAGGGGACTCAATCAATTGCCCTTGAGATAGAGAATTATCCAGAATTATCCAGGTGGAGCCAATCCAGTTACAAGTGTTCTCAGTGCGGAAAAGGGAGGAAGACGAGTTAGAATCCAATAGAATCAAGGGGCTGGCTTCATTAGAAAGAGCAACCAGGGGCTGGGAAGGGTGGCTCAGTTGTTAAGAGCACTTTCTGCTCCTCCAGAGGACCAGAGTTCAATTCATAGCAGCCATGTTAGACATCTCTCCATCCTCTCCGGGGCATCTGTGACGATTTTTATATGCTTGGCCCAGGGAGTGGCACTATTAGGAAGTGTAGTCATGTTGGAGTAGGTGTGTCACTGTAGGTGTGAGCTTTAAGACCCTTGTCCTAGCTTCCTGGAATTAGCTTCTCCTAGCTGCCTTCAGAATAAGAGGTGGGACTCTCAGCCTCTCCAGCTCCAAGTCGGCCTGGAGGCTGCCATGCTATATCACCTTGATAATAATGGACTGAACCTCTGAACTTGTAAGCAAGCCCCAGTTAAATGCTCTCTAAGAGTCTTCCTGGTCATGGTGTCTATTCACAGCAGTAAAACCCTAACTAAGACAGCTTCCAATGCCTCTAGCCTCTGTGGCACCCGGATTCATGAGCAAAGACCCATGCTTATGCAGACACATGTCATCCTTTCCCAAACCCTGGGCTTTTAATCAACTCCCCTGGGCTAGGTGATTCATTGTTTCAAAACCCTTACAACTATCAGATCAGCACTGCAGTCTTACGTGCGCCTACTCAGAGAGGAGTCAATTGGACACCCTCTTCCCCCCGCTGACTATGTCCTTCAGGTGGGTGTCTTCCTATGAGTGTTCTCTTACCGAACTCTCCGGCTCCCCATCGAGTGAATTATGAGATTCAGCTCTGTTGTCCCGTGGCACACTTTCTTGAGGTCTCAGGTCAGAAAGGTGCCTACTGTAGTTGTCAGTAGAAACCTAAATCCTGACATATATGCACATGCATGCACATACACATGTACTCAAACGCGTGTGCAAGCACAAACACACACATTTGCATGCATGAGTTACATTAACTAGTCCTTTCAATACATAGATTGCATTTAAGATTTTTCCATCTCTCACTTTCCCTTTCTTGGTGTCTATTTGTACTTTTATGTTTTTCTCTTTTTGCTTACTCTCTCTCTCTCTCTCTCTCTCTCTCTCTCTCTCTCTGTGTTATATGGCCTTATATGCACATGTATGTGTGGGTATGAATGCCAGTGCATACCTAGGCCTTGGAGCAGAACAGACTTCCAGTGTCCTGCTCTATCTCTCTCCACTTCTTTTTTTAAAATTATTTTTGTTTTATGTGCATTGGTGTTTTGCCTGTATGTATGTCTGTGTGAAGATGTCCAGTCCCCTGGAAATGGAGTTACAGACCATTGTGAGTCACCGTGGAGATGCTGGGAATTGAACCTGGATCCTCTGGCAGAGCAGTCAGTGCTCTCTCTTAACTACAGAGCCATCTCGCAGTGCTCATCTTGTCCTCTTAAGAAGGCCTCTCACTGAGCCTGGAGCTTGAACGTTTGGCTAGGGCTGCTGGCCAGCAAGCCCCATCCATCTTCCAACCTCCTGCCTCTCACCCCAACTGGGGATCTAAATTCAGGGCCTCCTGCTACAGGAAGCTCCCTTCCCATGGGGCATCTGCTTCCCTTTGATTTGCTTTTGTGTCCCCTTCTCCTTGAGTTGAATGAATAGTCTGTTTCCTTCAGAACTTGCTTGCTTAACACGGTTGCTTAAGGGTTAGCATTTTTCTCTGACACATGGCTGGTAAGGTCTTCTTTCCCAGACAACCTGCTGTATCCAGGGCCAGCTCTGACTTTGCAGGCTTTACTGACTCATGTTCCCAAAGCCCCTGGGGTTCCAGACACCGTGCCTTAATGGAGGTACATGGAGTTCAGAATAGCTTTTCTGGGACCTTCTCTTCTCCAGACATTCTTGATGGACTTCAGTGAGAGAGAGCACCAAAGCTCCCCTTCTTTCCCCAAAGCTTAGCTGTGCTCCAGCTCCTGACCCAGAGAGGGGAATGGTCCTCCCTGTACAGGGTGATTTACATGGAGCAGAGAAAGGGGTATGTGTGGTAACAGACATTGTTTTTCCACTTGCTGTGAATTGCCGATGTTCTTCAGAACTTTCTGTTGCTGTTGTGTGCTATCAAGATCTTTTAACCATAGATGTAATTTACCCTCTACTATGAAGTGCTGTACTTGCATATCTGGAAGGCTCCTTTTGCATTTGGGTTGAAAACATTTGTCAGCTTGTTGTTGTTTTGGTTTGGTTTTTGAGACAGCATCATACCATGTAGCCCAGGCTGGCCCTAGGGATCCTCCACCACCGCCTTCTGGATGCTGGGACTATAACCTTAAGTCGCCACACTAAGCAAGACTTGCACTCAGCCATACTGCAGGACTCGCTGTCTTTAAAATAATAGGATGTGAGTTAAAGCGACGGTGCATAACTAGGTATGCTACTAGAATTAACTCATTCAGAGTCACATAAGGAACACGGATGCTGCTGTGTCCCGATGGACTTAGTACTGAACTCGGGTCCCAAGAGGCCACACTTCATGCCTCCATATTCTCAGCCTCTGTCTGTCTGTCTCTGTCTTTCTATCTCTGTCTCTCTCTTTCTGTGTCTCTGTGTCTCTCTGTCTCCTCCTTCTCCTCTCTCTCTCCCTCCCTCCCCCTTCCTCCCTCTCCCTCTCCCTCTCCTCCTCCTCCTCCTTCTCCTCTCTCTCCCTCTCCATCTCCTTTTCCCCCTCCCCCTCCCCTCCCCCCTCTCTCTGTTTCGCATAGCCCAGACGATGTGTTATATAGCCTATGCTGACTTTAGATTTCTGAGGCTCCCCCTCCTGAGTGCAGTGCTAACAGTACCGTGCCACTACATCTGGTTTTATGCAGTGCTGGGGACGGAACCCAGGGCTCGCACACTAGGCAAACGCGCTACCATTGAGTCTTATCCCCATCCCTCAGGCCTTCCCCGCTGAGTGTGTACATTTAGCAGACTTCTCCTGAAGTCCAACAGGCCAAACCCAATTCTCCTTCCTCTATCTTGGTAACCTGCTTATCCGGGAACCAATCATGGGTGCTGGGCTTTCAGAACATCTGGTACCCAGTACACGATTTATATGGTCCCCCCATTCCTAAAATAGTCCTTTAATCACAGCGAGACTCCTTTCGAAGTGTTGCTATCTCTTCACAGGTGTCAAAGGCTCTTCCCCATCCCAGACTGACTTTATGACCTCAGTCCCAGTTCACCTCCTCTCTCCCACACCCTGTGTTCTGTTTACAGCAAGCTACTCCCCAACTCCAAACAAACGTGTACTTCTGTCTCTCTGCCTACGCACATGCTGTTCTTTTGCTAGGAATTCCCTCTTCCCCTTACTCATCCTTTAAAAGCCCACGTCACACTCAGGAGGCACGTGGTGCAGTTGATTCTAGTCTTCTCTGGGCTCCCACCCATCACTGCTGCTGGACCTCTCCCCGTGGATAGGACATAATCCTATGCAGTTGTCTCTTTCAGGACATCAGGCCTGGACCCTGGAAGGCTAAGCTGTATCAGCAAGTTCCATGGTGTGTCTGCAGTGTAAGGCACTGAGTTAATGTTACTGAAATGAGAGGGACTGGGCGGATCCACTCCACCTTTTCTCCTGAATTTAGCCTTTTTGTTTAGTGTGGGCTTTTGTATCCTAATCCAGTATGCCCTTCCCTTCCCTGAAGGGTTGTCCTCAGGCTGCTAGGACCTGCTTTTTCTGCTTGTCCCAGAAGTACAATACCTAGAGGCTCCTGTGTTCTTAGGGACATCCTTCAATCAGTGACTGATTCTCAGTGGCTATGAAACTCGGGGCCCTAGTGGGACAACACTAGGGTCTGATCTATGCTGTTTGTACAATTCACCTGGAGGGTTGGGTCCCCAGTATCCTCTAAGGGTGGATATTTGTGTATCAATGTATAGTTCCAAGCGGGTGTAGTTCATGGTAGAAATATGCCTAGGATACAGAAGGCGCTGGGTTCCATACCCAGCACAGGATCGCACACCAGTTGCTCCCTGTAATTTACGCTGCCCTCGTGACCACACCCAGTTCATCTTCTTGCCTTCCACACCCCTCTTGCCACTCTTCCATCAATTTTCCTTAGGGGTGCTCTCACATCCCTTCACACAAATCTATCTCTCTAGATGTGTATCTGAGGAACCAAGCCCAAGACAGAGTCTAATAGACGATTCCTGAACAGAAGGGAAAGGATATTGAAATTAGAAATCAATACCTATTTATGGATTACCAGCTACAAAGAAATGAGCTGAAGATGGGCTTTTCTCACACGCAGCACTCACACACATCCATGTACAAAAATTCATTGGCTTTGTTTTTTGTTCATTTATTTGCTTTTTAAGAAAAAGAACTAAAGGGGTTGGGGATTTAGCTCAGTGGTAGAGCGCTTGCCTAGCAAGCCCAAGGCCCTGGGTTCGGTCCCCAGCTCTGAAAAAAAGAAAAGGAAAAGAAAAAGAAAAAAAAGAAAAAGAACTAAAGTATAAAATGAGATGGGGTAAAGAGTGAGCGGGGAAGGCCCAGAGAAGAAGCCAGTGTCATCTCAGGCAGGCCAGAGACTGGTTCCTCTCACTGGTGAAAAGGGGAAGAGATGGTGAATTCAAATACCCACAGAGTACGTCAGCTTGACTAGCGGGAATGATGGCATTAACACTGGACACGGAGACTTGGAGTCCATTCAAATGCTCTGGAACTTTATCTCCCACGGTGATGGGGGAACAACATTAATTTATTCATTCTACAAACATTTAATGAGTGCCTATAACATGTGGCACACCCAGAAAGGAACAAGATGTACTCCAGGATGGGTGTTCCTTCCTTGGCTTGCTTGTTCTGGGCACCAGAGCTCAGACTGTTAGTTGGATCCACCTAACATTATTGGACAGATCCCCCTCCAATAGTTTTAGCATGTGTGTATGTCACTTTTCTGATCACAAGGCAGGACATCATCATCATAAAGATACAGACATTGGACTGTGCACTCTGGCAAGATGTGTCCTCTACACAGGTCAATATCTGCAAGTCTTTAGTGGGCTGGGCTTTCACCACCCTGTGAGACTTGTTGGGAGGCAGAAGGTCCCTGAGTTTGGAGTTCAGCTTGTTCCCCAGGCACAAGAGGAACATTGCCAACCAACTTCTGTGCTGGATTTCTTTCCCTCAAGGGTTCAGATGTCTTGATAGTCACCATCAAGCTCACTATGTCTTGATAGTCAAGGTCAAGGTCAGACTTAGGCTGGGGTCCGGGGTTAGCATATTGAGAAGACTTCAGGAGAGTGCTGAGTGTAGCCGTTCTGAACAAGATATGCCCCTGGCACTGGCTGGTGACATCCAGTGGACCTGCTAAGCATCTTTTGGAGAGCCAGAGGGGCACAGGGCAGACTGGTCTGCCAGTTCCCTGAGAAAGTTCCAGACTGTTGTTCTTATACGTTGAGCACTTTCAGAAATGCTCGAACTTATAATCTCAGTCTGTAGGAAGCCTTGACAGGAGGATTTTGAGTTCAAGGCCATTCCGAAACCCACCCTGCCTCCCAAAAAGCACAATCTGGGGATGACATCTGGAAAGCCTCTTGTTGCGTATATCATACTTTAAAATAAAGGCAGTGTGGATCACAGCGCACAGGTTGGACCCTTTTATAGACACACCAACAGCCCATTAGAGAGCTTCCCCTTCACTCTCTCCAACACCAGATATTATTAGGTTGTCTTCTGTACTCCAATGGATGAATGACCCTGCCGTCAATATGTATGTATATATTATTTGTATATTATATATTATTGGTATAATAAACTATTGGTTAGTTAAATACGTATGCTAAGTTCTTCTGGAGTGGCTGTTCATGGCTTTGCAGGTTTTGTTACATGTGTCTGCCCATCTCGGTGATCACTGGCTGCTGGGATGTAGGTGATTTGCCTATTTTGTTAAATCCTCTCTTACTTGGTGTTCCAGAAGGAAGCGGCAGTCAGTATTATGAGGATTTTTTTGGTATTTGTGATAATTTATTCCCTTTATTGTATAAGTAATTCTTGGGGGGATGTTTCTATGCCCTTGTGTTCTCAAATAACTGCCGGCATGTCTATATTGGCTCTAGCCCATTTTAACTCCTGAGTGGAGCTAAAGCTAAGCTGGACAAGCTCTGAGCTATTCTAACCCTCTATGGCTGCCTATTTCCCAGCCACGTGGTCTTTTCCTTCAGTCCGAGTCTTGCCCTGGCTCACTCTGGCTCATGTGTGTTCTCATGGAGACTCCCTTGGCAACCTGCTC